>NC_133618.1:602558372-602922098 GCF_048593235.1 Sminthopsis crassicaudata
TATTGTCTTGACTAGATAATCATCTCATTTGATCCTCCAATGACCTCAAGAGTACAAATACTACCACCTCCATTTTACAGATGAGGATATTGAGACTCAGATAGAGGTAGTATTTATTTTTCATTATATCTTCCCCACCACCCATGCTAGTTTTCTAAATTATACAATTTCTAAGTGTCAGAATTAGAATTTAGACCCGAATCTCTTCAGCTCAAATGCAATATGTTTCCCCCCATATTATGAGTTTTTAACAGGCCAGTGTGGATTATATCAGACTGAGATAGGTACTCTCACTATGGCTTTACCTTAGGAAGAATTTCAGGAAGAAAAACAAACAATATTTTCTAAAATGTATTACCTTACTGAGCAACATTTCTGAGATGGTAGGATCTTTGCACAAACTCAAGGCATCCGCAACCCTTAAGTAATTTCCTCTCTTATGCATTTATTAATGAATATGTAGACTTTAAATAAGTTAATCAGCAAGGTTCAGGAACTTTTAAGCATTAGAAAATAATTTGGAACCATGAGGTAAGTTGGAAATAAAAGCCACCTCTCTCCTCCAGGTTGCTTTGGAGACTTGGAGATAATATCTCTGCTTGAAAGAAATAACATCAGATATCAACAGAATAATCGCCATTTGCCTATTTGTTGCTTTCTTATACCATTGAAAACAATTTACATATTGCAGTCACTTTTGATTAGAACATTGTAGTGACATTCCTTCTCAGTAAGCTCCCACTCATTAACCCATTAATCCACATACTGATGGGTTGTTGTGATGTCTAGTATTAATAAGAATATGAGAGATTGTGTCCAATCAAAGCCAGCCATAAGAAAGCCCAATTCCTCTTTATTTTTTAATCAATTAACAATTAGCCATTTGGAATTTAAGGGTTGTCACTGCATCTGTGATCATATTTAGTTTTGAAAGACTCATACAGTTTGGGGATTCCAAGGCAGGAGTGAGTCATCTGAAGTTGGATGTCTGACAAGGGGAGGAGAGTAAGAACAAATTTAATACACCAGAAAAAAAAAACCTTGGGTCCATTGTGGATAAGCTGAGTCTGGCTCAGACATCACAGGATCGGAGACAGGAAAATGTTTTATCTTTGTACTTCTTACTTTGGTATTCAATGTACAATATACAATGCCCTGCCCATAGCAAATGCTCAACATATATTTGTTGTTGTCAATAATGATGGTTGTGATGATGATAATGGCAACATAATAATGTTCCATCTTATAGGAAATGCAAAGATGAAGAGACATGAGATCTGTAGAGTGTATGAAGAAGAAAGATTTTGGAAAACAGAGATGAGGATTGAATTATGTCATTTCAAGTGCTCTGTGTCAAAAGTTATTCCTATTTCTATCACGACTGAATAAGAAAGAATGACTTTATTTCCAGAAATAGATTAGAAATAAGACTATTCTTGTTAGTCACTAGAGCAAGTAATTTATTATTGAATTTCATTTTCTTAAAAATCTGTGTTCATAGTCAATATAGTCAATCTGAATTGGTTCATTAAGAAAAATGGATTTTTAGTTCCATGAAGGCAAGCATCATGTTTTATTTGCCATTGAACTTCTCCACCAAAAGACAATTAAATGTGATAATATTTATAAAACTACAACAACAACAACAACAACAACACATGTAGTAGGCACTTAATAGATGCTTGTTCTGGGTGTCTTCCCAGTAACTACTACAATGCACAGAGAGGCATTTATTAAATGCTTTTTCAATGGTGAGTGAACGAATTAACTTAGTCATGAAAGCTGTCAAAACAGCTCCTTGATAGAATTGACCTATTGATTTTAATCACCTGTATATTGTAGTCCAAAAGATTGAATCCATTGTATGTGTGAGGGAATGATCCTCTAGAGATAGCCTTGAAATTTGCTTGTGTTAGAAGATGTAGCCAAACTGTTGGACAGCATGACTTCTGAAGGGCCTGAAAGGCCATTCTGTGGTTTGGGTTTCTACATACTTTGTGCAGGAAGCAAAGAGAGAGTTCACAAGCAGACGACAAGTGTTGGTTAAGGTAGCCTGCCAGCCATTTTTCTGTGTTTGCCAGTTGGGCCAAATGCCTTCAAAATTTCCTCTCCTTATTCAGTTTCACCATAACCCTTAGTCAATGGAATTGCCTGGTATGTTTGCTATTAAAAAAAAAAAATCTGGCTTCTTGTACCCTAGAGAAAGGGGAGCTGGAGGTCAAAGTGTAAATTCTCCTTGGGATGTGGTTTTTGCTCGGCAGATCTCAAGTTCCCAAGGGAAAGGGAGACAAGATGGGAAGCTTTTTTAGAAGTTCCGTAATTTGGAAGGAAAAAAACTGAGAAGAATGTTGGAAAAAGATGGGCTGCTAAGTAGCTTCTTGCCACAGCAGAATAAAAAGCTATTATGCATCCGCCACTACCCCGCCCATAGACACACATTTTCAGTTCTCACTATATTTTATTACTCATTTCCATCTCTCTGATGACAACTTTGATAAAAGACTGCTGCCTTTATCCCACCACCCTCAACTATAAATTGCCAGCTGATGTCAAATTGGTCATCTGGGTCTTAGTCTTTTTCCAGCTTTTCAATAGGATGGTAATAGAATACTTTATAGTAAACCAAGAGAGAACGTTTTCCTTTGGTTCTATGTGGTGCATTTTTCACTGACATGCTTCCCTGAGATTTTTCATCTTCCACTGGTCCTTCTTCACTTTTTAAGAAGTTGGAATTTATCCAAATTGCTTTAACTCTTCCCCCCCCCCCCATTCTTCTTTCAAATGGTAGCTTCCTCTGATAAGAAGAAAGTACCTATTAAGACCTATTTTGGTCTTTATATAGTGACTAGAGATGAGAAGGATTCCACATTAAAATCCTGGAGGTTAGTAGATCTGCTGAGACAGGACTGCAAGGTAGGCTTGAGAAAAAGAAAGCAAATCTAAGAATAAAGGTAAAATTGCTTCACCAATACATGAAGCTCCTTCCCTGTAATTTATAATTTAGAGAACTGAAAGGTTACTTTCTTAGGTTGCTTAAATATATCCAGAGGTCAAGCATGAGAGAATGAAAGAAATGAGTAATAAGAAAATGAGGTACTTGAAAGTACTGGAAGTCAGTCTCTGATAATGTGAGATAGGATGTCCCATAATAGAAGCTCGAATTTATGTAGTATCTTGCATATAACAAAGTACTTGCCCACAATAGCTCCGGGAATGTAAGTAGCACAAACATTATTATCTCCCTTTTTGCAAAAGAAGAAACTGAGACTCGGAGCAATCACCCATCTTTCATATGTTCATGGGGCTGGTAAATGGACAATCTTAATTTTGAAACAAAATATTCTGACTCAAACTTTGGTGCTCTTTCCACTATATAACATTTCTTCTTTTATATGATTTTTTTTCTTCCTGGATTAGGAGCCAGTTTTAGGACTCAGCCAGCCCAGACTGTAGGTGACAAAAAATGAGTCATATTAAAGAGAGAATAAATAAGTAGGTTAATCTGGTCTGAGTAGGGATTGTGAAATCAGAAAAAGGTACTAATCCCACCAAAAAGAATATATCTTTATGGGAGCCAATAAATATGGCCTATTTCCACTAACTATGAAGACAGAGATAAACCCAGGTAAAAGTGGTGAATTAAGTAAAATCGTGCCTTGTCAAACCCAGAACAATATAGTTTATATATATATTATGTGGATATGTGTTATACTAAAAAAAAAAAATAAAAAATAAAAAGTAATATGGGACAGTGGGGAAAGTGTGGCCCTTGGAATTCCAAGATCTGACCTTGAATCCAGGTCTTTTTTTTGATACCTATCTGACCCTGGGCAAATCCTCATCTGTATAATTAAAAAACTTGATTAAGTGGTCTCTCCATTCCAACTGTAAAAAAAAAAAAATTATTATTCTAAGGTTAGGGCACCTTTTGAGTCTCCTTCTATTTCTGTGATTCTATGAACGTTTCTTTCCTTTCATACCTCTGCCCCAAGGACTCAAATCTCACATTTTGTTTCCTCTATGCACAAGACCTACTCCCTATCCCTTCATCCCCAGGCTCCTCTGTAATACCATATCTAGGCTGTACCTCTCTACTTCCAAAAACAGTATTTCTGCCTGGAGTCCATGTCTTTGGGCAGATATCTGTGAACTTGGGGGAGAGGGATCAGGAAAGGATACATCTTTATTTTCACTAATATTGATTTCATTTATAATTTCATCTATTTTATTTTATAAATTTAAAAACATTATTCCACTATTGTGTTTTGGGAAATAATGAGCAGGATGCTCTCAGAAAAACTAGAAAAGACTTCCATGTGGTGATGCAAAGGAAAATGGACTATGTACAAAGGAACATCAATATTATAAGATGATCCACTGTGAATGACATATTTCTCAGCAGTACAGTGATCTTAAACAACTTCAGGGCTGGTGCTCTATCCACTGGCCACCTAGCTGCCCCAACTCTGAATGACTTATGATGAAAAATATTATCTATCCTTAAAGAAAGAGCTGATGGTGTTTGAATGAAGGTTGAAGCATGCTTTTTGTTTTGTTTTTTTTCCCTATCATTATTTTTCTTGAGGATTTGTTTTTGTTTATATTTTCTTTCATAACATGATTGTTATAGAAATGTGCATTACAACCTATATGAATTGCCTTCAAACTCAATTAAAGGAGAAAGGGAAAGCATCCAGAACTTACAAAGTTTCAAAAAGTTAAAAATTGTTTTTCATGTAATTAGGGGAAAATAAAACATCAAATAAATTTTAAAAGTCAAACATATAATAAAATTTTATTCTGAGAATAATGATGCTAGAATGATCCTTGGCAACAAAAAAAGAAAGTTAAGAATCCCTGCCTTCTGCATCATAATCTCCTGTGTTCTAGAGAGTTAGCATGAAATAGTGGAAAATATGCTAGACTTAGAATTAGGGGATATGAGTTCTGATCTCTCTGGATGGGAGAGTTTAAGCAATTTTGTTAAACTGAACTGACCAATTGTCTTCAATTCCCCATGTAATCTGTAAATCTGTAAAAGAGGGATGATACTTGTATCATCTCTCAAGGTTGTGAAGAAAGAGCTAGGGGATCAGAACTGGACCTGTGATTCAGACAACTCCCAGTCAAGGAAATGCCTTTTGTTTACAGCTTCTCTGAACTTTATACTCTTAGAAGAGCTTTTAAGAGAATTGAGTAGTTGTAGTTTACACAGGGTCACATAAACACTATAGAAGTATCAGAGGCTAGTCTTCCAGATGTCAAGGCCAGTCACAATATATTATGTCATAGGTCTCTCATATGAGGAAAGCACTTTGCAAATGATAAAGTGCCATCCACAGAATTCTGGGAATTATTCTAAGCCAATTTTAAGGTCACTAATAGCTCAAAAACTAATGTTTTACTTAACCAAAATGCATTTCCATTTTAATAGGAGAGAATGCTTAATCCACATGAATGAAGATCTAATGTTGGAATTCTGAAAAATGCAAAACTACTTTTGGATGGATTCTTTCCTAGCACCCCTTTAACCAACACAGAATTGATCATGTAAGTGTAAGAGACCAACCTTATACTGATTTATTCAGATCTAGGAGTTATATTTAGCAAAAGAGTTGAAAGGAGAGACAATGAAAATGGTGAAAAATTTTCAGAATCATGCCATTCAACAAGATTAAATGATGATCAATTTTGATGGATGTGGCTCTTTTCAATAATGAGATGATTCAGACCAGTACCAATGATCTTGTGATGAAGAGAGCCATCTTCTCCCAAAGAGAGGACTGTGGGAATTGAGTGTGAATCACAACATAGTATTTTCACTCTTTTTGTTGTCTGATTGCATTTTATTTTCTTTCTTATTTTTTCTCATTTTACTTAATTTTTCTTTTGCAGCAAGATAATTGTATAACTATGTATGCATATATTGCATTTAACATATATTTTACCATATTTAACATATATTGGATTACTTGCTATCTAAAGGAGGGACTGGAGAGAAGGAGAGGAATTGAAATATAACATTTTATAAGGGTTAATGCTGAAAAATTATCATTTATATCTTTTGAAAATTAAAAAGTTTAATAATAAATACCATAAAAGTGATTTAAAGAACGAATAATCATAATTACACCTAGCATTTTAATATGTGAAAGCATGTTTTATCCATGTTATCTGATTGGATCCTCAGAACTCTAAAATGTAGGTGCTGTTATTATCTTCATTAAGTTAGTTGTCTCATTAGATAGAAAATTGGACTTAAAATCAGAAAGTTTGTGAGTTCAAACCTGGTCTCAGTACTTACTAGCTGTGTGACCTTGGGCAACTCACTTAACCTGTATATGTCATTTTCTCATTTTAAAATGAGCTGGAGAAGGAAGGCCTCCTACTCCAGAATCTTTGTTAAGAAAACCACAAAATGCATCACAAAGAATGAGACATAACTTAAATGACTCAAGGGCAAAAATTATTAATCCCATTTTTAGAGGAGAAAATCAAAGTTAAGTCGGGTTTGGGAACAAAGAAGTGTCACAATAGATAGAGCACCTGGCCCAGAGCCAGAAGTTCTGAATTCGAATGTGGCCTCAGATACTTAAAAGCTGAGTGTCCTGGGCAAATCCCTTAATTCTGTGTGTCTTGGTTTCCTCATATGTAAAACAAGCTAGAAAAGGACATGGCAAACCATTCCAGTATCTTTACTAAGAAAACCCCAAAAGGAATCATGAAAAGTCAGATAGGACTGAACAATAACAAAATAACAACAATAAAGGAGAGATTTAGTGATTTGCCCAGTTATTAAGAGTCTGAGGTGGCATTTGAACTCAGATCTTCCTCATCCCAAATCTACTACATCACATAGTTAATCTAAGATGTTTCACTATATGATTTGAATTACATAAGTTTAAAGAGAGGACATAGAATATGTGTTTGTCATCTTTAATTGTTTTACTGTCAAGTGGAAGAGAGATTAATTTTTTTTCTGGTTCTCTACAGAGCATAGAAAGAGCAGTAGGTAGAAGCTGGGGAAAGGGTGGATGTAAGGTTGATGCAAAGAAAAATTTCCAAACAATTCAAAAGCAGAAAGGAGAGGTAATTTTCATTTAGTAAAATCTTTATTTAGAAGCTGAAGGACTACTTTGGGGAGATGTCACAGGATTCTTAGATTGGGAAAAATTTGGACTAGCTGTCCTTGAAACCCCTCCTCACTCTGAGATTATGTGCAGAATTCTTTTGTTTTTTTTTTTCTTTTATTCATCTATGAAATGGGCATCTTAATACTTTCTGCTACTTCCCTGGGAGCTTGGATTCTTCCTGCTTTTAAATTGCAAAGCAGCTCCTGTAGATTTTCACTTGACTCCAGGCTACTTATTTAGCCTTTTTCTGTGAGCAGAGTCTAATGGGGACTGTAGTTTGGAGTCTACTACTCTAATTGAAAGGATTATAGATTGCCCAGAGTTTGTGGTGCACAGTATGTGAGAACAGCTCACACTGGATGCTATTTATTTTGTGTTCTGAAACAATTTTCAGTGGTAAGGAGCAGACAGCCCCCAAAGCTGGCTAATTAGTGGGTTTGCTTGTATTTGTTTCCTGCTACAGTCTATTGCCTAATTGCAAGCCAAATGAAAGTCAGACTTCTGACTACTGAGTTCAGTTTCTCTCCACCCCGTTACAACTGAGATAGTGTTGGTGTAAGTCTAAGTAAGTCTTTGTCTGCTTTCCTTAGGATGGAAGGCGAGAATGTAATTGTTTCCAAACTGCAGGTAACCTTAATTAAACCTTTGCCTGATTTCCCTTTTCTCCTAACTGGATAGATCTGGGAAAGGAGAGCTAGTATTATAAACTGCTGCAATTCTGTCCTTCTGGCACACTTTCATACAAATAGGAAACTGGGGGTGATACCTGCCATATTACATAAGAATGACTTGCTATATCAAAGGCACAATGGAAAATAATTTTGATTCAGGAAGCAATTTTAGGAGGCCTTTGGATTCTGAACTCTTCCAGACTAACAGTCAAATGAAGACTTTTTGTGTGGTTTTTTTTGGGAAGGGGAGGAAAAAGAAGTAGGGTGGTACAAGGAAAGGTTGCATCTATGTTCTACATCTCTTCTTAATTTTTTTTTCACTTGAGACCCTTTTTCACCTGAGAACTTTTTATGTGATCCTGGATGTGTAGTTATATAAAATAGTCATACAATTCTGACATTTAGTGATAATAAACTATAATTTCATGACCCCTACATCTAACTATGAAACCCCATATCTGGCTGAAAACCACAGTTTAAAAAGTTGTAACATAGAGCATATGATCATAATAACTGTGCATTAAATCCTGGATTTGTGGTCCCTTACCCTGTGTTGGGGACTGAACTTGCTACTCTTTCTCTGTCATCATGCATGGATAACTTTCTCTTTTTTAGCCTCAATTTCTTCATCTGTGAATTTAAAGTAATGACCATTTTCACTCTTTTTCTCACTGACTTGCAGTGATCATCAAATGAAATAGAGGATAAAAAGAGCTTAGTAAACCACAAAGTATGCAGTATGTAAGAGTAAATTAGCATTATTATAATTATCTTCCTGGCATTTGAAATCTGCTTAAGCAATAGCTTCTGTAATTCCTTTATTTTATACTTTATTCATCAATATGTGTGGAAAATATCTAACCTTTAAATAAAATCCAATTCAATTAACTATTCTGGATTCATGCCAAATCTAACTGGTAGGCTGACTTTAAAACCTTAAAACTGTCAGCACTAGGATGAACATCCACATCAGACTATAGATTTTTGCTGATTGACCACTGGAAAAAAGGGCAAGTGGAAGGAAGAATGGTAATAGGGTAGGTAGAAGGAAGAGGGAGATTAGACTATTAGGGAATGTGAATTTGAATGTTATTTGAATAGCTATTATTGCCTCCTTTCCAAAAAAGCATCTTTCATGGAACTTTCAGTTGTTGTGGTTTCCTGAATAAGTAGAATCCCTACTGTTACTATTATCTAAATTTAATTTAAAATGTTATTAAATCAAAATAGCAATATGTTATTGGCCTAAAGGTGAGTAACTTTGTTACATTCACTTTTTCCGACTCCTAGGAAGTTTTAAAGTGAGGTCTTAACTTAGAAAATGGCAGCTTAAAATAATACTGAATAAGAAATGTGATGATTGAAAAAATTTCCTTCCCTTGTCCATTACCTTAAGGGGCCATTTTCTCTCTGCTTTCACCTTGGATCCTAAAATGAAATCAAGTGAAAAATAAAATAAATTCCCCCTCACCATTTTCCCTGTCTTTGGTATTATTATATTCTCCACCACCCTATACATGCAGATTTTCAAATTCACATTTTAACCAAAAGGTTTTTTTTTTAAGTTCTAGAATATCTGTCAGTGGTGGGTAGTATTTTAACCAGTCATGATCCATCTTTAATTATGTGTCTTTATAAATTCACTCAATAAGAATGACTTGTTTAAGAGGAATATGATGTTAAACAACACTAACCCACTCTGTTGAGAACATATCTTTCAGAATATCATTCTCCTCACACATTTTATCCTCCCTCTTCTTTTTCTCATAATAGGAAAAACAAATAAAAAACAAGCTCTGTTACCTGACAAAATTCAATCCTATTGTTGTGAATTACTTCCAACTGCTTTCTGTTTGTAGATTCCCTCTCTGTCTCTCTCTCCTCTCTATCTGTTTCTCTTTTCCTTACTTTCTCTGTCTTTGTCTCTATCTCTTTGTTTCTATCTCTCTCTGTTGATCCTTCCACCTTCTTCCCTCTAACTCTTAGTATCCCTCACAGTGTTCCTTAGCTAGAACCTCCATGGCTTCATAAGGACAATTATAATTTTTGTTGTCTACTCATTTTTCACTTGTGTCCAACTCTTTGTGACCATATTTGGAGTTTTCTTGGCAAAGACACTGAATCAATTTGCTATTTTCTTCTCCAGCTCATTTTACAGATGAGGAACTGAGGCAAATAGAGTTAAATGATTTGTCCAAGGTCTCACAGTTAATAACTTAGGCAGGATTTGAACTGAGGTCTTCCTGACCCCAAGCCAGTGCTCTATCCACTGTACCTCCTAGTTTTCTCAGGAATATTATAGCCAATATTTGTATAATACTTTAAAGTTTCCTGAATGCTTTCATATGCTGTCATTTGATTCTAACATTTTGAGGAGCCAGGATTCAATCTGCTAACAAGACTTTTCATCATCTCTAGATAATATCAAAGAAATCTTTTCTACCTTCCTTTTCCCCCTCCTTCCTCCTCCTTTCACCTCTTTCTCTTTTTTCCCTGATAGGTGCTTTTTTATATTTTAGATTCCTTCCTATCATCATCCCTTCACATTTAATAGCACTTTCCAATTTATAAAACTTTTCTGGCATAGAGTTAGGACTCACGTAGAAATTAAAGTATTCATGGATATTATTTTAGCTTTCAACTTACTATTTAAAATGATTTTTTCATATGCTGTCCACACTTTCAAGTCAAAAAGACTATGCATAACATTTATTACTTTGGAAAAAATTTGGAAATTCCCACTAGATACCTTCCTTGGCATTAGACATGCTTCTGTTCTCTTGAGACCTTTGTCCTCTCTCACAGCAAACAGTTCTTTTTTTTTTTTTGGCCTACATTTCTAATTATAGCCTCCCTACAACAATCATTTCTTCTTTTATCACCTACAGTCTTCTCTTTTGACATTAAT
This sequence comes from Sminthopsis crassicaudata, assembly GCF_048593235.1. Lineage (NCBI taxonomy): Eukaryota > Metazoa > Chordata > Mammalia > Dasyuromorphia > Dasyuridae > Sminthopsis > Sminthopsis crassicaudata. The sequence goes on from NC_133618.1 coordinate 602,569,085, forward strand.
GAACCTTAATCATGACTCTAATCAAGAACCAATGCCTTTCTTCACTCCCTCTTAAAAAAATGCATACTTAAGTTGTGATTGTAGTCACCATAAAGTTAGTTTTAAGCTATAACCATTTGCTCTTTATGCTTTCTCTTCCTTTGTCTGGAGAGTTCCCATGGCCAGTCTCTGCTCTGAATTTGGATTGATTCCACAGCTGGCTTTTGTAACTGGTGGAAAACGTGAATTACTGGGTGTATGCTGTCATAGAGGTCGTAGAATGTCAATACTGGAAAGAACCTTAGGGATCAATTAGTTCAATACCATTCTTTTTTGCAGGAAGAAAAAAGATGCCCAGAGAAATAAGCTGACTTTACATAGGGCCATTTGGCTTGGTCAGTGGTAGGGCTTGGACTTGAACTCAGGTTTCCCATTACTTCCTTAAGATTACCCTTCATTCTTTCATGGTAAGAGAGAATAGAAGTGCTCTTCCAGTCCATTGTGGTGGTTATTATCCTGGAACTTTGGAGGGTATTTGCAGAAAAATCAATTAGTCATTTAATGCAAAATATTAGGCCATTATTACCATAATCATGAGGAAAGATTGGTGGCTTAACTTACTCACCGATATGAGGAGTAGGATAAGGAGATATTCAGATCACAAGAAAAACAAGGATATAACCATATCTTTGGATGGGGCAGAATATATGAAGTCCAGGCTTTGGTGGAAATAAGATGGGGGGTGTAATTTTCAGGTTAAATTGGGGAAAAGAAAGCATTGACAAGCCATCTATCTCCTGACTTGATGACGCCCACAGTGTTCCAGGTGCTCCTTAATTCTTCCTAATTTGGTACAAAAAAATCTGAGTCCTATCCCCTACAATAGTGCCATTCTGTGATGCAGAAGAGGGATGAATATTTTATAGGAAGGAGTGGTTCCTTATTCAGGTCTGTTGATTGCCTTCACAAACTAAGAAGTAATATTAGCAAAGTTACATGGAAGATGAAAGATTCTAGATTGAAAGTTTCCAAACAGGATAGAAAATTCCAGAAGCATAAGGAATTATGTCTCAGACAGATATAGAATGTCATAAAAATATAGGTCTAGAAAACCATTTTTTTTCCTAAACTAAGTGGAGTAGAATTACTCTGAAGTTACAGCCAATTTAATATCTCCGTTTTAGCTGTAACATCTCTTTCATGCTATCTAACTTCATTCTCTATCAAGTCAAACTTGAAGGTTCCGTTCCCTGGGAGAAGGTCCAAGGTGCTCTCTGTTGAACCACACTCCTAAAACTATAGCTAGTGAGCCCTCACTGATTTACTTATATTTAATAGTCAGCTAGTAGTTACAATGGGCTCAGAGCCACCACTCATTATTTTCATTTTATAGTCAGCAAGTAGTCACACTTAGCAGAATTTGGGCATCTGCTGACTGTAGCTACTAAATTAGTTAAAAATAGGTGAAAAGGGGGCTACATAGATGAATCATCTCAAAACCTTAGACATATCCTAGCCCAATTGTTTATAAACAAGAAACTGAGACCAAAGGAGAATGAGCAATTCTGTCCAAGTTCTCAAACTGAGTTAACAAAACCCTCATCCTCCTGCATCTTAATTTGTAACTCTTTCCATTACAATGGCCATAGGGCAGAAGAGAGAAACTCAGACATAACCTGATCCTCTTCACTTAACAGAATATTACTTCAGTCTTTGTTGATGAGTACAGGAAAGAGTCTATTGTCACCTTTTGGATGGGATTCCCTAGTTTGTCAGATTCTCCTACCTTTCCTTTGCCCTTTGTGGTCATGTGCAAGTTGCCAACCAGAATTATTCTGATCTTCAGCCACATAAACTATAAATAGACTTTGAAGAAGTCAATGTTGCCCTGCTGGGTTCCATATGAGTTGGTGAGCTCATAGAGGAGAGGAGTGGAAGAAGACAAGATTGCCTTCATCTGTAGACAGATAAGCACAGGGGAAATGTCAGCAGACCCTCTAGGAACAGAGAGACACTGGCAGGAATGTGTACTTCCCTAGCTCAATGCTCTCTGCTCGGCCACTCGAGTCTGCCTTGTTTACTTAGAAGCCTTCCAAAAAATAACTGAACAATTCATATTTCTGCAAAATATTTATTTAAAGTTGCTTCCACTAGGAATCTCCACCAAAAGTTTACTCATCTACATACCCCAGGCAACCTGTGTGTATATTTATATACACTTCAGTATGTAGTCTTTTATTTAGGTCTCTCAGCCAGTCAAGATAGTCAGTAAGAAAGAGCATCAGTAAAATGCAGACTATGGAGTAGGACGAGAAATAAGATAGTCAAGTTTTGGGTTCATGACAGTTGACTAATTGAAAGAACTCAGAGCATTTAGCCACAAGAAAACTCAGGTGGATAGCTGTCTTTTCCTAGCTGAGAGATTGTCATATGGAAGATTAATTCTGTTTGGCCCCAGAAGGGAGAGAGAACTTAAAAAAATTGATAGAAGCTAATGAGAAAAATTTAGGTTTGATATTAATCTCAATTTCCTCATCTGTAAAATAGAGCTAAAATACCTATAGTTATATTGCAAAGGACTTCTTGAGATTCAAATGAGATCCTATATATTGAATACTAACTAATAAATATAGCACAATATTGTAGCGAGCTGTCGTCTCCAGAAGCTGCCAGATCGCTCTCTGGGAAGAGATCTGCTGTGTCTACTCAAATCTTTCAGACAGATTCTTCTTCTTGTAGCGAACCGTTGTCTCCAGGCAGTTGCTGTTAACTCTTGTCCAGAGAAGTGACTTCCCTTCCTGCAGAGAGCCCCGTCAAGCCTGATGCAATGCAGAGTCTTTTTACTGAATCTCCTCCAGCTCTTATCCTTCTCCAGGCAGACTCACTTTCCAGGCCCACTGTTGCTTTTTATCCTCCCAGAGAATGGGCGTGGGATAATGCAAGGGCTTCTGGGAAGAACCACTTCAGCCAATGGGCTTGCTCCTTCTATCAAGTCAACCTGAGTTCTCACCTTGTAATTGTCCAACCTGAATTCTCACCTTGTCACTATCCAGACGACCTCAGTTCTCACTTAGTAATCCTAACACAATATCAATAATAATGAGAACCATCAAGAAGTAAGATGGACAGCTTGGACTAGATGACCTTTTGTTGGGTATGTGGAAGAAACTTTTGTTTTTGTTTTTTCATTTTCAGGATGGCTAAGATGTTGAGATTCGGACTGATTCTCTACTGTGTGGGCAAAACTATACAGTAGTGTTCCTGAGTAGTGTGTGAGGAACAAAAGATAAGAAACATAATGCCCTTCCTCAAGCTGGCCTTCATTTTGTTAACCCAATGTGGGCAGTATCATTTTAGTAATAAATATACACTCTTGATTTTCCTCAAATTCTGTTTCTTGGACTCTAGAATCCTTGTGGTGTGATTCAGTTTTCTGTAAGAGAATATTTATAAAGTAACATTTTCCCCTCTAAAAATATAAAACTATATATATATATTAAAATACTTGTGAATTATGACAATTTTATAAGGAATTATAGGCTTAATTACCTCTATTTTGCTACAAATCTCTTGTCCATACTTCCAAACTTGATATGGCTTCCATAAACGTATCTCAATCCACAGGAAATATTTTGAAATTAAATTGGTGCTTCTGGAAGTCCTCCCTTTAAATCTTGTCTTATAACACTTACTAATTATATAAGCCTGTCACTTAACTCTTACCAGTCTCAGTTTCCTCTTCTGTAAAATAGGGCTAAAATACCTGTAGGACCAGTTGCAAAAGACTTCTTGAGGTTCAAATGAGATACTGTTTATTGAACATTAATTAATAGATATAGCACAAATATATAGCATAATTGTTCTATTGAATACTTTTGTTTGAAGGTTATAGAAACTTGTCTCTTCTCTTGTTTCCTTGGTAATATACAGGTTACTTTTTTGTTTATTTTAAAAATAGATTTGTTGCTGCCTTTTGTTTTTTCATCAGAGTAATCACACACGCACACACACACATACACACACATAAAACACCCCCAGAATCTTGTTGCCAGTATTGAACCCTTCTCTTAACAAAGAAAAACAATGTAAAGATTGAATATATTTCACACCATATGAGATGTTTCTTAATAACCCATTTCTCAGATGACAGGAAAGTAGAATTTTTCATCATTGTTTTTCTGGAACTATTGTTACTGGTATTTGTTTGATTTTTTTAAGCTTTACTTCTGCCTTTTGTTTATGATCTCAATTATTTTTTAAAAAACTTGCCCAGCTCCTACTCCCAACTCAACCTTTTAATGAAATGCTTATAGTAACAGTCCCAAGCCCATTATTATGGGCTTCTCCTCATCATGGGGCAAGGTAGAGTCATTGAGAACAGAAAAGAGAAGAGTTTCCAGCTCTTCAGTCTCTGTGCTTTGGAGTACTTTGTGTTCTGTAGGAGCTTCATAGGCACTTCTGGCTTCCAGTTTCAAGAAAGAAGGTAGACTAACATCAACCCTACTTCAGGCTGCTGAAGGGCTTCTCTGGGAAGAAGCTGATACCAGAGGAGTTGTCAGTCTCCATCATGTCCCTGTTTCCATTGTGCTACATTGGAGATTGGGAAATTTCCATTTCTATCTTAGTAGAGTAGATTTATATTGCTTCTAATGGAAGAGCTTCTTCACTCTGTATTGTCTTAAACAGGTTTTCACATTTGCTTTCTCTGATTTCTGTTTTACTCTCAATTTTGTTTCTTTATTACTTATGTTCATTGTGAAATTGGTACTTTGTGGGAAAGAAATTAGCCCTTGGATATAGGACTTGGTTCCTCCTTTTCTATTGATAATTAGTCAAGAGTTTAGCTTGAATCTGTCTATCCCTTGGATTATGTTATTTGAAGGAGCAAATAGATATAATTCTAGGCTAGTAGTCTTTTGTGAGGAGAGCAAAGTGGAGATCATTGACCCAACCTCTTGCTTGATTCCTGGTAAGAATTACAATCTCTCTTGAACAAGGGTGGAGGGAGAAAAGGCTAGAGATTCTGCTTCCCTTTGAGTCCCATGACATCCCATGTTTCTTGTGGTAGAAAATTTCAAACACCCAGGGATTATGAGGAACTCTCTGGGCCAAATACCATCTCTGTTTCCAGCCAGCTCATATAGGAAGCAATTTTTATTTCTGGAAGCAGATGTCTTCAAAGGCACAAAGTGACACATTGCAGAAAGCTGTGACCAAGTTTATGACCCAATCTAATTCTTGATCATTTGGTTTTAGCAATACAGGTAGTAATGAAGAACCATCATTACAAATGGAGTACTCATTGCCTAGATTTGGCATTTAGAGCTTTTGTAGAGTACTTCACAGATATTCACAAGGACCTATAAAGTAGGGTAATAATGGCAATCTTGTTTTACTGATATGTGGAAGAGATCAATCAGTTTATTCTAAATAGAATACTGTATTTGTGACCAAAGGCCTAGGGTTTTAATGCTGGGCTGGCCCATACTAGGCATGGAAATGTCATTTAAAATCTCTGAGATCCAATTTCCCATCACAAAAGGGAGATGCTAGTATTTGCTCTATAGTAATGTTGTGAGAACAGAAATAATAGGGCACATATATAAGTGTATTTGCAAGTAGTTTATAATTGTAAAACCCAATAAAATGCAAGCCATAATCATAATCATTATCCTCAAAACTATGATTAACTATTGAGAAAAAATATCAGTTAACTGGATGTTGTGGTCCTGAACATAAGGCCTGACTGTTTTGACTGTCAGTTACCATTGCATCCTTGGTTATTGCCAGTGGTCGTGAATTTTGTCTTGTCTCTGGACTTTGCCTCTGGAAGAGAGAGTGACACTGATGACTTTGTACAACTCTGCCTAACTGAAATCAAATTCATGCACAATTCAAGACATTATTCCATAATGTCATTGGTTTTCTTCAAAAATAAAGAAAAAACAACAATAAATAAACATATTCAAATACTATGAAGTAGGAATGTGGAATCATAGAAGAAACTTTAAAAGTCCTCTAATTTTACAGGTAAGAATGTTTAAACTCAATAGCTTGTTTGGGATCACATAGTCATCTAATGACAAAGATTAGATAATTGTGCAGTAGATATAATAGATATCATTATCCCTATGTTATAGATGACAAAATTGAGGCTAATAGACATTTAATAACTTTATACCAAAAAAAAATGTTAGTGGCAAATTTTGAACCCAAGACTTGTCAAAGTCCAATATTCATCCATTATATCACATTCTTTTGTCAGAATGGTGAGAGTAATATAATAAAAGACTACTACTAGAAAAACCTCATTCAATTATTATATTATAAGATGAGAATATTAAAGAAACTATAAAGAATGAGATGATGTATATGAAAGTACCTTGAAAATTACATTGTAGTAGATGATAAAAATAGGATTATTGAATCCAGGGCACAATAGTGACTTATTACTGGATCCATCATTTGTGTACCTACTAACCTCTGAATGATAGTTGCATTTTATAATCTATATTTTCAATTTGAAATATTGCTTTGTTTTTCAGTTAACATCATGAAAAACATAGATTACAAAGACATTTCCATGAAACACATCTTTACTCAATCAGAGAAATGTCCCTTTGGGGAATGAAACATGATCCTATAGAAAGATAATTTTTTTCAAAAGTTTGAGCCAAACCTGCTACAAAAATTTCCCATTGTGCTAAATTTTCTTATATGATCCTAAACTTGGATTAGTTTTCAAATTTGGAGAACTAAAGTTTTGAAAATGGTTGACTAAGAAACGGATTTCTGTTTTTCTTGTTTTTCTTCTCTATACATATATAATATTCAATTGGAGTGGAGTTAAAGAGATGTCAAATGTTCCTTTGACATCTCTTTTAAAAAGGTCAGGAGAGTGGGGAGATATAAAAATTCCTTTAAAAACACAAACACAAAATTTTTTAAATTATGAAATATGATATCAGCTAGTAGGGTTCACTGACCTCATGTAATGTTTTTAGAACATTAGGCTTTTACTTCCTTTTCCTATGCAAGCAACTTATTTCCAAAGTATATTTATTTTTCACTCATTTATTTTCACATACTATTTGTAGAATAGACATTCACTCAATAATCATTTATTAAATGTGTGCAATGTACTATGCTGAGAAACCTAAACAGAAAAACAGTCCTTACGCCCATGAGGTTTTTAAAGTAAAAGGAAGAAAGTGACAGAAATATTTAATGCTATACTTATTTTGGTGACTTAATCACTGTCAAGCAGAGGAGAATTTGATAAGAACATGAAGAACTTTCAGTTTCTTCCACTGTTAAATTAGAGGCTAAGATTCAATGCTATTTCTAGTTATAGACCCTCTACTTTCCCATTCAGTATTTTCAAGTATTTTTTAGTGATGACTTTGAGATACTCATTTCAGGGAAAAGCTTACCAACAGTCCCTCATAGATAATATACTGTTTGTTAACAATTCCATCTGGTTCAGTTGAAGGTCTTCAATTACCCAGGAGAATTAAAACTCAAAGGAGCAACAAAACCAAGAGAATTTCTGATTTTCAGCAGACTCACAGTCCAGGACTGAGTTATGCACATATCTAGTTTAGGGTATATAATTTTATAAAATACATTGCCTTACTCTCCAGGAACTTCTTAATCTTGTCAGCCACACCAGAGGAAATGCCAGTTTTTTAATAAGAAAAATAAAATAAACACTGGAAAAAATGACTTTCTTTGGATGCTCTTTTAATTTTTCCCAGGGAACTGAACCCATATGCACACAACACTAAAATACCAGAGGAAAAACAAAAAAATATAGGAGATGAATAAGCAATTACTTTGACAATTTTTTAATTAAACAAAGATGGATAACAGATAAATGTGCACAAATTGTTAATAGGTTTGCAACTATACTCTCCAAGGCTCAATCTAGAAGTCATTCATACCCAAAGTAAAAGAAGTAAAAAGTTTAAGCAACCTACTAATTGGCACTTATAATTTTTTTGTCTTTATTTATTTATTTATTTATTTTTGCTGAGGCATTTGCCCAGAATCACACAGCCAGGAAGTGTCAAGTGTCTAAGGAGATATTTGAACTCAGGACTTCAGGGATGGTACTCTATTCACTACACCAACGAGCTTTCCCAACTTATATTTAAATTGTGTGTCTATATATATATATATATATATATATATATATATATATAAAATTGTGATAGTTCCCATTTATATGGTGGTTTTCAGTTTTAAAAATGCTTTCCTGTCCATATCCCCATCAGGTAGGTATTGAAAGCATGATTAACTCTATTTTACAGATGAGAAACCTGAGGGTCAAATACTTTATTTAGGTACTTTGTTCACAATGCCACAATTACTCAGCATCAGAGTAAGAATTAACTGTGGATATTTTGCTAATGTTCTTCCCAGTACCCCATATGGCCTTAAAAAGGTATTGTTTTTGTCTCTACAATGACCAGTTATTTGTTTGGAATTGACCAAGATGACCTCATTTGAGAATTATGGAGTCATAGCAAAAGTGATCAGTTTGAGAATTAAATAGTCATTATGTTAATTAAAACCACTAACTTGATTCCCACCCCCACTCATAATGCAGTCTCACTTCAGTCATCCGTAATAACATAGAGTGTCTTCTCATTTCAAATCAGGTTTTGAGATCTATCCTTCCCAAGACAATGGGACAAAATTAATTTTGTTTTTCTCCAGATCCTTTTCTTTGTATTCCTTTTTTTCAATTCCAAAAACTCTGATGAATGAATCCTGTGAATAAACCTCTCCACTAAATACTCTTGTTGACAAGAATTACTACATTATAGCTTTTAGGTTTTGAAGGACCAACTCACATAATAATTTTATGGCATAATACTTTTGGCATCCTTTTGCCCCTCCAGCCCTGACACAGAGTCTAATTGATAAAACTTGAAAATTTCCCACAGTGGGTTGCCTTATATTTGTTAATGAGTCTTTCACTAAAATAATTACTTCACTATAAGTTCAACATATTTTAAATGGAAGTAGCTTTAGGGATTTTTAGTCATAGAAAAATTCAAATTGGAGCAAAAAACTCTTGAAAGAAATTATATCCACAAAGATTTCACCCATCTCCACAGTCTTCTGACATTGTTGAGAATGGAGTGCTGCTGGCATGCTTAATTGCCTATAACTTTTTTTTTCCTCATACAAACTGGGATATTTAATGCAAGGCTCATTTTTAGGAAAATCTTGTGTGGGGCTTGAGAGTGAGTTTTAATATATGCAAGCCCACTGCCGAAAATGGTAATGAAGGTACTGTGTCCAATGGTTAGGCTTACATTAAGCACGCTTCAGAAAACAAACACAACTCTTTTCGAATTTCTATTCAACACTAGTGACTGAACATACTCCTAATAAAATGTTTTCACCAAGAAGTAATGAATTCTGAAAGCATGATTACATTTATTTAGGCCACTTTTTGTAATGAAAACTTTTCTTATAGAAGGAAATTGTTCTGTATGAGAAAACTCAATAATTCAATTTTGAAACTGTTTTCTTAAGACCTAGTGAAATGGGTGATATTAAAAATGCTCAATAAATCAGTTTATAAAAATACAATTTATAGCTAGCTGCTCTAAATCAGGGTATTTTCAGTTCAGTCTACATGCTTGAGAAGAATTGATTCTCTCTTCCACTTGGAAGACTATTTACTGGTGGGTTTAAATCCTGTGGATTGATGTAGAATAAAAAAATGAGTTGTTTACAACATATTGAGAAATGTCTTCCTGGTTCCATGGCGGCCACTTCCAGCAACTTCAGGGGATGAAGGGGAAATGTCATTGAACTCCAAATTCACACCCCTCATCTCTGCTTGGAAACTATTTGAAACACTCATTGAAAGGGAGAAATCATTCCAGTCCAGCTGTTTCTACTATCTACAAAGTCTTTAATGGAATTATTTTTCACTCTAAGACCTTTAGTTTGCTACTGACAGAATTATAGCTATGAGGAACTTCTCAAGTTCATTGCTGAGGGAAATTGAAACATGCTGTCTTCTTAGGACCCTTTGCATTACTTTTTTCCAATGACAGTGTATCTTCCAGAGGACTATTCTTATTTGGAAAAATATATAGCAAATCTCTGATATGTGTACAGCACTTCTTTATGCATACTGAGCTATATGAAGACATGTATTTTTTTTACTATACAAAGTTATAATTTAGATAATGAAATAATGCATGCATCACTATAAAATGAGTTAAACTATGAAAGAGAGAAGAAGGGGCAAGGATGAAAGGAAGGGAGAAAAAGACAGAGACAGAGAAACAGAGAAATACAAAGACAGAGAGACAAACTCCTGGGATCATCAGCAAGTGTAAATCTAAATTAGGAGGGTAAGAAAATGCAAAATCCTGAAGAAAAATGTTTGAAGCCCAGATATAGAAGTCTTTCTAATGAGAGGTAGAAGGGTGGAAGTTGTATAGGGGAAACCTTTTCAGGTGCATAGCCAGAATTGTACTTTTGAGAAAGGAAGATTGTAGAAAAGAATTGCCATTACTAGACTTTCTGTTTCTACACCTGTAATGGAGAATTGGAGGGACACACTTGAGAAAGCAGAGATAGAAATCACATAAATGGAGAGTCTGCAGTCAAAAAGCTAGAATTGAATTATCAAGACAAGTCCTGAAGGAGGCAAATAAGGAAGGAAGAAGTAGCTAAGATAGAGTAGGCCTAATTTCCTGCAGTTGGTATACAGGACCAAAATTAGCCCCCTGCAATCATTTTCCTTTTTATGATTATATGCTTCTACCACTTGTCTGTGTCTCCAGAGGTGTTTTTTAGGAAATCTTCAAAAGTCTTCCTCCAAAAGAGAATAATATATTTGTACAAAAATATTTATAGCAACTCCTTCTATAAGGCCTAAGCATTGAAAATTGAGGGAATGTCTATGAATTGAGGAAAGTTTGAACAATCTGTGGTATATAATTGTGGTAGAATACTATTGTGCTATTAGAAATGATGAGCTCAATGATTTTAGAAAATTATGGAAAGACATATTAACTGATGAAAAGTAAAGTGAGCAGAACTAGATCATTGTACATAGTAATGACAATATTGTACAATGAATTGTGAATAGCTTAACTATTTTCAACAATGTGATAATTCAAGAGAATTTGTGATGGAATTCTGCATCCAGAGAAAGAACTGACATTGTATGAATACAGACTGAAGCATGCTATTTTTCTCTTCCTTTTTTTTTTCCTTTTTTTCCTTCTTACCTCCTTCCCTTCCTTCCTTTCTTCCTCTCTCCCTCTCTTCTTTCCTCCTCCTCCTTTTCTTTTTCTTCTTCATCCTCTTCTCTCTTTCTTCTTGTACAAAATGATTAATATGGAAATGTTTTACATTATGGAATATATATAATTTATATCGGATTGCTTGCCAGGCTTAACATCTCAGGGAAGGGAGAACAGAAGGAGGAAGATGTGATATTTGGAACTCAAAATATTAAAAATAAAGAGAGATGTAAAAATGTTTATCATGGAATTGGAGGGAAATAAAATATTTTTAGAAGTACTTAAATAAAATCCTAATAAAAAAGAAAAAAAAAAAGTCTTCCTCCTTTGATACCTCATCATGAAGTAGACAAGATCCATACTGATTGAAAGCTATACTATTTGAGGGCAAAATGTTCCAGAACTGAATCTAGGCCTGATTAAGACACTTTTTTTAAACTACTCTTCCAGGAATTCTTCTTGGGATTGGGTTTCTCATTTCTCATTCTTTTTTTTTTTTTGCTTTGGAATTAAAGTTGGACTCTGTTCAAGGTGGGATGGGGAGGAACTACCCCAAGTTTCAGGCTTTTTCCTGCTACTGCCTTCAAAACTAATTGTGGCAATCTATAAGTTTTTGGTGCTCCCAAAAAAAGTGTGATGAAAAGAGAAATATTATTACTGCTTTCCTGGTCTGTATTCTAGTCTTTACCTAGAAAGGCCTTTGTTTCCTGTAGCCACTAGTTCTAGTGCTCTTCTTGGCACTGGAACTGTGACCAGGATTCCTGGTCCTTGTGATTGAGTACAAATGCTCCTCTCTACCCTCAAACCACAACCTCAAAATTATCTAAGCAACAGAATTGCCAGTCAGTACCAGCTGCTCCCAGTATCGACAAAAGTTGTCTGTAATCTCTTTCTGACCAGTTATACAATTCCTTTTCTTTTTTTTTTCAGTTGAGAACTCCTAAAACTGCTGCTGGCTCTGTTGCCACTTCAGTGCAATGCTGGTGTTGCCACAGCATCATTCTGATTCAATCCCCACCCTAGAATAACAGACCTATCTGGCTGACCTCATAAAGTATTTTAGGCTGGAAAAAAAATCTGACCTTGACCTTTTGTTGACTTTGATGTTCCAAAAATTGATTTGAAGCTCTATTGTAAAGTTGTTTAGAGGAAATATTGGGGAAATTTGGTTGAGTTTTTACTTCTAATTTATAGTCTTTTATTTAAAGTTCTTTAAAGAAAAGTAGATGAGGAAGAAGGAAGTAATAAGAAAAGAATGAACAAGATGAAAAGAAAGACAAAAACCAGAAAGTAAAGAGAATAATAAGAGGAAGAGGAAGAAATAGGATGAAGAAGAAAGAGGAAAAGGAAGAAAATAGTGGTATGTTGCTTTCTAGGAGCAGAGGAAAGGGGAAATTTCATAGACAACTCTATTAGGCTATTACCGTTAGAAAAAAATGGACAAAATTAGTTTTAAAAAGCACAAAAATTCTAACAAATGTACCCCCTAAAAGAATACTATTAGAAATACACCCAAAGGAAAGATCACTGGTGTTTCAAGAACAATCAAAAGTCATATAGAATTTGATTCTATATAATATTAAGGCAAAAGAAGAAAAATAATATAATTTTAGGTCTATTTGATTAAAAAAAAGGCACATTGACTGACTTGCTCCCATATCCCACACATTTGACTTTCAAGATAAATAGGATTGAGGAATAATTGATGGGAAGGGAGAGGGAAGATGAATTAGAAGGTTATACAAACACTCTAGGGACTAAACTGTAATGGAACAATGGGAATGGAAATGTGAGTGAGCAGAAGATTACAAAGAAAATTGGCATCATCCCAATAAAGGATGAATCAAATATCATAGACTTTGAGCTAGAAAGGACCTTAGAGATCAACTATCCAGTCCCTTAATTTTACATGAAATAGTTCTAACCAGTAATTCTGATGTTCTAAAGCTAATTCCCATGACTTGATTGGACATGTAAAGGTAAAGCAGTGAACAGTGAATGTAAGAAGATATATGAAATGTCAAGAGCATACAAACCTTTTCTGAAAGTGAATGGACAGCATGATGATTGGTTCAGAAACAATTTACCTATTCCCTTCCAGCCATTATTTGTATTACAATTTAGATAGCACTCCAGTGTTCTTTGTAACTAAGCTAGGGAAAAGTGAACATAGTAAGATAAGGTGAGGAGAAAGCCAGCTCAGGAAGCAGCAGTTGTTATAGCAAGAAGCCACAGCATTGTTTAAATTGTTTCATGAACCATAATGAGAACTCCTAAAACAAGGAATCAAATTTTTGGTCTGACTCTCAGATAATCTATTTTTCCTATTGTGATGGAGCAAATGGACTTTCCACTATTTTAGTTGATAGTCATACACTGAAATTCTTGCTGGAGATCTTGAATGGAAGATGGTGATTTGAGTTGGGAGATTAAAGTGTATGGTTATATATAATAGGCACATGAGAAATAATTTCAACCTTTATTGTTCTACCTTTACTATACTTTTATTAATCTTATTAATTGTTTTTCTAATTATGCACATGAAGCATTAATGGGAATACTGTATTGAAAAGGAAAAAGGAGTAGTGATTAGAAAGTAGAATTGGTGCCAGGAAGTTTTTTGCCATATTTATCTTTGTATAATATAAATGACTTAAAGACTAAATGTAGATAATAGATCCAGTAGGTGCCTGACAACCAACACACCTGGGTGGGTCCTCCAACTGCTTTGAAGGAAAAAAGAAATTGATTGTATTCTACCACAACACCATCTAGTTGGTAGATAATAATTGCCATAGAAAAATAAAGTTCCTTGCCACTTATAGAGAGCAGATAGTAGGCTTTGACCCAGACTAACCAAGCTTGCTATTACAGGTTGCCTCTGTCCCTGAAATTTCAGTGGGGTGACATCTTGTGATTGCATATATAAGAATGAAATGTTCTTATTACTATCACTTTTAAGCTTTTGGACACTCTACATAATAGTTCTGTAATGATGGAGAAACTGAGCAAGATAGAGATTAGAGAGTATTTAATAGTTTATTAAATGGAGAGATTTACTGGGACTAAATGGATCCATGGTTTGGTCCCAAAGCTGAATGAGACTATCCTCTCCAAGAATCCAGCAAATAATGTGAGTTCTCAGACATACAAACATGTGACTCAGACGCAGGGGGAGACTGAGGCAGGGGCAGAGTCAGGGTACAGAGAGCAGGAACAGGACTCTGACAGGGTGGGGTGAGCCACCTGAGATTAGATGACATAATCAGGAGGAGGCACCCTGAACATGGGGAGAGGCATCTTGATAAGACAGTATTAGACCTAACTTGGGATGGGGAGAGGCATTCTGATATTCTAAAACATAAGATCTTTTATCCTTATCAAATATTCTGATAAAGAGGGAGAGGAGGTTTTGCAAAACTGAGAAGCAGAGAAATCAAGGCAGGACTGAGGATAATTAGGGCAATTATTAGGACAATAAAAGAGAACTGTAGCATAACATTGCACACTCTTTCTCTTCTGAATATTCAAATCCTCTAGACGGTCTTAGCACCACAATTTTGATCAACCTTATGTAAAGCAAATAAACCAAACTAAAACTAGAAAAATGCAAGAACTTATGGCAAGGACCAGTCTCTCCCAGATGACCCCAGAGTTATTAGCATCAAACAGCATTCTTCAGGTCCTCTGCAGTTGGGGAGCATCTCAGCCAGAGAATCCAGTTTAAGATAGACAGTTCGCTGTGAGTTAGGTTGATGGTTATTTGTGCATTAACTCAGCCTCTGCTGAGTAGCAGTGCTCAAGACAGTCCTGCTGCCCCTCCTAAGAGGGGCACCCCAAGTCTGTCAGGGACTCCAAAGAGGGGGAAAAAGTGGGGCCTGGAGTAACTCCACCTGTCCCCTCTGATAGAACCAGAGCTCCTACTACGAGACAGATTTCTGAGCAAATTATGCAGTTAGACCAGGGTAGGAAACCCTGAACTATTAGAATCCTGATATCAGTACTAATTAAGGAACTGGGGTAGCAGGAGTGGAGAAACACATCAGAGAGACTGCTAGTCCTAGGACAGGTGTCTGATTGCTGGTTGTTCTAAATAATCCAAAGAATAATCCCCAAAACTGAGTCTGCCAGGGCAATTCCAGCAGAATAAGGGATTTCACAGTTAAAACATAACCAGCAAATCATAGTCCAGTAAATTTTAAACAAGGAGTTAAATAATTCCCAGTTCAATCTGAACTAATGAAATAGAGGGTAGGGCAGAAGTGCCTAAGAAAAATACATCAGTTTCCCAAATTCCTGACCAGCTTCAATCAGTTTCCTTCCTCCTATTTTTTTTAAACACGGAAAAGAAATTATCAAATTACCATTCCACATATAAATCCCAAGAGTGAATCAAAATTCCTATACATAACAGACTAGTACAGAAAGTTTTCCTAAAAATCACTCAAACATACAGCAATAGTTAAAGAGTTTCCCTCAAACATACAGCAAGTTATAGTTTCCCTCAAACAAACAGCAATAATTAAACAGTTTTAACAAATCTTAAACACAATGATACAATTAAAATTTTAACAATAATTCAACCACTTTCCCATTCCCCAATATCAGTCCAAATTACATCAGGAGCAGTGATCTTCTCAAAAACTGCTGTCTGCTGAGGAGAGGGGAGGGCCTGGCCATCCTGCTTACTACCAAAGCTTCAGATGGGCTGATCCAGAAGCAAGTCAATACCTATAATTGACCAAAATCTAGAAACAAAGGTTAGAACAGACTGATACAAAATGTGAAGAGGCCAGTTTGAATTGGCCAGCAGCATTCCAAATACCAGTTAGATAAAATACCAGTTAAGCTTTTGTCCTCTCATTATTTAGAAACCTTTAAAAACCTGAATATCCACAGACACAAATATTCAGTAACAGATAGATGACCAGGATAAATACCCATTTGCCAAGTATTTAGGATATAATGATTCCATATAACCAAGTATGAGATATAACCAGATTGGAAATAGCAAGGTATGACATAATTGAATTGCATTAACAGTTTATATTGAACATTGCTCTGATCATAGAAATTAGTTACAGGAGGAAAAAATGCCGGGACACAACCATAACATAAGCAGTTAAAACTTAACTTTCAGCAAAACAGGATAAAATAGCTTTAATTCATTTTTACTCTAGATAATTGTCCCACTAACTGTCAGAGGGTGGAATTTTAAAACTCCCAAATAGCATTAATTATAAGTCCAAAGAATTTTACTTCTAATAATAAATTCTATTAACCAAGTTTCAAACAAATCCTAAACAGATATTTACCATAACCATATATTTATGGCAGTAAGAATTTGTCTCAGTAAGTTCACTTCTTTCATATCTAAGCAGATGTTCCCATAAGTGAACATTACACACAAATCAGTTCACTTTTTAAAAACACCCAATACATAGACAAATATTCCAAATTGCATATTGTCCATAACAGACATTTTCAAAGGGACAAAAAAAATTATTATTTTCAGAGGCTCTTTAAATGACCTTAGAATGACTTAATACAATCAATTAAAACTTAGAATATCCTATACAGAACATCCTAATATCACATAAAAGAATCCAAGAGGTTCTTACACATATTAAACTTTTAGAAATACCATAAACTCTTATTGATAACAATAATAAACTGGTTTCAGTAAGTTCACAAGTTAGCTTTCATATTTAACAGAAATATTTTCAAAAGGACAAGGAAAAACTAAATGATGGGCATAACCCCAGAATACCCAATTCTACAGAAAAGAATCTGAAAGATTCTTAAAAATATCCTTTAAACCTTTAGAAACAGCCCTACCAAATTATAGGTCAATTAACTTAAAAGTAGGCCTATCACTTGAAATCTTTTGCCAAAGCCAAATCTCTGCAGAAAGAGGGTTGAGCACACTTAGTGGGGGAGGGAGGGGAGAATTCCACATAGCTGCCCTTCTCCCCACTCCACCTCCAAAGAGACCGGGGGAAGGGAAAGGGAGCTAACCTTCACCCCAGGCTAACTAGGTGCTCCACAGCTGAAGTAGCTCCATTCAAGCCACACCTGAATTTAAACTACCTGAGTGCCAGTTTTTTAAAGTTTAAAATCACCAGTAAATTTTAACTAATTCCCAAATTTCTTAATTTAGCAGAGCTCTGAATCAAACAGGACAGACAAACAGCACATAAAACACAGACATTAACTGAGCAGTTATAACATAAAACAAAACATTTAACACAGACCAGGGGCTATCTAGAAATTTTAGACTGGTGCTGAGGGAAGTTGTCTTCCTTCCCAGAATCCAAACAGAGTTTTTGTTTTGTTTTGTTTTGTTTTGTTTTGTTTTGTTTTTGTTTTTGTGGGTTCTTTTTTTTTTTGTTTTTAGCCAGATGGTGTCTTTAAAAAAAGACACCCAGTTTTATACTTTGGAATGCCCAGAGTCATGCTAACTGGCACATAGAACCAGATATGTCTTAGATACTCAGGTAGGATTCCTTGTGTCCAGAAGACCCTACTCCCAGAATTTATTCCCATCAGCATTTCATAATTCTGGGAATCCAGATGCTAGCATAAACAGAACAGGTACCTCAAAAGATACTAACCAGATGGTACCCCCAAAAGTACTTACTCTCCAATGGCCGAAATGGGGGTATCTTACCATCAGGCTGTTGTGGCTGGAAACTGCTATCTTTCCCGGAGGCTCTGGAAAAAAAAATTCAGGGGGCCGGTCTCTCCAGTCCAAGAATTATCTCTAATCCTACTCATTTTCTAACATCTCGGTGGGAAGCCTCCAAAATGTAATGCCAGAAAAACTGAGCAAGATAGAGATTAGAGAGTATTTAATAGTTTATTAAATGGAGAGATTTACTGGGATCAAATTGGACCCATGGTTTGGTCCCAGGGCCGAATGAGACTATCATCTCCCAGAATCCAGCAAACAGAGTTCTCAATGACATATATACATGTGGCTCAGACACAGGGGATAGACCGAGGCAGGGGCAGAGTCAGGGTACTGAGAGCAGGAACGGGACTCTGACAGGGTGGAGTGAGCCACCTGAGATGAGATGACATAATCAGGGGGAGGCACCCCGAACATGGGGAGAGGCATCTTGATAAGACAGTATTTGACATTCCAATAGCTAGGGATGGGGAGAGGCATTCTGATATTCTAAAACATAAGATCTTTTACCCTTATCAAGTATTCTGATAAAGAAGGAGGGGAGGTTTTGCAGAACTGAGAAGCAGGAAAACCAAGGCTGGACTGAGTCAGGATAATTAGGGAAACTGAGTCAAGACAATAAAAGAGAACTGTG
The DNA here is from genome assembly GCF_048593235.1 of Sminthopsis crassicaudata. Lineage (NCBI taxonomy): Eukaryota > Metazoa > Chordata > Mammalia > Dasyuromorphia > Dasyuridae > Sminthopsis > Sminthopsis crassicaudata. The sequence continues at coordinate 602,587,671 of NC_133618.1, forward strand.
GCATAACATTTCATGAAATAACTTAAAATAATTTTGTTAGTTGTTTTAGTATTTCCATTGAGAAGTATATTATTCTTTTCATTATATGGATTTGTTGAGTCAAAGAATTTATGCAACTTGCCTTAAGACTCTCAGAAGTCAATGTATCTTTCTAAGAAACAGTGGCTTAACTCACTAAACTTCTCAAAATAGGTCAATAGAATTCAGTCAAGATTTAAAAGGCCATTTGCTGGCATATCAGTCCCCTTTCTCCTATATACTTGACCAAGTTACTCTCTTTTCTTTGACATAATTTCTACATAGAATCAGACATGTGCCTTATTTTGAAACATTATGATCCTCTATTCAGTATTTTATTGGATGAAGATCTGCTATAATCAAGATTTACTGATGTTTAAGTTCATGAAGGTTTCAAGATTTTAAAAGAACTAATGAATTATTGACCAGCTTGATGATGGATTCTTGTGATGTCTGCTGACCACTAAATTGCTCTCATCTCCTGAATTAAAATCCACTAAGTCATTAGCATGAATCAGTTAGTGAAGTCATTTTAACAAAGAATATTGCAGTCATTCCTTGACACAAATTGCCTTTTCTGACTAATTTTTAATATGAAATTTTGCTAATGATTGAAATCTACTGTAAAAGACTTTATTTTCTGCAAGGGTTCTCCAATATTAAAGTAGCTTATTGCTGATGTCTGTTACAATTATGAACATCTTACTTGAACTGACATTCCTTATAATTTACCAAGTAGCTTTTAGATTGTAAAATTATTTATCCTTACTATTTCCTATTAAAAGAATTTTATCTTGAAAAAAATTTTTTAAATGTAGACAGTGCTGTGACCAAGTCTGCTGTAGAGAATATTAGGGCCAGAATAGAGGGAGGGTGAAGAATGGAGTAAAAGAGATGAATAGCATCCAGTCTCATTCTAAAAGTCTGGAAAGTAAATCAGCCTTCAGGGTCTACTTGTCAGCACTTGCTTTGGTTCCTGCTTCTGCTATTCCAAAAATAGCTGATTAATTCACCTAGAACCTTCCCTCCTCTTGATCTCCTAGAGCCCTTCCTTCCCTGATCCTTGGGCTTTCCCCCTTAAATAGGATTCTGAATTATAGAGAAAAGCTTAAGAAATAATTAACCAGCTCTGCTTCCTAGTCTATTAGATTAAAACTGCCTACAGATGGTAAAATTGTTGGTTTGGGATGAAAGCCCTTCACCTGCCAATCTGTTATTGTTGCAAAGCTATTCTGGAAGGGAGGAAAAGCTTCATTCTTGAAATCATTGCAGCAATGGCACAAATACAGGAAAGAAAAAAGAAAAGAGAAAGAAAGGGAGAAAGAAGGAAAAAAGAGGGAAGAATGAAGGAAAGAAAGAAAGAAAAAAGAAAGAGAGAAAGGAATAAAGGAAAAAAGAAAGAGAGGAAGAAAGAAAGAGAGGCAGGCAGGCAGGAAGGAAGGAAATAAAAAACGAAAGAGGGAAAAACATTGTCATTTCACCCCAGTCCCCTCACCCCTGCATTCCCATACATGTATTATTTTGAATAGGGACTAAACATCTCCTTTCCCCCTACCTCCCCATCCAAATATGGCCTTTATAAGAGAGCTGAGTATGGCTTTTGATTTTATTCAGATTGGTTATTGTTCAACCTCCCTCTAGCCCAAGATTTCTGACCCTTTTTTGTGTGTTCTGGACTTCTTTGGCCAACTGGTTATGCCTAAGGGCTATTTTTTGGAATAATATTTTAAATGTAGAAAGTATAATATTTAATATTATAAAGAAAATCAAAGATTAATGAAAATAAAGGTGTGATTTTTCTTTTTCAAGTTCATAGGTCTGTCCACAGCCCCCCAGATTAAGAATTTCTACTCTAATCTCTTGCTCCAAGAAACAAGGATTTAATGGAATCTGAAGTTCACAGCCACTAACCTGTATTTTGTTTTTCCCCCTCCTTCCAAATATAATCTGTTGATGCCAGGTCTACTCCCATACTTCAGCAGTAGAGTTTCCCTTAGGTTGTCAGTCTAGGTTCTGCACCAGTCAAACAATCAATCAACAAATATTTATTATACCTTTACTTCGTGCAAAGGATTTTGCTGAGCTCAGAATACAAAATAAGGCAAAAACAGACAACTTCCCTCAAGCAGCTTACATTCTAATGTGAAAGACCACATATAAATAAATAGTTACATAGACAAGAAAAACCACTGCAGATAGAAGGTAGCCTTAGAGAAAAGAGACAGTAGCATTTAGACTGCAAAACCCCTCCTGCAGAAAATGTCATTTGAGCAGATTATTAGAGGATGTCATGAATTCTAAGAGGTGGAACTAAAGAGAGAAAGAGCATTTCTAGTAATATGAAACAGTCACTGGAAAAAGTGACTGGATTGTGGAGTGAATGGAGACAAGTAGAGCAAACTTCCACATTTTTAAGCCCTATCAGTCTCCTCAACAATATAATTTTTATATCAAATGCTGATATTAGATTTTTAAATTTTACATTTTTAGTGTGCACTTATCTATTAATTATTTTTATCCTTAAATGATCACATTCTTTGGTAATTATCTATATTTTTACCTAAATGGTAATGTAAATGGATTTTTAAGAAATGAATACCAGACTTTTTCACTTCTGAAGCAGCTAAGTGGTTTAGGGATAGTGTTGGACATGGTGACAGAAAGATCTGAGTTCAAATTTCATCTTAGTTACTAGCCGTGTGACCATGGACTAGTCACTTAATCTCTGAGATGAGTTTCTTCATCTATAAAATGGAGGTAATATAGTACCCAGCTAATAGGGTTGATATGAGAACTAAATGAATTAACATGTAAAGTCATTTCCAAACTTCAAAGTTCTCTATATAGATGTTATAACTATAGGACATTATTATACTTTTGGTAAATATAAGAAAGATGGGATATTATTATTAAGGTAACTAAGTGAATATCTTTTACAGTATCTCAGATTTTAAATTATAACAAAACAAAAATCTCTATGACAAAAAGATGTACTTCTCCAGGGGTTTACAATCCAGTTGGAGAGACATCTGGCTCAGAAATTTGGAATAGATAAGATTTGGAATCTGAGTTCAAGGGAGACAGAACAATCCATAATTCTATTGGGCCTTATGGAGGAGCAAGACAGTTCCTAGTGGCAAGGGGGAAGCAACTTGATGAGTTCAAGCCCAGTAAGGAAGTGAGATCTGAGTCTCTCTGTCAGAGAATTCAGTAAAACATCAAATGGCCAGAGTCCTAAGTATAGGCTGGTTGTTGTGCAGAAGTCAACATGGATGAAAGAGCTAGAGAGAGATTGAAATATCCACAGGAGCAGAGAGGTCACACTGAGAGCAAGTCAGAGAGCAGTGTTTTTGCTGAATGACAGCTTTTGCTGGGCTTACTATGCTTTTTGACAGTAGATCCCTGGATGATGGCCATGTCTATTTCCTGTTTCTTAAAGGAGCGATGCTGAAAAACAGTAGGATTTGCACACAGAGAAGATATAAAATATATGAAAAGTTAAATAACAGTTTATAACTTTAACATAAGAGAAATGGCACAAGATGGTGCATAGAATCACTATGTTAGGGCTAGAAGAGACCTTATAATCCAATCCCTTCGTTTTAGAATGTAGGGAAATTGAGGTTTAGAGAGATTACATTCTTTTCCCAAGGTCATAAGGTAATAAAAAGCTGAGTTGAGAATCTAACCCAAGTCCTCTAACCACATTTCTATTATCTTTCCACTGAACCAAGCTGTTTCCAATTAATCAAGTCAGTGATGCTGCAGGAGTTCAGAGGAGGGAAAGATCATTGAGTACATTGGAGATATACATTGTTGGAGGGGTATTCTTCAAAGGAATTACCCATGCACTCGTTTTTCACAGAGGTGGATGTAGAAACTGGTAATTATTATCTGTTGGCATTTAGAGATGGGGAGAGCCAGGAAATGTCAGGAAGATTCAGCATTTCTTTTTTTCTCTTTTCAAACCAATCATATCATTTCCCTATGTATTTCCTTATTACATTTAATTTCACCTCAGGGGATCTTTTCTCCAGGGATTGAAATGGAAGTTTTGCTCTGTGAGGACCATGCCAAAAGGCAGGCTCAGGCTGGATCGACAACTTAGCTTCATCACTGTTACCTTGATATTGTTACATGCTGTGTGGACTCTGGAGCAGTTCAAAGCATGATCCTAGTCACCTGAGAACATGCTACATGCCACAATATATACTATAGTGATGACATGAAGGGAAAAGATCTAGAAGTAAACACCTTGGGCTGTAGCTCCATGATAACATCTATCTCAACTGGTATCTCTCTAATACTCCACTGAATTGAAATAAATTCCTTTTTAAAAAAATATCATCCCCATTTCACAATAGATCCTTCTCTTCCTGTACTCAGAGAAATATGTTATATAATACAGAATAAAAGTGAAAGAGGAGGGAAAAGCAGTCCAGTAAAATCCAATCAACTCATTCACTGAATCTGCTATGTTTCACCATACTTTTCCCATCTCCATCTCTGCTTCACAAAGAAGGGAGAGATGTACATCCTCTTATCACCTAAGCTTATAGCTTTCAGTTTTGACTTTTCTTGTCATTTCCATTTATATTATTGGGTTCATTTTGGTTAGAATTTTCTGTCTCTGCTTCCTTTATATTATAAATTTTTTCATGCCTCCATATATTATTCTTACCCATTCTTTCTAATGATCTAGTGATATTTCATTGTATTCATGTACTAAAATTTGTTTAGTTATTTCTTAGTCAGAATACATTTGCTTTTTCTTTCCAGTTTCTGTTATTCTGTTAACACACACACACACACACACACACACACACACACACACACACACACACACACACACACACACCCCTACTGTTTTGGTGTGTATTTTAACCTTCTTTTTTATCTTTGATCTCCTTGGAGTAAACATCCAGCAATTGGATCTCTGGGTCAAAAGATATGCTCCACTGACTTTCAACAAGTGTTTCTCATCAACAAATAATAGATTGTCAATGTAAGACTATGCCAGTAGCATTAAGTACTTTGGAAGGAATTTCATTATAGTCACAGGTCACTCATTCATGTTTCCTGAAGCATTAGGAATGATAGGAGAAGAACAATTATTAGATAGATTATGTGCCAGGCACTGTGTTGAGTGTTTCCCAATAATCCTCACAACAATCCTAGGAAGTACATGGGCTTTGAGTGTATAGGAGAGTTTCAGAAAAATCTTCTGCATGAAACATATGCAATCTAATTCATACTGTTTCTCCAATATCTTCATATATATGATTCAAGACGGTAGCACACAATTCTTGAACAAAGATTCTTCATGCTTTTCTGGCATTCTTCATATTCTTGCCGTGAACAATCCATGAGATCTTCTATGTCTATGATGTTCTTTGCTTTAAACATGAGATGAACATTAATTATCTACTGCTATCTCCAGCATTGCCTGATAGTTTGTCCTATCAATTCCACACATGTTACTTTCTCACTAGACTCTTGAGCACTTTGAATAACTACCCAACTCATTCAGAAAGAAACTTCAGCCTACTAGGCTACAGAAAGGTGGAACATAGGCAACTACCTAGAAAATTTTCTGCTTTGGTTTTCTCTTTTTGCACTGTGATATGACTAAATGGGTTCAGAAAACCGAATCAGTTCCAATTCAACTTGTAAATACAACCTTTGTGGGATGCTCTACCTGACACGGTTATTTTAAGAAGGAGAAGGGAAATGGCCAGCACATACAGAGTCAATACAAAAGGATGCTGGACCGGACCAAAGCACATCCTGAACATAGCAAACAGTTATAGAAGTGATAGTACTAAGTCTTAAGTAGAAGAAACTATTTTCCAGAGATGATCAATATCCAATCTTTAAATAGAAATTTGTTTTGCCCCAAAGAATATTATTCCATTATTTAAAAAAAACAACCAAACAAAAAACAGCATCTGGGTGGGATAGAAAACAACATATGTAATTTAGTCATTAATGTGAAAGGTGCCCACCCTTAAGATTTATGACTTGGGGCAATTTCATGAATCAGATCTATGCAACAACCCATCTGTGGGCTTTTGCATCATTATCCTGTGCCATCACCATTCAAGATAGAAAAAAGAAGGATTCAATTTACTCTTAACTTATGACACAAGGCAAAACCCACTAGGACAGAATTAGTAGGAACTGTGAGTCCTAAGTTAAGGCAATGTGAAGCCACACTGAAGAGATTTAGCACTGATAGTTAACAGAAAAGATGAGTTACAAAGAGTATGAAATGTGGTCATACTTTGACATAGTAGAAGAAGTGAAGAGGTCCATCCACTCATCCTTCCTTAGGACTACTGCCATAATTCATCTTCACTTTATAGAGGCCAATTTTTGGCCAGCCAGTTAGCCTGTTCACTCTTGCAGAGACTAGGAGAAAGCTTCTTCTAGTGAAAGCTCCTCATGCCAGAAAATCCTGCACTCTCACACTCATGGAATTAGAAGGACTGAAGGTAAGAGATGGAAGGGACCTTGTTGGTCATCTTGTACAGTTCCTTTGGTTTATGGATAAAGAAACCAATGCCCAGAGAGGTTAAGTGATTTACTTCAATATCATATTAGAGATAAGTAGAAGAGCTAAGTTTTAAATCCAGGTGGTCTCATGTCAGTTCAGTACACAAATCATTCTACCACATTTTCTTTAGTCACAGGCTTTTAGACCTAGAAGTGTCTTTAAATATCATTAAGTATATCTGTCTCATTTTACATAAGAGAAACTGATACATAGACACCCCTGTACACATCCCATCCTACCACACTTTCTCTAGTCCCAGGCTTTTCGACTTAGAAGTGATCTTAAATATCTAGTCTGCCTGTCTTATTTTATATAATGAGAGACTGACACATACATATCCTAAGAGTTCTTCTAGTCCCTTAATAACAAAGTGAATCTCTTCCAGGCATCAGAAATAGCCTTCTCCTACCCTAAAATCCTTTCTTCAAATGCTTCAAGTATCTCTGATTTCCTTGATGTGAGTGGATACTTCTTGCACAGAGACAGATTATAACTTCTTTACAACTTTTCAAATTGTGGCTGGGGAAAAAATAATAAAATTTTAGTCAAAATATGATAATGAGTCTTTCCCATAGTAATTAATTAATCATGACAAATCATTCCACAAGTACTAAATGTCTACTAAGATCACACTAGGTCACACAGAGCACTGGACTTGGAGTCAGGAAGACCTGAATTAAAATCTGACCTCAAACATTTACTCGCTATACAACCCTAGACAAGTCACTCACTTCTGCCTCACTTTTCTCATCTTGAAAATAATAGCATGTATTTCACTAGTTATCTGTATTATTTGAGATAATATTTGCAGAGTACTTTAGCAATCTTAACATGTTATATAAATGCTAGCTCTGGTTGTTGTTATTGTTATATGGGTCTGTGACCTCCTTAATGGAGCTTTATTCCCTTTACTGTTGCAACTTGAATGCCTACCTATTTGTGACGCTCTTTGTTCACACTTTCCTAGTAGCTCACCACAGCAGAGTCCAATCAACATGCTGAGAGCCTTCCTCAGGATGCCAATGGAAGCTAAAGACTATTTGTAGGTTAGTTCTTGCTTTTGTTGAATTCTCATAGGTTGCTATAATTTGTTCTAAGAGAAACATAATGCATACATGGAAAAATAAGACAAGCATAGCGGAGCGAAACAATCAGATTCACCTACTAGAAATTGTGAAGGATAGCTAAAAATATCATTTACAAAGTATAATCTACAAAGCATAAGCTAACTTACATGCTAGGCTTCTTTTCAAAGATCTATTTGATTATGATTCTGAAGAGATTAATAGTTCATAAAAGAGAAACAAAGAATTTAAAGACAATTTAGAACCAAGTTCAAAGATCCATAATTCTAGCCTTTATTTGTAAAACCTACCTTGTTCCCCAAAAATCTATAAAATTGACCCTAAAAGCCTCCAAGATGAATAGCATCTAGTGTCTAAGCTTCAACCAAGCCTGCTATCAAACCCATTTAATGATATTTCTTCATGTGTCAATATCCTGTTGCAAGATCATGTGATTTGTTGATGTTTCCCCAGAAAGATCTATAAAGCAATGTAAGTTAAGTAGACAGAGCTTTGTAATTCAACTTTCTGGAGGTGTTGTTAACTCCTTTTCTCTCCTTGAAAACAAAGAGTAAATCATAACTAGTAATTATCATATTTAATTCATCTGTAGGTCTATATATATATGAGGCTGGATCCCATGTTTTCATGAAATAATTTACACATAGGAATTGGAAAGCCAAATATGATTAATCCTTCTTAGATAGCTCTCCTCAAATAATCCATTCCTAGTCTCCTAAATGCTTTGGGATTTGACACAATTAAGCTTCTATAGTCATAAACTTTCATTATAGAGAGACTATGTTACATTAATTACTTAGCACAGTTGAACATATGTTTCTCTTAGTTATTATTGCTATATAATATATATATATTTATGTTTACAAAGTACTTAATGCACATTACTGTATTTAATACTTAATAAAATCCCTTGTGAGGGAGTATTTACATTTTTACATTTGATCTGCATTGTATAGAAGGGGAAACTGAGACTTAGTAACTTGTTCTGTCATAAAGTTAGTAAATGGCAGTCATATCAATTGCCCCTAAATGTACTATTCTTTCCTTTTTATCCTATCTGTCCTCCCCACCCCCAGCAATGAGCAATAATAAAATGAATTTTCTTGGCTATCTAAGCTTGTAGAAAAGTAACCCTGCCAAAAGTTCCTAATTGATTTTTGCAAAAGTAGGATAAGAAATAAGACAACATTGAATTGGAAAGTTATTAGAAATAAATTCCTTTGTTGGCAAGGGATTGATGGTCATAGTGATACAAGCATGAATCATAGCTGCAGGAGAAGCATGCTGGGCTGCTCTAGGACAAAAATGGTTAGAAATAATTGGGGACCAGGGAAGGGCTGAACTTAGTGGAAATGAGCATGGGAAAGGGCTGACTCTGGCACTGTAGTCCTAGACAGAGCTCATCTTATTAGTTAAAGGATAAACTTGTAAAGCTTGGAGTTTTTACAGTAATACAGGGTTAGGAAATGATATATTAACAATTTTATTGGGAAATGACATTCACCAGTCGGTGTACTTTTCAAACCCAACTTTGTATGTCAGATAAGGACAGAAGAAAAATGATAAAATAGTAAAAATTGGATGGCTCAATGGATGGCATACCTCAAAAACTTAAAACACATTTAATACCATCCCTTCATGGATCTTTCTATGAAAGACCTTTAGGACCTCAGAGGAGCATCAACCTGCCTGTTATTGATTGTTCTGGAAAGAAAACTAGACTTTGAGTCAGAGGACATGAGTTTAAATCCCCACTTTGCCACACACTCCATGTAACCCACTCGCTTGTTCTGTACCTTAGTTCACTTGTCTGAAAATGAAGAGCACTGGACAACTAATCTAGATCAAAAGCCACTTTAAGCTCCAAGTCTTTAACCCTATTGTTCTAGGGGAAAATATCAATATAGATGTTTGCACCCTGACTATAGGCTTTCAGAGTATTGGCCCACATAAAAATTACTTCAAAGGTAACTTTATACAAGAAGAAACGATACAAGCAAATAGAGAACAATTGTCATTTGGCATAAATCAATAAATCTAAGATAAATAAGAGAATTAGTGAATTCATTTGACAGATACCCATTTGATCTGATATTATCCACTCTTCTCCTTCAAGATGTCTCTCAACAAATGACAACATGTCCAAATTTCCCAAGTATTTCACATGTATGTTTATGTCAAAGTGGGGAGGGGGAAGAATTGAGCCAATCAATCAATCATTCTATCTCTTTTAGGCCTGATACCTTTATCAAGTGAAAACATATCTCAAATGAATCAAAGGCATGAATATCTACTTAAATCAATAACTCATATGCTTTAGAATAAGTACAAAAATTATTGATCAACTTAAATATCTTTGAAAGCCAGTGAATGAATTATACTAACATTGTATAAGTATGTTTGAATTGATTGAAAAAACTTGATCGGATCCTATGTATTGTGGGATTTCAATGTATTAATCCCTTTAAAGAGAGTATTAAAGAAAATAGAAGAGCCTTAGCATTAGTTTTAGTTTTAATCATCTCCCTCCCTGGAAAGAAATATCTTAGGCAGCTAGGTGGTATATAGAACACCTGCCCTGAAGTCAGGAGGACCTGAGTTCATATCTATCCTCAGACACTTAACACTTCCTAGCTGTGTGACCCTGGGCAAGTCACTTAATCCCAATTGCCTCAGCAAAAAAAAAAAAAAAAAAAAAAAAAAAAAAAAGAAAGAAAGAAAGAAAGAAAGAAAGAAAGAAAGAAAGAAAGAAAGAAAGAAAGAAAGAAAGAAAGAAAGAAAGAAAGAAAGAAAGAAAGAAAGAAAGAAAGAAAGGAAGGAAGGAAGGAAGGAAGGAAGGAAGGAAGGAAGGAAGGAAGGAAGGAAGGAAGGAAGGAAGGAAGGAAGGAAGAAAGAAAGAAAGAAAGAAAGAAAGAAAGAAAGAAAGGAAGAAAGAAAGAAAGAAAGAAATATCAGGGGTTCAGAGAACTTGGGATTTCACATCAGTTTCCTAGTCTTAGCAGTTTCCTAAAACAACATTCTATGAATACTAAATATGTGTGTCAGCATCAGAAACCAAAGACAAACTGGACTCATTGAGGAAAGGACGGTTTAAAACTCTACAAGAAAAGTCATGTGACATATTATGGGAACTCCAGAAGTACCCTACAAAGCAATCAAGACTCAGAATTAATTTCTTTGCCACATGTTTTTTCAAAATTGTGCTAACTTTACCCAAACTCTATTCATTTATGGGAGTGTTTCATAAATTTGAAAGGGGAATGATAATGTACCAACGGTTCTTAATAAATATTGCTTTTTAAAAGCTGATTAAATCCAATGGATTAATTAAGATTGGCTGTTAATTGAGGAGATTAGACTAAACAGGGCTAATTTGCTACAGCATTGAAAATACTCTGTCCTCTTACAAACACTGTCAGATTTACCCTTAGTAGGACGAGATCCAGTAGCCATGCTCTGAGGATACTAACTCATAATGTGACTGTGAATTAGGATAGTTATTGGACACGATGTACCACATTTGAATTTCTACTACTATCCATGAGCAGCCAATTTTTTTAATGAAATGAACAAGTATATTGAAGTTCCAGATCATTTGTTAGAAAAAGAAAGTTTCTGAGTCTCACAAAAAGGGTTATTTTGGATATATTAGAAACTGAACTCCCTCAGACATCCTCCAAGTTGATATCTCATAAGTAATTCCTGTTTATTGTTAGCAGTATTAGAGAAATGTCAAAAAGGTTTTCATTCAATTATCATCCTGAAACGTCAAGGATAGGGAAAAGAAGTACTTTTTGCACCAAAAGTGTTGCTTTTCAGAATATCTGGTTTTGAATTCTGTCTCTGTCTCTTATTCATTCCATGTTTTGGAGACAATTCATTTTATTTCTCTTTGTCACAGATTCTCATCTGTAATATAGGGATAATGTTTACATTGCCTATCTTCAAGAATTATGATGATTATATGTGACTATGCCTATGAAAGCACTCTGTAACTGTAACATGCCATATAAATGTACATTATTAAAATAACATTTTATATTTATCATATATCAATATTACATATTAAAATTACAAGTAATAAAAATTAATGTTGACTATTAGATATCATATAAATTATGTTATTAATATGCTTTGCTATTCCTTCTTTTGGGTGGGCAAGGGATCAAGTGACTTATCCAGGGTCATACAGGTAGTAAGTATTAACTGGCTGAAGTCAAATTTGAATTCAGGGCCTCCTAAGTTCAGAATCAATTCTGAACCAGCTATCTAGTTACCCATGTGTCTTGCTATTTCAAAACTACTTGTTAACCAATTTTCATTAAGCTCTTCTCTTGAGGCACACAGACCAATTTCTAAATGTTTCTTTATGAATACTGAAAATGAAGCTTCTTGCCAGGCAGATTTTTCCAGACTTTCAAACTCTAATAAGTGTCCCAAACACACTGAAAATGCATAGATGTCCTTGTTTTATTTTGAAACATAAAATAAACATACAAATGCCCTCTCTGTTGCTAAATTTGTAGTCATTTCTAGTCAAAACAATATTTATCTTGAGAATCATAGCATGTCAAAACTATAAAGGACTTAGAGATCAGCTAATTCAATCCCTATATTTTACAGATGATCAGACTGTGGTTCAGAAAAATGAAAGTCATTTGCCAAGGTGACACTATTGGACATTGAGTTTAGACAAGACTTTGGGCTTTTCTGAGTGGGAATTTCATCATTCTGTGGTTAAATTCATAAATTCAGAGAATGTTAGCACTAGAAAAGATCCTTTGAGAAAAGATATAATCCATCCCTCTCATGTTGTGGATGGCAAATTTGAAGCCTGGAGAAATTGAACAACTGGTCCAATGTCACAGAGCTAGTTGCAGAACTAAGGCTAAAAGCTAATTAGTGATTAGTGATTGTAACTACTTAGTAATGGAAAGAAGAAATGGAATAAGGATTTATTTAGTGGCATATATTACGGCATGCCAGGCTCTTACTAACTGCTTTAAAATATTTATCTCATTTAATCTTCACAATGACTCTAAGAGGTATATACTATAATGATGTCCATATTACAGCAAAGAAAACTGAGGCAGATGCGACTTGCTTGCAGTCATACATCTATCTAATAATGTCTGAGACTAGACTTATACTAAGGGTTTCCTGACTTCAAGCTCAACTTTCTCTCTGTTACCTATAGTTATTGCTTTTAACATCCATGCAAAAAAGGGAAAAGGAATAAGTGGAGAAGAATAATAGATTGTTTCATATGCTATTTCATGTTCTAACAGGAATATTTACCTTTATCTAACTGAATTTCACTGGTCCTTTCATTCTTTTAGATTAAAATATCTAAATGACATTTTAAGAACTAAGTGACACAAACTTAGCTATGACATGGAACTCCCAAACAGACCTCTCTATAGTATGGCTCCTCCGATCTCATCAATTCTTCTCTCACATTCATTAATCTGGCCAAACTGGTCTCTTTTTTGTTATTATAGCTTTTTATTTACAAGATATATGCATGGGTAATTTTTCAGCATTGACAACTGCAAAACCTTTTGTTCAAATTTTTCTCCACTCCCCCCCCCTCCCCTAGATGGCAGGTTGACCAATACATGTTAAATGTGTTAAAGTATAAATTAAATACAATATATGTATACATGTACACATAGTTATTTTGCTGTACAAAAAGAATCAGACTTTGAAATAGTGTACAATTAATCTGTGAAGGAAATCAAAGATGCAGGAGGACAAAAATAAAGGGATTGGGAATTCTATGTATGGTTCATAGTCAACTCCTAGAGTTCTTTCGCTGCGTGTAACTGGTTCAATTCATCACTGCTCTATTGGAACTGATTTGGTTCATCTCATTGTTGAAGAAGGCTATGTCCGTCAGAATTGATCATCATATAGTGTTGTTGTTAAAGTATATAATGATCTCCTGGTCCTGCCCATTTCACTCAGCATCAGTTCATGTAAGTCTCTCCAGGCCTTTCTGAAATCATCCTGCTGGTCATTTTTTACAGAACAATAATATTCCATAACATTCATATATCACAATTTATTCAGCCATTCTCCAATTGATGGGTATCCACTCAGTTTCTAGTTTCTGGCCACTACAAAGAGGGCTGCTACAAACATTCTTGCACAGACAGGTCCCTTTCCCTTCTTTAAAATCTCTTTGGGATATAAGCCCAGTAGTAATACTGCTGGATCAAAGGGTATGAACAGTTTGATAACTTTTTGAGCATAATTCCAAATAACTCTCCAGAATTACTGGATGTTTCACAATTCCACCAACAATGTATCAGTGTCCCAGTTTTCCCACATCCTCTTCAACATTGTGCATTATCTTTTCCTGTCATTCTAGCCAATCTGACAGATATGTAATGGTATCTCAGAGTTGTCTTAATTTGCATTTCTCTGATTAATAATGAGTTGGAGCATTTTTTCATATAGCTAGAAATACAAACAGGTCTTTTCTGAAGACACTTCAGAAAGGCCTGGAGAGACTTACATGAACTGATGATGAGTAAAATGAGCAGGATCAGGAGATCATTATATACTTTAACAACAATATTACATGATGATCAATTCTGATGGACATGGCTCTCTTCAACAATGAATCTTTGTACTTGTTTTCTCCTATGCCCAGAACATACATCCTCTCACCTCCACCTCAAAAAAATTCTTCCTTTAAGACTCAACTCAGTTTAGACTTTTGCCTGCAGCTTTTCCTGGTTTTCCACTTCTAATTTTCTCCTTCCCAAATTACCTTGTACTTAGTAGTCAGAGAGATCTTAGTCCAAATCTGGTCTCAGAAATTTACTAGCAAATGATTTTGGGAAGGTCACTTAACTGTTTATCTCAGTTTTCTCATTTGTACAATGGGGATGATAAGAGTACCAACATTCCAGCATTATTGCCTGAGGTCACACAGAGGACTATTTAAATCTAAGCTTCCCTTCTTACTGCATTTACCTATGGAGAATTGTTTGGGGAAAGTTAGTTTTCATAGGAAGGATGACTAAACCTTTCTTGGAAGATTTTATAAGGGAAGAGAGAATCATTTGAAAAATGACTATGGTGAGATAGTTATGAATAAGAATTAAAGTATCTAACTCTAATTTGTTTAATCTTAACATTGCCCTCTGAAGAAATATAGATTTGTAATAAATCTTCAAACTCAAATGAGTATAAAACATTGACATAAAAAGGCCAAAGTTTACACAGTATCCCAGGAATTTTGAAGCTGTTCACTTGATGGGACTGATTGGGAATCATGAATCAGATGCTTTATTAATAACTCATGGAGAAGAATTCATGTTCTTCACTAAGTGAGCTCTATGAGTTAACATAGCCATCTGGTATGGGAACCACTATACCTAGAAAGGAAACTGGGGCTCAGAGGAAGGGTCAGCTGATCTCAGGAAAGAGATCTGCCAAAGGTTTTCCTGATAGATAATGGAACTCAAACTGGAGAAAGGCAGTAAGAGAAGTCTGTGTCCCCTATTACAATCCTACTTTATTCAAGAGAAAAAAAAATAGAGAGGAATAATAAGAGAAAAAATAGTTGCTTTAGCTCAGGATAGTTCATCTGGGCCCATTCTGAGAGATAAGTCAGGAGCTGGAGGACTACGCTGATGATGAATTCAATAACAAGACCAGAAGTTCGGGTGGGCAAAATAGCAAACTCCATCCAGGTACATAAATACATTCATCCTTGCACACCCAGCCACAGGCCCCATTGAGAGTTACAAAGGAAACTGTTTTAATTAGACCACCCTGCTTTTAATTAGGCTCAGGAACATAATGCTGCTGAAGGACCCATTCTGGACTTTTCGGTAAACAACAGATTCCTATTTATGAGTTGACGAAGGCGCCGGAGTAGATTACTGTGCCAGCTCCAGAAACGTTTCTAAGGGTGGGTTTTTTAAACCCCACTGTTAAGAACACAGGCACCAAATGTAAAATGGCATTGAAGTATTGAGACAAGTCTGGCTTAAATGGCAGCCAGGAAACTCCCAATTCAGGCTAAAAATTCCATCTGTTTCTCTTGTTATCGTCTGCCTCTTTCTGGTGCATTGACCTTTAAAACCCCAGTCGATATTTCTCCCTACTCAAATTGTTGTTAACCTTAATTCTCCAACTCAATCACTGCTCTAATATAGCCTCATTTACCTTTAGACAAGGTCTGTGTTATAGATCCTGCAGCCTGAAACAATTTAGTTATGTAAGCATTCTTGTATGGCTTTTGGTGTTAAAGCTATGGGAGAAATGGTTTGAACTTCTTGCACTTAACTCTCACAGCCAAGGGAATACATTCATTCAAAAAAAAAAAAAAAAAAAAAAAAAAAAAAAAAAAAAAAAAGGCAAAAAGAGAATGAGATACAAGACCAGCCTGAAACAAAATTGTAAAATAGGAGACGTTTGCCTACTAGCCGTCTGCCTCTTTCTTAGCACCTACTTTTACTTTCCATCCCTCATGTGCATCATGCCATCAGACCGTCTTTTGACTTCTAGAAGCTTGCCCCCCCCCATAAGAGCCTTTCCCATAAATATTAGTCTTTGACATGACTTCTTTCTCTCTTTTCTCCCCCCACTTCTGAAAAAAAATAAGACATTATCTTAATATGGCTGACCTCAGATGGGTATAAGAAAGGAAGAAAAAAATTATACTACAATGTGAATGATTTATAGTATCTTCTTTGTTTATATTGTAATGTTCTTCTTAACTAATTAGTAGAATTTTAATAAGGTAAAATGAAGTGATTTCAGATAGGGTAGGGTGATATTTTGAGACTTTGCCAGGTTGTGGGAACAAGGATGAATGAAATCAACCCTGCTTATTCTAATATCTTTCTGGTAACTATGAACAGAATATTAGTACCCTGGATATCCAGAAAATAGTTAATGGATGAGTTAGGTTTAAACATCATTACTCTTCATGAAAGCCTTAATCTTAACTAAGTAGAGATGATATCTTTGGGGGCATCCACAGCATGATTTTCTTTCCTTCAATATAAAGGGGAAATTTACCTATAGAAGAATCCTTGCAAACTTTAATATGCCCCCAATAGCCCTTTTGAAAACAGGAATTTATCAGAGTAGCCATACTCAATTGTTTACTAGTGTATTTGAGAGCAGAATTAAACCTTACTTGGCCAATTTTAACAGGATTCTGCCCAGTTTTCACAAAAAGGCATGCTGACTTTCAGTAAATATGAAAGGAATGAACAGACCTTAAACACAGCCATTTATTGAAACCTATTTTTTCTTATTCACTTAACTGCCTTATGGTTACCCTGTGGTAAACACACTAACCATTCCCTCTCAGGAAATTCCCATCTCTATTATTTCCATATCAGTATCACTTTGGCCAAGGCCAGGAATAAAGATTCCAGTTACTGGTAAAGGAGAAATATTGACATGTCTATGAGTGGACATTATAGCATGGCAGATGAAGCATTAGTAAGACTCAGGAAACCTGGAAGGATCCTCCAATGGCTCAGTTAAATGTCCTAACATCTGGGTGCTTATCTGTTCTCTGTCTCTAACATGTCTCATGTTTGTCCTTTGGGCAATAATTTTCTATTTTGTCTCTGATGGCCTCCATATTTTGAAAAATGGTGCCTCTGTGGGTTATCAAATATGGCCTGTAAAACACTGCAAAGGTCTGGCTGTAAAGCAGATGCCTGTCACATAGAATATAACAGGTGGGTTGGGAGAGAAGGAAGTATGCCATGAGATTTTCTTGTTTTTTATTCAGGATTCCTGAAATGTCACTTTGCTTATTATAAATAGAGGCTAGTCTTGACTGAAAAAGCTTTCCCCAACCTACCCTCATACCCAATGTGACAGGACCCTTATATGTATCTTTAGCATTAAAACCAAAGGGAAAAAATTGTTTTTCTGGGACTAAGACCACAGAAGAGTGAAAATAATTTATTTACTAGAACCCACCTCATTCTTTCCATACACTTGTGTCTGCAGAAGCAAAATTTGAGCCGATGGCTTGCATTTGAAAAAAATGGAAATAAATTTTGCCTCTTCCCAAAAGTAGCATTATGAAATTATCCCTCTGACTGATTGTTCCATCAATAATCCCAAATGCCAGGGTCACCCTAAGCCAGTCTTCTCCATGTGCAGTCCAGACACATCATCTCCTTCATATTTGAGGCAGATGTTTGTAATTAGGCTGAATGCACCAACTATATTCCACCTCTCAGATTAGATTCACTTGACATATGTAGTGTCTATGGATGCTGAGAGAGTTACAGCTTACCTCCATTCCTATGATGCCAAGGTTATCTCTTCAATTGTGAATTGATAGCAATCTTTTTGGCCTGAGAAGACTATCATAAAAAGAAGTTATATTTACTTTTTTGAGAGTAATGTGCAGTGGAATTTTTTTTCACTTTTTGTTTTCCAGTCATCTGAAAATAAGTGAGATTTTTTTAGTCTCCTCTTCCTTCTACCTAGGAGTTGGTATTCTAGATTAATAAATAATGACGTGGAATTTCTTAGACTGCAGTAAGTGAAGAGAAAACTTACCAAAGAAAGACATTAAGTTGTTATACCCACTTCTAGCAGCTCTGGTAATATATGATGGTAAAACAAATGAAACATCAATGATTTTCATACTTTGTAATGCTTTCCCAAGATTGTTATGGAAATCCTAATAGTATTAGGAGGAAAATATTTTCACACATGGGCTTCTTCAGCAAATATTGGTTCAACAGTCCCCTGAGCCTTTGGAGTAAGCATGTTGTTTATTGGTAGCAGCTGTTTTTTTTCTTTTCTTTTCTTTTCTTTCTTTTTTTTTCTTTCTAGAATTTGACCACAACTCCTGGATTTCTTTCTTTATTTACAAAGCAAAGGCTGAAATTTCTACATTAGTGGCCAGGTTGATGGATGCAAATGAGAGAGTGTGCTGAGCCAGAGTAGAGCTAAACCTTCTGTTTCTGATGGCGAGAAGAGAGGTCAAGTTTTGGGGTACTTTATTAATCTAGGTAAATCATTAATAAAATTCAAAAGCATGAGGAAGACCAAACTCCTCAGTTCTCTTGGGAGGAATGAAGAAGTCACATTTTCAATGTTAATTATATTCTTTGGGCTAATTTGGGGACTTTATGTCTTTCTGATACTTGGGCAGTAATAATTTACTATGGAAGATCAAGAATGGGCATTTCATTTAATAGAAGTGAACTAGAAGTTGCTAAAGGAACAGGCAAACTGGTGAAGTCTGGGGAGATCAAGCAAGGTGGGGAAGAGTGGAAAAATACCAGAGGTCCAGGTCAGAAAAGGGAATTGTTAGGTTATAAAGTGAAAGAAAGATAAAAAATGGGTAACCATAGCTATATGTATATACATATATATGTATGTATTTATATATAATTCATACAAAATGTTAAGTGATCCAAGGGATGATTTCTATATTGTAAGCTTAAGCCTCTAGAGGAGATTTATAGATGAACATTTAAAATTGCTCATGATGGAGAACAAAGATAAGGGGAAGGAAGGGAATAAGCATTTGTGTAGAACCTGCTATTGTAGTATGCTAAGCTGCTAAGTATTTTTTATAAATATTAACTCCCTTGATCTTGATTACTGATCCATTAAATCACTGGAGTAAATCTATTAGCTAGATGGTCATATAGACTGCAAACCATTATTTCCTAGTATTCTTAGTGGATGATGGGAAATCTCTAAAAAGGAGTTAGATTTTTCCCATAATTGCCACTATATTATTTAGAATCTTTGAAATCTATGGTTGGAAAGGACTTCAGTGATTGCCTGGTCAGAAATGTAACTAGGAAAGGAGACTTTGTCCCAGGAAACCAACATTTAGACATTGCAAACTTATAAAATGATAATTTTTAAAATAATGATAAATTTTGGCAATACTTTTATTCCTCTAATAGTATAGAAACAATTGCACTTGACACTTTGTTAGCAAGAGTATTTATACTAGAAAGCTACTCAGTTGCTGTCTTTACCTCAATTTATACCTATGAGAATACCATCTATTTTGTCACATACCCTTAATAAAAACTCCTACTTTTTCTAAGATAGCAGCTTCTCCAGCAATGGACCTCTATTTCCTCATCTCACCCCTTTATGTTATGGTTTCCTAGGATCTCTCTCTCCCTAAATTGATGTGGTCTGCTCTTCCATTATATTGAATTAATGTTAATTATATATCGCATTATTTTCTCATCATGAATTTACACTTTTAATGCTGCTTGCCCTAGGGGCCCAACATGTTCATGAGAGCTCTACATGAGGACTCAGGGTGAAGGTGGAAAAACTAGACTAGAACCTTGTTCTATGGAATGTTAAATCAGCAACAAAATACAAAAAAAAAAAATCAGCAATAAAATAATTACAGAGATAAATATTAGCATATTTCCTTTCCCATAGGAAGAAATGCAGAAAAATTCTTGAAGGAATACCAAAATGTTACCCCAGTTTCTTATTGTGGAATAGACATGAATACAAACTCCATGTTATCTGAACATAAGTTCTTTAAGGTCCTATCAAGCTGGAAAAAATTTGTTTATGGAACTGGTGTCACATTGTATGTCTTCGGTTTGGAAACTGATTCACCTAAGTTTAAAAAGCTTTATTAATTACAAATTGAATGAGAAAAATAAGAACTCTTAAAGTTCAATTCATTGTCTGTGTAATAGTGCTGAGGGAAGAGGAGGAGGGGATCATGAACTCTAAGTCACATAACAACATATTGGTGAACAGAACAGGACATTTGAAAGAAAAAAAAACTTCATCTGTGAAAAAACTCTCCTCTTAAATTGGATGAAATAACTGTAACTTAGGGATTATGAAAATATAAAGAATGAAAAATTGAAGAAAATGAAAATCTTCATTTAATGCAAAAATTCCTTTGAAAATGAAACATATGACAAAACAAAATCAATTTTCCAAATGATTTTGAATAGATATGGGCACACATAAACTCAGATTTCAAAAAGCCTATTTTGTTTTACATTATGGGTCCAATTAGCAAACAAACTAAAATAATCATTCATAAGATTTGTTGGAGTCTTCTATAACCATTGTGACAGATGATGGTTCTATGTGTAAACATAAAAATAGAAAATGCAAAATGTAAATGTAAAAACATTTTAGAACTTGCATATAACAGTACATATGGCATTTCTTTCCATTTTCAGAACCACACAAGGAAGGGAGAACTACCAACATATACTCCTAAAGACTAGAATCAACCATCATAACAAAAGTAAATTCAGAAGACTATTAAAACTCTGCAAAAAGGTATGAGAAGATCAGGAACATCTGTGCAAGCTGGTATGTGGAGTAGAATAATTTTAATGCCATATCACCCCCGAAAAATGAGACTGGAGAAAGCATTCAAAAACAAAAAAATCTCCAAAATTCTAGATTCTCAACAATTGAAAGCAAAAGTCAAAAATTTAAGGTGACAAGAATCGAAATAGGGAGAGAACAAGCTTTTATTAAGTTCCTTCTGTGGGCCAAGCACTATGCTAAGTGAGCACTTTGCAAATATTATCATTTAACCCTCACAAAAACCCTGGGAAATAAATGCTGTTGTGGTCTCTGTTTTATAATTGAGGAAACTGAGGCAGACAGACATTAGGTGACTTGTTCAGAGTCACACAGATAGTAAATATTTGAGGTTGGATTAGAACTCAGTTTTTTTATGACTCCAAACTTACCATTTTATCTACTGTGCTATCCAGCTTAGCAATGCAAAGATCAAAATGAACAATTTCTCATCATTGGAAACACTGTACTAAAGAAGCATAAGAAGCAAACAAATTGAAGAGAGATAACTCCCAAATAAAGAGAATATGGAAAATATTGGGCCACCAACATAATCTCACAATCAAAAAGAAAGTTTATCAAAGGAAAAAAAAAGAAAGTTTGCTTTCTGATGAGCAAAAGAATATCTATGTTAAGAGAGGTAACTGAAATACTAGCTTAATAATAATAGCTATATTTCATATAGTACCTCTATGTTCCAGATACTTTATAAATATTATCTCATTTTATCTTTAATAACACTGGGAGAATAGTGTTATTATCATCATTTTATAGTTGAGAAAACTGAGATAAAATTACTTATCCAAGGTCATGCACCTAGTTAGTGTCTTAGACTTCAGGTCTTCCTGACTCCAGGTTATTATTCTATCCAATGAGCCATCTAACTTCTCTTGTAGCTTCTCTGCAAAACAAATACAATTGTGAGATAGGGAAAAAAAGACACATTTATTGGTTCAAATAATCAGAGTGATGCATAAATTACTAGCAAAACACTTTACTAAGTTGTTCTCATACACAAGTGTGATAAGAACTTTCTTAACAGAAAGTATTACATCTATTGACAAATTATGAAAAATCTAGTAATCCTTCCCCAAAGTGGACAAATATTTGTTTATGTATTTTATGCAAGGCACTCATATCACAGACAAAAAAAAATCTCTAAGAATATGCAAAAAAATAACATATTGGCTGAAGAACAAAAAGGTGTGCCAAAATGTCCCAGTGGTCCAAAGAGTAACTCATCAATTTGGTGATTATTGAACAAGCCTTCCAAAAAGGCTGTAATATTTATATGGCCTTTATTGATTATCATAAAGCATTTGACTTAATTATGAACTCCTGACTCATTCATATATAACAAATATATAAAGTAGGCCCAAGTACAGTGAAAATTTTAGAGTATTTAATTTTCACAAAGCAGGAAGAAGGTTTTCTATTTAAAATATGCCACCAACACAGCAACATCAATAACAATTTATACAAAATAGGGTGCTTTTCAGGAACCCATTATGGTTCTGCCTAGTCTTAAATCCATTATCCTCTCTCTTAAACAGAATTATGCATGTTCCATTTAGCAGCTGTGGGATGTAGTGGATAACATACTGTGCTTGACATTAGGAAGACTGGTAACAAATCCCACCTCAGACATTTACTAGAAATGAAATCATTTAAATTTTGTGTGCCTCAGTGTCCTTATCTATGAAATGAAGGCAGTTGGATTCAACGGTCTCTCTTTCTAGTTGGAAATCAGCATGGTAAAGGGCTTGGTAGATCTCACCACAGAAGTAATTATTCTTCCCTGAACATACCCCACATCCCACAGATAGTCCATCAGCTAGCACCACATTATCCATACATAGACCCATGAGTTTCAGAAAATGGAGAAGTTTTGAATGTGGTGGATATGTTTACTTACCTTGACAGTATATTTTCTAGGGATATACACATTGATAATGAGTTTAATAAATACATTGCCAAAGTTAGCTGAGTGTTTGGGAAACTCTGAAGGAAAGTATGGAAGAGTAGAGGTATTAGAGTAGCTATAAACTGAAGGTCTATTGTGGTGACCTCATTGTTTTATGCTGGTGAATATATACTAGTATCCATATATGTGTGTGAATATATGTATACATATATATGTATACATACACACATATATATGTATATATATATATATATATATTATATATCAGTATACCAGTGCCATACCAGGAAACTGAATCAATTCTATTTGAATTGTGTTCTGAAGATTGCCTGTCAGGATAAGATTCCAGACACTGAAGTCCTTTCTTGAGCAAAACTGCTAAGCATTCAAACTCTACTGCAGAGAGTACAACTCTATTGGGTTGGCTACATCATTCAAATGCCAAAGGTATGCTTGCCAAAAAGACTATTTTATGAGAACTTACACAGGGCAAGCACTCACAAGTTGGTCAGGAAAAACAATACAAGCACACAATATAAGGTATCTCTGAAAGAACTTTAGAATCAATTATATGACAAGGGAAACTCTGGCACAGGACTGCCCAGCATGGTGTGCCTCAGCAGAGAAGGTACTGTGTTCTATGAGCAAAGCAGAACTGAATTAGCTCAGGAGAAATGCAAGACATGCAAAGTTAGAGAATCCACCCCAATTGTGAATGGATCTAGCCATTCTGAAGGGCAATTTGGAACTATGATCAAAAAGTTATCAAACTGTGCATATGCTTTGATCCAGCAGTGCTACTACTAAGCTTGTATCCCAAAGAGATCCTAAAGGAGGGAAAGGGACCCACAAGTGAAAAAATGTTTGTGGCAGCCTTTTTTTTTTTAATTCATTTTTCCAAATTATCCCCTCCCTCCCTCTACTCCCTCCCCCCGATGGCAGGTAATCCCATACATTTTACATGTGTTACAATATAACCTAGATACAATATATGTGTGTAAATACCATTTTCTTGTTGCACATTAATTATTAGCTTCCGAAGGTATAAGTAACCTGGGTAGATAGACAGTAGTGCTAACAATTTACATTCGCTTCCCAGTGTTCCTTCTCTGGGTGTAGTTATTTCTGTCCATCACTGATCAACTGGAAGTGAGTTGGATCTTCTTTATGTTGAAGATTTCCACTTCCATCAGAATACATCCTCATACAGCATTGTTGTTGAAGTGTACAGTGATCTTCTGGTTCTGCTCATTTCACTCAGCAACAGTTGATGTAAGTCTCTCCAAGCCTCTCTGTATTCCTCCTGCTGGTCATTTCTTACAGAGCAATAATATTCCATAACCTTCATATACCACAATTTACCCAACCATTCTCCAATGGATGGACATCCATTCAACTTCCAGTTTCTAGCTACAACAAAAAGAGCTGTGTGGCAGCCTTTTTTGTGGCAAGAAACTGGAAAATGAGTGAAAGCCCATCAATTGGAGAATGGTTGAATAAGTTATGGTATATAAATGTTATAGAATATTATTGTTCTTTAAGAAACGATCAGCAGGATGATTTTGGATGATTTCAGAGAAGCCTGGAGAGACAAGATCAACTGATACTAAGTGAAATGAGCAAAACCAGATCATTGTACATGGCAACAAGACTATACTACGATTAATACTGATGGACATGGCTCTCTTCAACAATGAGATGATTCAAACCAGTTCTACTTGTTCAGTGATGAAGAGAGCCATCTACACCCAGAGAGAGGACTGAGGGAACTGAGTGTGGACCACAACATAGCATTCTCATCCTTTCTGTTGTTTGCTTGTATTTTGTTTTCTTTCTCAGTTTTTCCCTTCCTTCTTGATCTCTGATTTTTTTATGCAGCAAAATAACTGTATAAATATGTATACATATATCGGATTTAACATATTTGACATGTATTAGACTACCTATCACTTAGGGGAGGATAATTTGGAACAGAAGTCTTTATAAAGGTCAATGTTAAAAAATTACCATGCAGATGTTTTGTAAATAAATAACTTTAATAAAAAAAGAAGAAGAAAGAAAGAGAATCTATCCTCCATTCTCATAAACTTGTGGCAGAGTATTCTCAGTACATATTGGTCTGATCAATCAGTCAGACACACTAACTTGACTCTCATATAGTGTTGCTATTTTGGTTCTTTTCAAAAAGGACAACAGCCAACCAACCACTCTTCCTACTTAAAGAGAGATTAAGACCAAAACATTTTATTTAACCATATGGGAGTGAGATGAAATACATATAATCCCTGTTGTATCGAAGATGCTTTTAGTGTATCTACAGAATAGGAGTTTATTCACTAATATTTTACTCAGTTACAGAAATCAGTCACTTGATCCATTTGTGCAATAGTCTTCAGGTAATTAAGCACAAACAAATAGCACAACAGTGGCTGAGGGCATACTACTATGGGAGAGGCTGAAAGTCCTGTGTCAAAGTCTTAGGTTTGAGATGAGATCTGAATTTAGCTGTGAGCCAAATCACTTAACCTATCTCAGTATTAATTTTCTCAATTATAAAATAGAGGAGTTGAACTGGATGACTGTTCTACACTAAGATCCCAAGATCTGGAACTTTAGGGTTCACAAAGTGCTTTGCCAACCTTATCTCCTTTGAGCTTCATCACAGTCCTGTGGGACAGACACTACAAACACAATTATCCTCAAATTGCAAGTGAAGAAGTTGAACCTCAGACAGGGAAAGAGATTTACCTATGGTCATAGATGTAGTGTTAAGATTAGGATTTGAATCCGGTCCCTATTTGACGTTAAGTCCAGTGCCATGGTCATGGGATGAAAAATTCTTTAGGACCAAATGGCACAGAACTTTTTTCAAGTTACCAAGAGGTAGCAAGCTGTCTTAGTGAAGGAAAAAGCATAGATCCTTAAATCATGGAAGTGAAATAAGAAAAAATATCACTTGACAAATCCAAAAAAAGAATTAATTGACCACCTTCTCCCATAAATACCCACAAATCTCCAGAAGTTATGAGAGTTATGCTCATTTTGACCAAGCTCTCAATTAGGTAAGGAAATGCACAGTAAGAAAAAGATGATTGTGGCTATCCAAGGTTAGGACAAAATCCTCCAATTTCAGTTCATTTCCAGGTTTTAAATAATCAGCTATAAAAACAGAATTGGTTTTGAAAACTTTAAAATGCCTTCTTCCCCAGAGTCAACCAGGGATGAAAATAATTCCTTTTTGGGAGCTGAAGGTACCCCTCTCTCCAGGAAGGGGAGTATTAACCATTGTCCCCATTTATTGGACAAGAAGGATTGAAATAGAGCTTTATAATGAAAAAAAGACATTATTGATTTCTTGAGTCTTAATATGCTTTTTCATAACTAGGAAAGCAATATGTTGAAAAATCCTGTGATAATGATCAAATACTGACTAGATGTATAGATTTTATTCTCTTTGATAGTTTTAAGATCCATCATCAATTTAACTTTATCCCACTCAAAATAGCTAGAATGTTGTGCCAAGAGAAACAAGTTTGCCACTGGATACCAGTTCATGGAATTGTATCTTCCAGAAACAGAGTCGAGATATGGAAATTTCCTCTTTCTCTGGGGAAAGAAAAGTAGAGAAAAACAGAATATAATATTCAATTCTGCATTAGGTTGGTGGAAACTAGTTTTCTTTTTAATTTAACCATTATTCAACTCACAAGGTTTTCACAGAGAATTCAGCTGCCTTAAATGACTGAACTTTGTAAGAGAGGTAGGCATGAACATCCAGCTTACTTTAATCAGCAATGTGATGCCAAGGAGACTAACCATCTATCCTCAGAACAGCTCGCCTTGGATGAAATACCATTGGTTTCCCTCACAATAAAAACCACAATTGGATGCAACTCAAGTGGAAGCCCGCACTCTGGGTGGGACTGTAAAGCAAGATTGCCTTCTTCTTTGGTTGTGGAACATCCTGGATGCAGTAAAATAGTTAGCAGTTAAGCAGCTGTTGAATTTTGGAGTTGCCTTCAGTGATCCTTCATTTACGTATATTCTGCAAAACACAATTGAATAGTTTTAGCTTTTGGATTCTACTTAGTTTTCTGAAAGCAGGAAGAAGACCTGTAATTTAAAATTTTCCATTTACTTCTCTTTCATGTCTCACTTCCACAAAGAGTATCACTTTCTGGTCGTCTATTCAACAAGGCTTAACATGAGATTAAAAAGTGCACCCTGAGTTTCACTGTTTTCCCACAGCATTTGGAAGGACATGTCTTCTATCAAACCCAGTTGTCTAAGTCTATTTTTATTTTATATGTCTAAGTTTATTTTATAACTAGTAAGTAGATATAAGTATATTATAACTAGTAATTAGACATAAGTATATCTGACATATCTATTTCAATTATTCTGGGGATCAAATCCAGTTTAATTCAATTTTAGGAACTATGAAACAGTTACTATTTGTACAAGCCTACCGTGTACCAGAGATACAAGGGCAAAAATATAACATTCCCTGCCTTCCCAGAGTACAAATTCTACTGAGGAAATAGTCATATGACTGGATAGAGATGAAAATATTTTGAAAAGCATAAAGTGCCAGATAAACAATAAGCTCATATTGCTATTATATTACTTCCATGCTACCCTTAAGCAAAATTACCTTAGTCACTACCTACTTGGGATTAAAATCCCAAGGCCATGAATTTTTTCAAGTTTCATGATTTACTGTGTGACCATGGAAAAATCATGTTGCTCTCTGTTCTTCAATTAAATTGGGAGAAGTATGATTACTCTTGTTTCTTCACAAGAATAACACAAGGACTTAGTTCAAGTCATGTTTGTTTATATCCCTGTGATTGTGTATGGGAAAGAGTGGTGTTCCTTTCTTGGTGAAAATTTCCCCCACCCCCTATGTTAGAAATAATCTTTCTTTGGAAGTTTCATCACTCTTAGTGTCTCTCTCTCATGTCTTTAATGGGTATTAGTCTGTATCACATTTATTTACTCATTTATCATATCCCCCAACCTCATTTCTAGATCGTTTCACACGGACAATAAAGTTCATGGCTTTTATCTTAATCAAGCTTATGTGGTACCCTACATACAGTAGATACTTTAAAAAGATAAAAATATCAGTTATTAATCTAATTCTGATTCCCACTTAGAATCTACCACCACCATCATTACTGCTTCTGCAGTAGCATCAGCAGACTACTATTAGCTAGCTAACTAGTATTTATATAGCATTTTAAGGTTTACAAAGTGCTAAATACATGTAATCTCATTTGATTGTTAACATTGCTGTGATGCAAGGGAACTATTTTTATAATAATAATCGTTATTATTGTTATTATTTCACAACTGAAGAAACTGAAGGTGAGAGGGATTAAATGATTTGCCCAAAGGCAGTCTCTACTCAGATTGTTACAGTTCAAAGAAACCATAAACACCATCTAGTCCATTTTCTTCATTTTACAAAAAAATAAAACTGAAAAATAAAATGATTTCCTCATGCCATCTTGCTAATTAGAGCTGGAACTAGTCTGTGCTTGCATTCTGGATCTCAGACCAGGGATCAGATAAATGAAGGGAACTGTCACTGAGTTTACATTACTATATGAACAAACAGCCCAATTAAAGACCTGGAAAAGGTCAACCTTTCTTCAATCTGTGAAATTCCTTCAATTAGCAACTAGCTATTTATTTTTGGATTTCTTATTTGCGTGACAGAATTTGCCAACCAATTGTCAGAGCTAGTGATAATAAAATTCATGACTCTGTCCTTCTGGCCAAAGGTTGTGTTTGTTGTTTATTTGTGTCACTGAATTTTTAAAGTCTCTAAAATCCAAGATACATTCTCTCACTTTACTAACACCAATTTTTAAATCACTTAACTATTTTCAAAATCCAAATATACTGTCTTGTGGGAACTTATCTTTGGAAACTTTCTTCTTCTATCAGTGGTCTATTTTCAATTTACCAAGCATTGTCTAATACATGACCACCATGAAGGAGCTTTCTGGTAAATGTTTAACAACAGCTCCTAATACCCCTTTTCCCCATACTTCATCCTTTGTATGCAGAGTACTTTTAAGTTTAATCTGAATTATTAACATTTTCTTGTTTCATAAATCTATATAAGCTACAAAACAATGAGACCAAATTCTGATTTAGAGAATTTAATACTGGCCCACAAACTGGAATTGGTCAGTTGGAAGAATCCTTCCTCCATTCCTTTATTCTTTCCTTCTTTTTTTTCCTTCCTTCCTTCTTTACCTCCATTCTTTCCTTCTTCCCTTTCCTCCCTCTGCCCATATAGGGTACCATGCCCTCACCTCCAGATGCTCTTAAAAGCATTTTTTTCTTTTCTTTTGCAACACTGAATCCTTCCAAGATATCTTGAGGTTTACTGGCTAGATTTCTTTCTTCAGGACCATGTCTTAAACCAAAATCCATCTGATTCTCATTGACTACCAATAGGTCCTAGACAAATCCCCATTTGGTCATTGTTCTGCTTTGATCAGAAAAACCTGAGGGCCTTTCTCTCCCAAATATATTTATTTATTTGTTTGTTTGTTTGTTTAGGGTGGTGGGTTTTTTTGTTTGTTTTTGTCTTTATTTTTTGTTTGTTAGGTGAAAGAGGACCTTCTTTGCATCAATTGCTACCTAGCTTTAATCACTGAATGGGTTCAGTCTCAGATAAACTGAGACCTGTAGAAAATCTTAGCTTAAAAAGGCTAAGTCTCCCATTTCATCCAGGGTCATCTCAAGTAGTCTTGATTTATATGTAGACACTAAACTTAGACGGCTCTGGAGGGGAAAGTGAGGCAGGTGACCTTGCAAGGTCCTCCCTCACTTAAACCCAAACCATTTGCATGTCACTGCATCACCTCCCTGATGTCATGGTCCAATTTGAGAATAAAGGATAAACAACAACAAGGTATGAATGCTTACCTTGAAATTTTAACAATTGACTCTCCAGAGTCTGTTAAAGCTGGCTCTAGCAGCATGCTAGAGACTGCTGGGCTCTGGCCAAATAAATGCCAAAGAAGAAATACAGCTCCTATCCTCCAGGAGTTTCTATTTTGCTAGAAGAAATAGAAAATTTATAGATTAAAGGATTTAGAGATGGAAAGAACCTTAGAAACCATTGAGTCTGACCCTCTCATTTTGCTAAGAACTTAATGAGGGATAGTGAGTGATTTACTCAGAATCACAAAGCTAGGGGCAGGATTTGAACACTGGTCTTGCATAGACCAAATCTAGTACCATTTGTATAATATAATTTGAAGAGAGATAGAGTATTTTGGAATTAATTTATTATATTATGCTAAGGGAATGTTTGCTTTATTCCATAAATTAAAAATAAAATAAAATAAAAAGAATTCTAAGAATCAGGAGAGGTTCCCCATAGGAAGAAGCACCTGAAATGAATCTTGAAGACAGGTAAGAATTTGTAAATGTAGGAATAAAAAGGGGGGAAAGACTTGGAGGAAGGAGGGAGAAGATTAGTTCAGGAAATAACAAATAGGCCATTTGGGTTGTGATGCAGAGTACATGCAGGAAGTGTAAAGTAAAATAAATCTGGACAGATACACTGGAGTCAGACTGTGAAGGACCCTAAATACCACACTGATAAAATGCATTTTATCCCAGCAGCCATAGCTGTAGATTCTTAAGGAAAATATTTACAATTGTTCTTTAAAATGGTTATTTTGGAGACCTGGAAAAAGGAAAACACTGAAATCCAGAATCACAGGATCTCACAGAATATCAGAAAGGTGACCTTAAAGGCAAGTCAGTCCCATATTCTCATTTTGTAGACGGGAAGATAAGGTCCTAGGGCAAGCTGCTCCACACTTAGTAACTTTCAAAGTAGAACAATCCAGGTCTCCTGATTGTCAATACATTGTAAATAAGTACATTGCTTCTCAGTGATTTTGGTAATCATAAAGCCCTAACATGTGTTCAATATTCCTTTCTAACATATTGCAGTGCATTTCCACTAAAATGTAACTTCCTTGAAAGTGGGAACTATCTTTAATTTTCTTGAATTTTTATCCCTAATACTTAGCACAATAACTAGTACATAGATCTACTTATAGATCCTTTCTTATTTTCTTCCTTCGTCTTTTCTTTTTTGTCTGCTTTATATTTTCCCTCAGCTCTTAAGTTTCTATATCTATGTACCCACTTAATTTGAGTAGGAGCTCCTATGCAGCCCATTGCAGAATACAGGAATCTAATTGGTGGAGAGCTGTCTGTTTCAATCTGTCTGTCTCTTTCTCTGTGTCTCTATCTCTCTATATATCTCTTGTCTCACTTCCCCTGTGTCTCTATGTCTCATTTCTCTCTCTTTCTCTATGTCTCTATGCCTCTATCTCTCTATCTCTCTCTTTGTTTCTGTCTCTGTCTCTCTGTCTCTGTCTCTTTCCTTGTGTCTCTCCATGTCTCTTTGTCTTTCTTCCTCTGTATATCTACGTCTCTGTCTCATTTGTCTCTCTTTCTCTGTGTCTATGCCTTTATCTCTCTGTCTCTGTCTCTCTGTTTTGTCTCTGTCTCTGTTTCTCTCTGTCTCTCTTTGTCTCTCTTCTCTGTGTCTCTATGTCTCTGTCTCATCTGTCTCTGTGTCTCTGTGTGTCTCTGTGTGTCTCTGTTTTTGTCTGTGTCTTTGTCTCTCTTTGTCTGTCTGTCTCTCCCTCTCCCCATTTTCTCTTTTCCTCCTTCTGTGCTCACTTTTCATATTAATCAGTGTTTTCTCCCTATATTACATTATGTTCATTTCTAACAGGATTCCCAACCCCTTCTCTTGGTTTGTTGAGTCCTTTATTGTTGAGTGTGTACAATGGATTGTTTATTCATTAGAAGATCACTGAGATGTCCTAGGATCATAGATATAGAGCACAAGAGAACTTAGGGGTTGCCTTGTCTTTCCCTATTTCTTCCCTCTCACACATACACACACAGATTTTAGAGATGAGGAAACTGACACCCAGAGCAATAAAGTGAATTGCTCAAGGTCCTAAAGCTAGCATATGGTCAGGTTAGAATTCTAAATTCATCATTTTTTTCCACTCTATCACACTTTCAAATCATAGTGTATAAAGTCAAAACCCTTAAGACAAGAACTGACAGATAGAAAAGCCAAACTTTGCCTCTTTTGAGGGGTGGAGTTTGACAATGCATTCAGAATTTTATTTGCATTACAAAGTGAAATGCATAAATTACACTCCTCAAATCTGACATGATCTAAAAACTTATTGTTAAATTAATTCTGTAAGAGAATTGTGTGATTTTTCTACTGGACAAATGACAGTACTAAAGCAATGGGAGATTAGGGTTTTGCTGTTTAATGCTATGCATAATAAAGACCAGAATGTAAGAGGTGACTGAAGAACAGAGACCTTGTCTTCTTATCTAACTTTTTTATTCTCACTGGTGACAAACCAAAGAAACTCTTGGGACAGTCTAAGGCTATGTTTAACAAAGATGGCAATCATAGGACAATAGATTTTGAACTAGAGAGGATCTAAAAGACATAAAAACCAACCCCCTCATTTTCTGGATGGGAAAATTGAGACCTAGGAAAATTGATTTAACTGAAGTTACATAAGAAGTAGGTGGTTTCTGAACCTAAGTCCTAAGACCCAGAGCTTATATTCTTACTATGATGTAATATTATCTTGCTCTCAGACATAAAGTTCAGAGAGAAACAAAGAAAAAAAAAAGAAAGGAAGGAAGGAAGGAAGGAAGGAAGGAAGGAAGGAAGGAAGGAAGGAAGGAAGGAAGGAAGGAAGGAAGGAAGGAAGGAAGAAAGAAGAAGTGTGAAGTAAGTACATAAGCATTGTCTCTATCAGTGACTTAGCACCTTGTTTCAAGTTCTGGCCCATAACAATACTCAGAATAAATTTATTTTAGGAAGAACTACCGGGTTTGTTTAGCCCACACAGGAGAATGCTAGCACCCTTACAAAAAAATGGAGTGAAAGGCATAGTTCAAATTCTAATGCACAAGCATTGTTTCATTCTGTCAAAGAAAAAGATTCCCTGAACGTATTCTACATATTATCATTAAACTCAGTCATGGATACAATAGAAAGATGTAATGATGTCACAGATAAAGAGGCAAAGAAGCTAAATAGGAAAAGAAAATTAGAACTGGAGGCAATTTGGTATAATAAAAGGCAGAATGACATAATAGAAATAATACTGAGTTTTTAGCAAAGAAACCAGTCCAAGTTCCTGAATTTAATTTCTGACTCTGAACTTACTCCCTATGTGACCTTAGTGACATTCAGTCACTTAAAACCTCTGTGTCTCAGTTTTCTCATCTTTAAAATGATGTGGTTGCTCTGGATGTCCTTTGATGTCCATTTTAGGTCAAAATTCTATGCAGTTTCCCCATTTCTAAAATGATGATTATTGGATTGAAGATATTTCCCTTTTAGCCCTAAATTTTACCATTCTGTGAAAAGCTTGGTCAAATTTATAATTGCTATTTTTAAGTTTACATAATATATCCTTCAAAACCAATCCTTGGAAATAAGTAGTATAACATTATTATTTCCATATTAGAGATGAGTAATGTGACAAAAGTGAAATAACCTGCCTGGTGTCACATAGGTAATAAACATTGGAGCCAGGAACCAAACTTTATTCCCTTGACTCCAAAACAACAATTTATTCATTACTGTAATTCTTCTAAAGTAAACTGAACACAGCTGATAGTTCTCCAAAAATTAAATTCATAAGAGTATACTGTGTTTTAGGCTAGGTCAGTGTCATAAATGTACAAGAATTAATTTTGATCATTAGTCCTCACATCTGTGCCTTGTTCTGTTTATTACCTGTCTTTTGGTGACATGAAGCTCTGAATGTTAGCTAACATATAAGTTCAAAGATCCAAGGTATAAAAAGATCTCAAGAAAGTAGAAAATTGGTTTGAGTGGAATTACTTTATGTGAGGCGGATTCTGGGGAGATGGCAGATTAGGTTGGTAAATTTAAAGCTCTCCAGATTTCCCCCACAAACAGAATAAATGTGTGCCTCAGGGCAAACATAAACTGATGAAAAATTAAGAACTCTTGAGGTAGAACTGGGGTCCTCTTGATACAACCCAAGAAGATCCAAAGACTCAGGGCCAGGATTAACTCAAGTGAAGCCTCCATGCTATCTCCAAAGGAAACACAGCTCTAGGACTACCTTGGTATGATTGGAGCCTCAACAGGAACTATAGAAACTTTCACCTCCTGGACTGTGGGAGAAAGGAAAGTCTGAGTCCAGGAATTCTAAGGGAACCCCAAATTTACAAGAACCTGACCATGAGCAAGAAGTTACTAGTGAGAGCAGAAGCAGCGGGACAAGGATGATGTTGGCTGCAGGCAGTTGCAGGAGAGTGGAACACTTGGTTTGGGGTTCCAGGTCAGAGAGGAAAGCTAAAATGAAAATAGAATCACCATCACCCTCCATCCCACTATTAGAGATGCTTACACTAATACCTCTTATTAAAAAAAATTAATTGGCAAAGAAGAAAGAACCTCCCCACCTCACTGCCTTGAAACATATTATGGGAATAGGGAAAACCAGGTCTCATCTTTAGAAAAGGACACTGAAGTAAAAAGAGCATCATCCCCAAAGAATAACAGGAAATGGCTTGGTGCTCAGAGAGAATTTATAGAAGAATTCAAAAAAGGATTTAAAAATCAAATAAGACACATTGAGAAAAAATAAAAATAAATAAAAGCCACCAAAGAAAAACAAGATTATGAATAAAAAAGGTTAACCAACTAGAAAAAAGAAGATACAGAGTCTCAAAGATGAAAATAAGTCTTTGAAAATTAGAATTGGGCAAAGGGAAGCTAATGATGCTGTGAGAGAATAGGAAATAACAAAAACATTCACGCCCATACCAAAATAAAGTCAAAATGGGTACATGATTTGGGCATAAAGGATGATACTGTAAACAAATTAAGAAAGCAAGGGATAATTTATCTATCAGATACTGAAAAAAGGACAGATTTATGAACAAAGAAGAACTAGAGAACATTATGAAG
The DNA here is from genome assembly GCF_048593235.1 of Sminthopsis crassicaudata. NCBI lineage: Eukaryota > Metazoa > Chordata > Mammalia > Dasyuromorphia > Dasyuridae > Sminthopsis > Sminthopsis crassicaudata. The sequence goes on from NC_133618.1 coordinate 602,622,629, forward strand.
GTACAATGGACAACTTTGATTACATTCAATTTAAAAGGTTTTGTATGAACAAAACCAACAGAAATAAGATTAAAAGGGAAGTCCAAAATTGGAAAAAATCTTTACAAACAGTGTTTCTGATAAAGCTCTCATTTCTAAAATATATAAAGGGTAGTGTCAAATTTCTAAGAATACAAGTCATTCCCTAATTGATAAATGATCAAAAGAAGTGAACAGATAATTTTCAGATGACAAAATTAAAGCCATCTATAGTTATATGAAAAAAAAATCTCTAACTCACTATTGATTAAAGAAATAAAAATTAAAACAACTCTGAGGCATCACCTCACACTTCTCAGATTACCTATGATGACAGGAAAAGATTGGAGGGGATTTGGGAAAACTGGAACACTAATGCATTGTTGGTAGAATTGTGAAATGATCTAACCATTCTAGAAGGCAATCTAGCACTACTCCCAAAAGGCTTTCAAACTGTGCATATCTTTTGACCCAGCAGTGCCATTACTGGATCTGTAGCCTAAGGAAATCTTAAAAGAGGAAAAAAGGATCCATATGTGCAAAAATGTTTGTAGGAGCACTTTTTGTGATAGCAAAGAATTGGAAAAAGAGTGGATGCTCATCTATTGGGGAAATGGCTGAACAAGCTGAGGAACACAAATGGAATGGAATGGAATATCATTGTTCTTTTAAAATGATGAACAAGTGGTTATAGAAAGGCCTGGAAAGATTTACATGAACTGATACTGAGTGAAACAAGCAGAACCAGTAATGCATTGTATACAACAACAGAAAGAATGTCCATTGATCAACTATGAAGGATTTTATTTCTCTCAGTTGTTCAGTGATCCATTGATTGATTATTGGACAATAAACTTTGAACAGAAAATGCCATCTGCAGCTAGAAAAAGGACTAAGCGGACCAAATTTAAATCAACACCTGCTATGTCCACTTTTTTCCCCCTGTTCTTCTCTTTTGTGATGTTCCCTTTTGCTCTGATTTTTCTTTCTTGTTCTGATTTTTCTCTCCCAAAATGATTCATAATAAATGTGAATTAAAAATTTAAAAAAAGGACTTCCGGCCAAGATGGTGGCGTGGAGGCAAACAGCTGCTTGAGCTCCGTGTTTCCTCTCAGAACTTACTTCATGACAAGCCTCAGAGTTAATGCTTGACCAGAAAAGAAACCCACAAATAATCACCAAGAGAAGACATCCTTGAAATTCGCCAGAGAAGGTCTGTGTTTGCTCAGGGGAGGGTCAAACAGACTGGGCGCAGACTGAGGGCAGGCAGCCAGAGTGAGACAGGCAGCTCACACAGCTCAGATCGCCAGGGGAGGGGTACGATCTCTGCCGTTTCTGAAAAAAAGACTTTTACCCCAGTGTGGATATTCCATCTTGGTAGCAAGCCAGGAGCAGGGAGAGGGTGTAAACACCAGAGGTGAGGATTAAAACCCCAGAAAGCTAGTGTTTCTCGGAACCGGGCCACCCCCAACTCCCACCTGGAGTGACTCAGCACGTTCTCAGAGCCTCAGAGCTCAGACTCAGTACAGTCATTGCTATTCTGTTAGTGGCTCTCTGCTACCCTACCCCCAGTCTGTAGAGGAAGCCCATTAACACCATCCAGCCCCATCCCCCGCAAAACAGACCTATTGTTTCTCTTGTCAATTTGTTTTCTTCCATTCCACTCCTGACAAAATGAACAAAAAATTCAAAAGGGCTCTAACCATTGACAGCTTCTGTGTGGAGAGAGAGCAGACTTCAAATACTGAGGAGACTAAAAACAGACTGTCCCCAGAGGAATCCCCTAAGGGGGATATGAGCTGCTCCTCAATACAAAAGAATCTCATAGAGGAAATCAAAAAGGCTCTCACAAGAGAGCTAGAAGAGAAATGGGAAAAGGAAAGGGAAGCTTGGCAAGAGAGCCTGGAGAAGTCATCCCATGCATTCAAAGACAGAATGGATAAAGAAATCAAATCATTGAGAAACAAAATTAGTGAATTAGAAAAGGCAAACAACTCCAAGGAAAACATGATTAGTGATCTGGATAAAGAAATCAGCTCTCTAAAAAATAAAATGGATAAAATGGAAAAAAATTTCCATAGAAGACAAAAACACAATTGGACAATTACAAAAAGATATAAAAAAAGTGAGTGAAGAAAATACATCATTTTTTAATATAATTTTTTATTATATATTTTTATAACATTATCCCTTGTATTCATTTTTCCAAATTATCCCCCCCTCCCTCTACTCCCTCCCCCCGATGACAGGCAATCCCATACATTTTACTTGTGTTACATTATAACCTAGATACAATACATGTGTGTAAATACCATTGCACAATAAGCATTAGATTCCGAAGGTACATGTAACCTGGGCAGACAGATATTAGTGTTAACAATTTACATTCATTTCCCAGTGTTCCTTCTCTGGGTGTAGCTACCTCTGTCCATCATTGATCAACTGGAAGTGAGTTGGATCTTCTTTATGTTGAAGATTTCCACTTCCATCAGAATACATCCTCATACAGTATTGTTGTTGAAGTGTATAGTGATCTTCTGGTTCTGCTCATTTCACTCAGCATCAGTTGATGTAAGTCTCTCCAAGCCTCTCTGTATTCCACCTGCTGGTCATTTCTTACAGAGCAATAATATTCCATAACCTTCATATACCATAATTTACCCAACCATTCTCCAACTGATGGACATCCATTCATCTTCCAGTTTCTAGCTACAACAAAAAGAGCTGCCACAAACATTTTGGCACATATAGGTCTCTTACTGCTCTTTAGTATTTCTTTGGGATATAAGCCCAGTAGTAGCACTGCTGGGTCAAAGGGTATGCACAGTTTGATAACTTTTTGGGCATAGTTCCAAATTGCTCTCCAGAATGGCTGGATTCTTTCACAACTCCACCAACAATGTATCAGTGTCCCAGTTTTCCCACATCCCCTCCAACATTCATCATTATTTGTTCCTGTCATCTTAGCCAATCTGACAGGTGTGTAGTGGTATCTCAGAGTTGTCTTAATTTGCATTTCTCTAATCAGTAGTGATTTGGAACACTCTTTCATGTGAGTGGATATAGTTTCAATTTCTTCATCTGAGAATTGTCTGTTCATATCCTTTGACCATTTATCAATTGGAGAATGGTTCAGTTTCTTATAAATTAAGGTCAGTTTTCTATATATTTTGGAAATGAGACCTTTGTCAGAGCCTTTGCTTTTAAAAATATTTTCCCAGTTTGTTACTTCCCTTCTAAATCTTGTTTGCATTAGTATTGTTTGTACAGAAACTTTTTAGTTTGATGTAATCGAAATCTTCTATTTTGTGATCAATAATGATCTCTAGTTCTCCTCTGGTCATAAATTCCTTCCTCCTCCATGGGTCTGAGAGGTAGACTATCCTCTGTTCCTCTAATCTATTTATGATCTCATTCTTTATGCCTAAATCATGGACCCATTTTGATCTTATCTTGGTATATGGTGTTAAGTGTGGATCCATATCTAATTTCTGCCATACTAATTTCCAGTTTTCCCAACAGTTTTTTCCAAATAATGAATTTTTATCCCTAATGTTGGTATCTTTGGGTTTGTCAAAGATTAGATTGCTATAGATGTACCCTTTTTTGTCCTTTGTATCTAATCTGTTCCACTAATCTACCGGTCTATTTCTTAGCCAATACCAAATGGTTTTGGTGACTGCTGCTATATAATATAGCTTTAGATCAGGTACACTTAGACCACCTTCCTCTGAGTTTTTTTTCATTAGATCCCTTGCAATTCTCGACCTTTTATTCTTCCATATGAATTTTGTTGTTATTTTTTCTATGTCATTGAAATAGTTTCTTGGGAGTCTGATTGGTATAGCACTAAATAAATAGATTAGTTTGGGAAGTATCGTCATCTTTATTATATTTGCTCGGCCTATCCAAGAGCACTGAATGTCTTTCCAATTATTTAAATCTGACTTTATTTTTGTGGCAAGTGTTTTGTAATTTTTCTCATATAATTCCTGACTTTTCTTTGGTAGATGGATTCCCAAATACTTTATACTCTCAACATTTGTTTCAAATGGAATTTCTCTTTGTATCTCTTGCTGTTGCATTTTGTTAGTGATATATAAAAATGCTGAAGATTTATATGAATTTATTTTGTATCCTGCCACTTTGCTGAAATTTTGAATTATTTCTAGTAGCTTTTTAGCAGAGTCTTTGGGGTTCTCTAAGTATACCATCATGTCATCTGCAAAAAGTGATAGTTTGATTTCCTCATTTCCTACTCTAATTCCTTGAATCTCTTTCTCTGCTCTTATTGCCGAGGCTAGCGTTTCTAGTACTATATTGAATAGTAATGGTGATAGTGGGCAACCTTGTTTCACTCCTGATCTTACTGGGAAAGGTTGTAGTTTATTTCTATTGCATATTATGCTTACTGACGGTCTTAAATATATGCTCCTGATTATTCTAAGGAATAGTCCATTTATTCCTATACTCTCAAGAGTTTTTAGTAGGAATGGATGTTGGATTTTGTCAAATGCTTTTTCTGCATCTATTGAGATGATCATAAGGTTCTTATTAATTTGATTATTAATATGGTCAATTATATTAATAGTTTTCCCAATATTAAACCAGCCCTGCATTCCTGGAATAAATCCTACTTGATCATAGTGTATTATCCTGGGAATGATTTTCTGAAGTCTTTTTGCTAATATATTATTTAAGATTTTAGCATCAATATTCATTAAGGAAATTGGTCTATAATTTTCTTTCTCAGTTTTCGCTCTACCTGGTTTAGGTATCAGTACCATGTCTGTGTCATAAAAGGAGTTTGGTAGGACTCCTTCGTCCCCTATTTTTTCAAATAATTTATATAACATTGGGGCTAATTGTTCTTTAAATGTTTGGTAGAATTCACATGTGAATCCATCTGGTCCTGGGGATTTTTTCCTAGGGAGTTGATTAATAGCTTGTTCTATTTCTTTTTCTGAAATGGGATTATTTAAGCAATTTATCTCCTCCTCTGTTAATCTAGGGAGCCTATATTTTTGGAGGAAGTCATCCATTTCACTTAAGTTATCAAATTTATTGGCATAAAGTTGGGCAAAGTAACTCCTTATTATTTCTCTAATTTCCTCTTCATTGGTAGAAAGATCCTCCTTTTCATTTGTAAGACTAACAATTTGATTTTCCTCTTTCTTTTTTCTGATCAGATTTACCAAAGGTTTATCTATTTTATTGGCTTTTTCATAAAACCAACTCTTGGTTTTATTTATTAATTCAATAGTTTTTTTTTACTTTCAATATTATTGATTTCTCCTTTTAATTTTTGTATTTCAAGTTTAATATTTGGTTGGGGGTTTTTAATTTGGTCTTTTTCTAGCCTTTTAAGTTGCAAGCCCAATTTGTTAATCTTCTCTTTCTCTATTTTCTTAAAATAAGCCTCTAAAGATATAAAATTTCCCCTTATTACTGCTTTAGCTGCATCCCAAAGATTTTGATATGATGTCTCATCATTGTCATTATCTTGGGTGAAATTATTAATTGTTTCTATAAATTGCTCTTTCACCCAGTCATTCTTTAAGATGAAATTATTCAGTTTCCAATTATTTTTTGGTCTATTTATCCCTAACTTTTTACTGAATGTAGCTTTTATTGCATTGTGGTCTGAGAAGAAGGCATTTATTATTTCTGCCTTCCTACATTTAATTTTGAGATCTTTATGTCCTAATATATGGTCTATTTTTGTATAGGATCCATGAACTGCTGAGAAGAAAGTATATTCCTTTCTATTGCCATTCAGTTTTCTCCAAAGGTCTATCATACCTAGTTTTTCTAATGTTCTATTTACTTTTTTAATTTCTTTCTTGTTTGTTTTGTGGTTTGATTTGTCTAAATCTGAGAGTGCAAGGTTGAGATCTCCCACTATTATGGTTTTACTGTCTATTTCTTCTTGCAACTCTCTTAACTTTTCCTTTAGAAAGTTAGATTTTATACCACTTGGTGCATATATGTTTAGTATCGATATGGCTTCATTATTTATGCTACCTTTCAGCAGTATATAGTTTCCTTCCTTAACTCTTTTAATTAAATCAACTTCTGCTTTTGCTTGATCTGAGATAAGGATAGCTACCCCTGCTTTTTTGGCTTTACCTGAAGCATAATAGATTCTGCTCCAACCTTTTACCTTTACTCTGTATGTATCTCCCTGCTTTAAGTGTGTTTCCTGCAGACAACATATTGTAGGGTTCTGATTTTTTATCCAATCTGCTATCCGTCTCCGTTTGATGGGATCGTTCATCCCATTCACATTTACAGTTAAAATTACTAATTCTGTATTTCCTGTCATCATATTATCCCCAGATTATGCTTTTTCCCTTGATGCCCCTGATCCCCCTCCCCGATATTTAATTTACAGACCCCCCTTGTGAAGCGCAACCCTCCCTTTTTTTTTAAATATCCCTCCCCCCTCCCTCCAAGTCCCTTCACTTATTCTCCTTTTCCTTTTCCCTTTTTCTCTCCCCCCTTTTAATGAGGTGCGAGAAAATTCTCTGAAAAACAAATATGTTAATTATTTACTCTTTGAGCCTCTCCTGATGAGAGTAAGATTCACACAATGATTCTCCCCCTTACTAAATTCCCTCAGATATGGTGTATTTTCTATGCCTCTTCATGGGATGTAGTTTCCCTCTTTTTATCATTCCTTCCCCTTTTTCTGAAACGACCTCCTTCCCTTTACTACACCCCCCTTTTTTTCTTTTATATCAGTAAAATCAAATTATCCTTGAGTACTTTTTATATACCCACAACAGAGTTACAGTTCTCAAGGGTTCTGTGTACCTTTTTCTGTGTCTCTTCAGTCTTGTGGATGTAGATCAAATTTTTTGTTTAAGTCTGGTTTTTTTCTTAGAAACATATAGAATTCCTCTATTTCATTGAATGACCATCTTCTTCCATGGAAAAAGATGCTAAACTTAGCTGGGTAGTTCATTCTTGGTTGCAGTCCTTGATCTTTTGCCTTACGGAATATCAGGTTCCAGGCCCTTCTATCTTTTAATGTGGAGGCAGCCAGATCTTGAGTGACCCTTATTGTGGCACCTTGGTATTTAAATTGTTTTTTTCTAGCTGCTTGCAGGATTTTCTCCTTTGTGTGGTAATTCTGCAGCTTAGCCACAATATTCCGTGGTGTTCTTTTTTTAGGGTCTATTTCAGAAGGAGTTCGATGAATTCTTTCCACATCTACTTTCCCTTCTGTTTCTATTATCTCTGGACAGTTCTCTTTGATAATTTCCTGTAAAATAGAATCTAGGCTCTTTTTTTGGTCATAGTTTTCGGGAAGTCCAATGATCCGCAGATTATCTCTCCTAGATCTATTTTCCAGGTCTATAGATTTTCCCAGTAAGTATTTGACGTTGTTCTCCAGCTTCTCATTTTTTTTTTTTGTTTTGTTTGACTGATTCTTGGGTTCTCTGTGAATCATTCATTTCTATTTGTTCCATCCTGACTTTTAAGGAGTTATTTTCTTCTTTCACAGTTTTTAGTTCTTTTTGTAAATGCCCAATTTCGTTTTTAAATGAATTATTTTGCTCTATTGAATTTTTTTCCATTTCCCTAATTTTTTTTTCTTTTTCCAATTCAGAAATTCTATTTTCTTGAGATTTTTTTTATCTTTTCCAATTCAGAAATCCTACTTTCCTGTGATTTTTTAAGCTTTTCTAATTCACAAATTTTGTTTCCCTGCATCTCCTGTGAATTCTTTATTTTTTCCAACTCCAATTTCAGGACGTTGTTATTCTCTATCATTGCTTCCCTTTCCTTTCCCCATTTTTCTTCAAAATCTCTTAATTTTTTAATAGTCTCTTCTAGGAGAGAGTTATGTGATGGGGGGCAGAAATCGTTCCCCTTTAGGTTGTTATCTGCTGAATCTTTGCTGTTAACTTCCTCGGGCTTGGATACCCGCTCTTTCTCTGTGTAGAAGGAATCTATAGTTTTCTTGGCTTTTTTGTTCATATTTAAAAAATCTTTTGGGGTCTGTCCCTGGGGTAGGAAATTATTTATTTACTTCTTTACCAGCTTCCTCCCAGACCAGATGGATGCAGCGGCTCTTGGGCCTGAGCTAAGATAGAGCTCTGGGAGAGAGTTCCCCACCCCCTCCCTGGAAGTGCCTCAGAGGTGACTGGCACTGCTGTGCCTTGAGGGCATTGTGTTCTAGAGGCTTCCCTGACTTTTGAGATTGAAGTAAATGAGGCACAAAGCCCAGCCTATGCTTCCTGGTGGGGTGTGGATGTCTGCAGCAGGTGACGTGAAAAGCCGCTGAGCTCAAACTGGAAGTGTCTGCCAGAAACCGTGGCCCCTAGTTCAAAGGTTCAACTTCTCTGGGACTTCTGGAGGTGAGTTCCACATCTGAGTTCCACGCCCTCCAGCTAAGCTAGGCAGTGTGTGTTGCCTTGGGCCGTATCTGCCCACTTGTCAATCTCTTAACTAGTCTTAGGTGGTGGCTGAGGCCACAGCCCCTGGTGCTGAGATCTGCTGAGTCACCCCCAGGATCTAATCTATCTGAATTTTTAAAGTGTTTAGATTTCCCTTCTGAACTGCTATATTATAAGCAGTAGAAGAGCTAACAGCCTGTGCCAGATTCCTTTATCTCAGTGGCTTCTCTGATCCCAGAGCCCTTCCCAGCACAATCGGCGCAGTATGCTAGCACCCAGCCATCTGTGCTGGCCTCTCTTCTTCCTCCCCTGGGAACTGACCTTTTTTATTGAAACTCCAGATTCTCTTCAGCTGGTAAGTCGTGATTCCAGTCCTTGTGGTATCTATCAGTCCAGGGCTATTTCTGAGGCTGATTTATCTAATTGGTTGTGAGGGAGTAAGGACGTTCACAGAGTTGTGTGTTTCTTCTCCGCCATCTTGGCTCCGCCCCCTCAAGAAAATACATCATTGAAAATTAGACTGGAACAAGTAGAAATGAATGACTCAAGGAGAAACCAAGAGGTAGTCAAGCAAAACCAGAGAAATGAAACAATTGAAAAGAATGTCAAGTACCTTATTAGAAAGACAACAGACCTGGAAAACAGATCCAGGAGAGACAATTTGAGAATAATTGGACTCCCTGAAAAATGTGAGGAAAAAAAGAGCTTGGACACTATTTTCGAGGAAATTATCAAAGAGAACTGCCCAGACGTTTTGGAATCAGAGGGTAAAATAGACTTGAAAAAATTCATCGATCACCTACTGGACCCTAAAATCAAAACGCCAAGAAATATAGTGGCCAAGTTCAAGAACCATCAGAAAAAGGAAAAGATATTGGAAGCTGCTAGAAAAAAGGAATTCAGATATGGAGGATCCACAATAAGGATAACCCAGGATCTAGCAGCGTCCATATTAAAAGAATGAAGGGCCTGGAACATGATATTCCGAAAGACTAAGGAACTTGTATGCAGCCAAGAATAACTTACCCAGCAAGAATGAGAATCGTTTTCCAGGGAAGAAGATGGACATTTAATGAAATAAATGAATTCCATCTATTTTTGATGAAAAAACCAAACCTATATAAAATGTTTGATCTTCAAATACAGAACTCAAGAGATTTCTAAAAAGGTAAAAAGAAATCTTGAGAACTATACTTCTGCCATAAAAAATATGTAAAGAACTTATGTATAATTTGTCCTAAAAACTAGAGGTGGAAAGGAAATTATATCATAAAAAAGTGTAAAGTGATGGTACTACATCTCATGAAGAGGCAAAGGTAACGTATTATATCTGAGAGAAAGAAAGGAGGGAGATGAACATAGTGTGTATCAATAGACATATTCGATTTATGGTGAAACTTCTTCCACTTCATTGAAAAGTGAGAGGGAAGGAGTAAGCTAAGGGGAAGAGGAATACAGAAATTTCGAGGAAGAAGGGGTAAAATAAGGGGAGGCAACTTTAAGGTGGGGGAGGGATCCTAAAAAAGGTAGGGCTGTGAAAAGCAAGTGGTATTCACAAGTTTAATACTGGGTAGGGGGGTAAGAGGGAAGGAAAGGAGAAAAGCATAAGCAGAAGTTAATAGGATGGCAAGCAATATATAATTAGTCATTTTAACCATAAATGTGAATGGGGCAAACTGCCTCATAAAGAGGAAGCAGTTAACAGACTGGATTAAAAGTCAGAATCCTATTATATGTTGTTTACAGGAAAAACACCTGAAACAGGGTGATACATTCAAACTAAAAGTAAAAGGGTGGAGCAGAATCTACTATGCTTCAGGTGAAGGCAAAAAATCAGGGGTAGCCATCCTCATCTCAGATCAAGCAAAAACAAAAATTGATCTAATTAAAAGAGATAAGGAAGGGCATTATATCCTGCTAAAGGATAGCATCAATAGTGAAGCAGTATCAATATTAAACATATATGCACCAAGTGGTGCAGCATCTAAATTCTTAAAAGAGAAATTAAGAGAGCTGCAAGAAGAAATAGACAGTAAAACTATAATAGTGGGAGATCTCAACCTTGCACTCTCAGAATTAGATAAATCAAACCACAAAATAAATAAGAAAGAAGTCAAAGAGGTAAATAGAATACTAGAAAAGTTTGATATGATAGATCTTTGGTGAAAGCTAAATGGAGACAGAAAGGAGTATACTTTCTTCTCAGCAGTTCATGGAACCTACACAAAAATTGATCATATACTAGGGCATAAAAACCTCAAAATCAAATGCAGTAAGGCAGAAATAGTAAATACATCCTTTTCAGACCATAATGCAATCAAAATTACATTTAACAAAAAGCCAGGGGAAGATAGACCAAAAAATAATTGGAAACTAAATAATCTTATACTAAAGAATGATTGGGTAAAAGAGCAAATCATAGACATAATTAATAACTTCACCCAAGAAAATGACAATAATGAGACATCATACCAAAATGTGTGGGATACAGCCAAAACAGTAATAAGGGGAAGTTTTATATATCTACAGGCCTACTTGCATAAAATAGAGAAAGAGAGGGCCAACAAATTGGGCTTACAACTATAATTACTAGAAAAGGAACAAATTAAAAACCCCCAGACAAACACAAAACTTGAAATTCAAAAAATAAAAGGTGAGATTAATAAAATTGAAAGTAAAAAACCTATTGAATTAATTAATAAAACTAAGAGTTGGTTCTATGAAAAAACCAACAAAATAGACAAACCCTTAGTAAACCTGATTAAAAAAAGGAAAGAGAAAAAGCAAATTGTTAGTCTTGTAAATGAAAAGGGAGAACTCACCACCAATGAAGAGGAAATTAGAACAATAGTTAGGAGCTACTTTGCTCAACTTTATGCCAATCAATTCGATAACTTAAATGAAATGGAAGAATACCTTCAAAAATATAGCTTGCCCAGATTAACAGAGGAAGAAGTAAGTAGCCTAAATAGTCCCATCTCAGAAAAAGAAATAGAACAAGCTATTAACCAACTTCCTAAGAAAAAATCCCCAGGACCAGATGGATTAACATGTGAATTCTACCAAACATTTAAAGAACAACTAATTCCAATGCTATATAAACTATTTGAAAAAATAGGGATTGAAGGAGTCCTACCAAATTCCTTCTATGACACAGACATGGTACTGATACCTAAACCAGGTAGATCAAAAACTGAGAAAGAAAACTATAGACCAATTTCCTTAATGAACATTGATGCTAAAATCTTAAATAAGATATTAGCAAAAAGACTTCAGAAAATCATTCCCAGGATAATACACTATCAGCAAGTGGGATTTATACCAGGAATGCAGGGCTGGTTTAATATTAGGAAAACTATTAGTATAATTGACCATATTAATAATCAAATTAATAAAAACCATATGATCATCTCAATAGATGCAGAAAAAGCATTTGATAAAACCCAACATCCATTCCTACTAAAAACTCTTGAGAGTATAGGAATAAATGGACTATTCCTTAAAATAATAATGAGCATATATTTAAAACCTTCAGTAAATATCATATGTAATGGCGATAAACTAGAACCTTTCCCTGTAAGATCAGGAGTGAAACAAGGTTGCCCACTATCACCATTACTATTCAATATAGTACTAGAAACTCTAGCCTCAGCAATAAGAGCCGAGAAAGAGATTCAAAGAATTAGAGTAGGAAAAGAGGAAATCAAATTATCACTCTTTGCAGATGACATGATGGTATACTTAAAGAACCCCAAAGACTCTGCTAAAAAGCTATTAGAAATAATTCAGAGTTTTAGCAAAGTGGCAGGATACAAAATAAATCCACATAAATCCTCAGCATTTTAATACATTACCAACACAATCCAACAGCAAGAGATACAAAGAGAAATTCCATTCAAAATAACATGTTGATAGTATAAAATATTTGGGAATATATCTACCAAAGGAGAGACAGGAATTATATGAGCAAAATTACAAAACACTTGCCACAAAAATAAAGTCAGATTTAAATAATTGGAAAGACATTCAGTGCTCTTGGATAGGCCGAGCAAATATAATTAAGATGAAAATACTCCCTAAACTAATCTATTTATTTAGTGCTATACCAATCAGACTCCCAAGAAACTATTTTAATGACCTAGAAAAAATAACAACAGAATTCATAAGGAACAACAAAAAGGTCGAGAATTTCAAGGGAAGTAATGAAAAAAAAATTAAATGAAAGTGGTCTAGCTGTACCTGATCTAGAACTGTATTATAAAGCAACAGTCACCAAAACCATTTGGTATTGGCTAAGAAATAGACTAGTTGATTAGTGGCATAGGTTAGGTTCACAGGGCAAGATAGTGAATAAAAATAGCAATCTAGTGTTTGATAAACCCAAAGATCCCAAATCTTGGGATAAGAATTCATTATTTGACAAAATCTGCTGGGAAAACTGGAAATTAGTATGGCAGAAACTACGCATGGACCCACATTTAACACCACATACTAAGATAAGATCAAAATGGGTCCAAGATTTAGGCATAAAGAACGAAATCATAAATAAATTGGAGGAACATGGGATGGTTTACCTCTCAGACTTGTGGAGGAGGAAGGAGTTTGTGTCCAAGGGAGAACTAGAGACCATTATTGATCACAAAATAGAAAATTTTGATTACACCAAATTAAAAAGTTTCTGCACAAACAAAACTAATGCAAACAAGATTAGAAGGGAAGTAACAAATTGGGAAAACATTTTTACAGTTAAAGGTTCTGATAAAGACCTCATCTCCAAAATATACAGAGAATTGACTTTAATTTATAAGAAATCAAGCCATTCTCCAATTGATAAATGGTCAAAGGATATGAACAGACAATTTTCAGATGATGAAATTAAAACTATTTCCATTCATATGAAAGAGTGTTCCAAATCACTATTGATCAGAGAAATGCAAATTAAGACAACTCTGGGATATCATTACACACCTGTCAGATTGGCTAAGATGACAGGAACTAATAACAATGAATGTTGGAGGGGCTGTGGGAAAACTGGGACACTGATGCATTGTTGGTGGAGTTGTGAAAAAATTCAACCATTCTGGAGAGCAATCTGGAATTATGCCCAAAAAGTTATCAAAATGTGCATACCCTTTGACCCAGCCATACTACTACTGGGCTTATATCCCAAAGAAATATTAAAGAAGGGAAAGGGACCTGTATGTGCCAAAATGTTTGTGGCAGCCCTTTTCATAGTGGCTAGAAACTGGAAAATGAATGGATGTCCATCAATTGGAGCATGGTTGGGTAAATTATGGTATATGAATGTTATGGAATATTATTGTTCTGTAAGAAATGACCAACAGAAGGAATACAGAGAGTCTTGGAGAAAGTTATATCAACTGATGCTGAGTGAAATGAGCAGAACTAGGGGATCATTATACACTTCAACAATGATACTATATGAGGATGTATTCTGATGGAAGTGGATATCTTCAACATAGAGAAGAGCTAATCCAATTCCAATTGATCAATGATGGACAGAATCAGCTACACCCAGAAAAGGAACACTGGGAAATGAGTGTAAACTGAGAGCATTGGTTATTTTTGTTTTGTTTTGTTTTGTTTTGTTTCTCTTCCCAGATTATTTTTACCTTGCTAATACAATCCTTCCTTTGCAACAACAACAACAAAATTTGGTTCTGCACATATATATTGCACCTAGGATATACTATAAGATATTTAATATGTATGGGAATGCCTGCCATCTAGTAGGGGAGGGGGTGGAGGGAAGGAGGGGAAAAACTCGGAACAGAAGGGAGTACAAGGGATAATGTTGTAAAAAAAAAATTACCTATGCATATGTACTGTCAAAGAAAATGTTATAATTATAAAAATTAATTAAAAATGACAATTAAAAAAAGTTATTAAGCAATAAAAAAGAAAAAGAAATAAATTTAAAATTTTCTAGAAAAAAAAGAAATAGCAAACAGATTATAAAGAATAAAAAAATAGAACAGAATGTGAAACATAAGAAAAACAACAGATCTGGAGAACAGTTCAAGAAAAGAAAATATAAGAATAATTGGACTGCCTAAAAGTTGTGACCAAAAAAAGATCCTTGACACAATAATGCAAGAAATAATTCAAGAAAATTGTTCTGCAATGATAGAACATGAGGGAAAAGTACCAAATTTCAAAACCCCCAAACAAGATAGAAATTTTGCAAGAAACAAGAAAATAACAATTCAAATATTCTGGAGCTAAACTAAAATTATACAGGATTTAACAGCAGCCACAATAAAAGACCACATGTCCTGGAATCATACCTACTGATGGTCAAAAGAACTAGGCCTCTGGCCAGAAATATCATATCCAGAAAAATTATCTATAATATTGAATGAGAAGGAATGGACTTTTAACAAATTTGCAGATTTTCAGAACTTTATTTCAAATAAATCTGAAAATTTAACATATAAGAGCCAATCTCAAAGATCACTTTCAAGAAACTCATGGACAAACTGTTTAAACATAGACAAAATGTTTCTGCTGTTGTTGTTTTTTTTGTGTTTTTTTTTTTACATAGGGAATATATATCATATGTTTAAGACTGACATCAACAATAGGGTAACAGTTAGTATAAAAATAGTAATTATATAAATGAGGTGCAGGGGAAGATAGATACAAAGGGGGGAGGAAGGCTTGGAGTTCTGAAAACTTATATCAGGGGATTAAATAGACAACATTATACACACACACACACACACACACACACACACACACACACACACTATGATTAGTAAAGCATCCTCCAAAATCTATAAAGAAGAAATAAGGGGGGATGGGCAGGAAATGAAGAATGAGGGGAGAAGACAAGAAAAGGATCCATGGATGGGAGGGAGGTTAAGTAATAGCAAGATAAGTTAATAAGCAGAATTAAAGCAAAGAGACAGCAGGGATAGGAAAGATTTGGGGTGGGTATGTATGTGTGTGTGTATATATATATATGTATATATCTACATGTCTATACAGAAATATATCCTTTCTTGTTGTAGCCTTTTTGGATTGAGAATGGAGCGAAAGAGGGGAAAATAAAGTTAAAAAAAAAGTGTGCAGTAGAGAACAAAACAACAATAATTCATGAATATAATTTCTACTACTAATATATATACTTTCTTAAACTTGTAATTTGTTGTTAGATAGATATTTCCAACAGTCCTTGTTCTGCTGAGCACATGACGATGTTCTCTCATTTTGTTTTGCATTCCTTTTTTGTCTTTCTTTTTTCATATTTTGTGTTTTTTAAATAAAATAAATTTTTTAAAAAATAGGACATAAGTGAAAAATCATGTGGAGGTCTAAAAACTCAACTTCACATGTTCACAGTAGAAGAATACTTTAACACCAGTTCATCTGGGAAAAAAAAAGACCCTGGGATTTCAGAGGGCAGTGAACTCATGAGAAGTCACCAGTGGGCTGTATCATCCAAGAATTTGTGAACTCTGGTTACATCAAGGAAAACATAGGATCTAGGAATGAAGAAGTAATCATTCTCTAGTGTCCTACTTTGGTCATACCACAACTGGAGTCTGATGCTCAGTTTCAGACGCCATATAAAATAAACTACATCTGTATGATTCTGTATCTTTTTTTAAAATTGATCCTATTTAAAGTTAATTGACTTGTCCTGCAACTTTCTAAGTCATGATTCTTTGTCTCTGAACTTGACTCAGAAATTTAGCTGGCCTGTAATGAGTTAAGTTTAGAAATAGTTTTCATATTAATCATTCTTCTGTTCTTGTGTCAAGGAAATCTGTTACCCTTGAAGGAAGCAGGTGGACACCCGGAAGTCTGATTTAATATCTTTACGCACTAACTGTCCTTCAAGGATGTCTGGTTTGTTATCCAAAGAAGTCTGGTTTGCTATCTTTGTCCTTGTAGATGCAGCTGGACTCAAAAAATGGACATTTCTTAGTCACATAGGAGAAAAGGTTGTTTTTGCTTTTTGTTTTGTTTTATTTTTGTAAACTCTCACTCTCAATTCCCATCCAATCATTTTTTTTAAAATCTATGATATTAGCCCACTTTCCTTGATATAATTACTCTCCACCCCTATGATGCTGTAACCAATTGTTTTGGCTCTCCCATCTACCCAACTCTTTTTTTTTTTTTTTTTTTTTTTTTTTTGTATTTCCCAAAACTATATGAAGTTGGTAAGTAAGTACTCCTCAGGGTCTCTGGCCACTGAGAGAACATGGATCCAATTTATCAGTTTCTCCTAGCCTAGCTAATAAATTGCTCATTCTCACTTTACTTCAACTTTTTAATTTAACACATTTTAGGAAACAACATTGATAAGTGATCAGAGAATTCAGAAGACTATAAACCAGAATGGTTGCAGGCTTGAATCTATATCTTTATGCTCAGAAATACTTTGAAATTATGGGACTACTATAGTAATTAAAAATTCACTCATAGTCAACTATTGCCTTATTCCATAGTTGGAACACCTAAATAACACAGGTTATGTAAAAAAAAAAAAAAAAACTGTTTGAAGTAATCTCAGCATTTAGGGTATTAGATTGAAATGTTCCAGAAATAAATACTATTTAAGCACTTCCACTTTTTCTAGGAGTCCTGAATAGAGAGAATGGCTAATTTTGCAATTAATAAATGGTCTTAAACTAAACTTAAATGGATGGGAATGAGTAGATTTAATTCAGATGTTCATTACATATACTACTGTGAATAAGAATCCCTTAGAAGAAATGGAGTAACCCTCATTGTCAATAAAAGAATTACAAAAAACTATCCTATATCCCAGGATTCACTAGAAAAGACCCTGATGTTGGGAAAAATTGAAGATGAAAGGAGATAGTGGTGGCAGAGGATGAGCTAGATAGAGAATATTAAATTGAACAAACTTTGAGAAACAGTAAGGAATAGAAAGGAATGAAAAAGAAATAGAAACAAGTCGACATGACTTAACAATTGACCAACAACAAACACATAATCCTGTGAGTTAGCCACTATTATCACATTATACTGATGAAGAAGTTGATGCTGAATAAAGTGTCTGAGAGTGATAAAGCATTTGTTGAGGGTTTACTATGTAACAGCTTGTTCACATAGTTGTTTGATTTATGAGGTAGGGTTTGAACTCAGATCTTTTCTAATTACAGGCCCAATCCGCAATTTGTTTCACCATTTACATTTTTTTAATTCAAAGAACCTGTAGTCTCCTGAGAACATGTAGTTGGAAGTACCAGTGAGGAAATTCTATGTATTCCAGACTTGTAATGAATATGGCAGTAACAGACTATTATTATGAATAATATTCATTCACATAGTGCTTTAACACTTATAAATGTCTATGCTCACAGTAGCCATGAGAAGTGGGCCATGAAATATTATTATGCCCATTGTAAATATAAGGAAACAGGTTTAAGGAGATGATTAATTTTTCTTAGCTATAAAAAGAGCACTTTTCAGGGGAGGAACTTAAATTGAGGTTTCCTGATTTTAAGACCAGCGAATTTCCACTATCAGCCATGAACAACTCTGCTTGACAAATATTTTCTCCCTATCCCTAACAATCACATTTCTGCCCCCAACAACATATCACAAGGTCATTTTCCATTTTTCCCTATTTCTTCACCCCCAGAGAATAAGTTTGAATGTACTGAAATGCCTTCATTTCTGTAACTGGGTACTGAGAGATATGAAAACACATGGAGGAATAAGTTTCCCATTGAAAAACACAGTTGAAAGCTGAATCTTATCTACATTTTCTAGGGATATGGCTGGCTTAAAAGCATAGAGATCCTTTTTATTGCTGGGATTCATTTACAAAGTACCTTTTGGAGAACAAAATCAACCTTCCTGGATGGCCACAATGGGAAGGTTTAATTGCCCCATAATGGAAACTGGAGGAAGCAAACTTGGCTTAGGGAAAATGCTAGAGTTCACCTGGATTTTTTTTTTCCTGTTTCCTTGACAACCTCTCTAATCAGAACTACTCTGCCATCATACTTGGAACTCACGCCCTCAGGGCTAGCAAATAGAAACTCCTAAGGATTAGGTGTTTTTTTCCCCCTTTTCCCATTCTTTCCAAGAAAAGATGTTTTCCCATAGCCTATGTCCTACAAAAGAAAGAGATGAAGGAGAATTTCTTACTTACTTCAGTGCTAGGGAATTTATTCCAAAACTCAGAGCAAAACTATTAGAAAAAAAGCTTGATCATCCTGCCAATTGGCTTTTCCAACAGGCAAACAGGCACTATAAGCCACAGTCAAAGTCCCTCTCCTATTCCTGCCTTCTTCTTGGACCTTGCCAATCTTTCTGCTCTCTCTAGCTTTTTCAATCTTGGTGCTAGAGAAGACTTTTTTTGAGGCAAGTGGAGTTAAATGGCTTTCCTAAGGTCACACAAGGCCTGAGATCAGGTTTGAGTTCAGGTCCTTCTGACTCAGGTCTCTATCCACTGCACCCCTATATGCTCCCTGATTGTTAAAGTCCTTTAAAAGCATTCTTCAAATACCACCTCCCATGTGAAGCCTTCCCTTGTGCTCCTAGTTGGTAATGACCTTTTCCCCTCGGGATATCATAACTTGCCCTGACATATTTATCATGTATTATATTATGATTATTTGTTTAAATACCATAAACTCCTAAAAATAATAAGTTCAAGGACGGAAGGGGCTTTATCTTATGGAAATTTGCACATTGTGTTGCACAGTAGTTGGTGCTTAATAACCTTTATTAGAAGCCTATAATGTGACCAGCACACACTGTGCTACACTTTGGGGATACAACCCCATCCCCAAAATGGAACAATTTCTATTTTCAAGAAACTTAATGTTATATGATAGAAGGCATGTTTATGGGCACATGTAAAATTAATGACTACAGAATACATACATGTTTACTGGGAAGAGAGGGCACCAAATGGGGCACCAAAAATGGCTTTATCTAGAAGGTGGTCCATGAGCTGCATCTCACTCTGCAAGGCTGAGGGAGATCCTATCCAATAATAGAAGATGGCCAGGGGAAGGAAATGAAGACAGTAAATGCAGTGGCTTGGTGAAAAAGAAAGAAGGAAGGAAGGAAGGAAGGAAGGAAGGAAGGAAGGAAGGAAGGAAGGAAGGAAGGAAGGAAGGAAGGAAGGAAGGAAGGAAGGAAGGAAGGAAGGAAGGAAGGAAGGAAGGAAGGAAGGAAGGAAGGAAGGAAGGAAGGAAGGAAGGAAAAGGGAAGGGAAGGGAAGGGAAAGGAAGGAGGGAGGAGCGAGGGAGGGTGAGAGGAGGAAAGGAGTTTTAATTTGTCTTTCTGATTCCAGGACCAGCATTCTATATATTATGTCACCTACCTAAGGGATTGGATCATAGAATGTAGGTGGGCTAGTAATAAATAATGATACTGGAAAGCTATACAGGGGTCAGGTATAAAGAGCTTTAAAAGTCAAATTGTGAAGTTTATCTAGTATAAGAGGGAATAAGGAACCACTGGAGATTATTGAATAGGGGAATGATACAATCAGATTTGGACTTAAGGAAAATCACTTTGATTATTGTTGAAGGATAGATTGAAGCAAGAAAGAGGTGAGACAGGGAAATCAATTAGTATTCCATTCCAATATTCCTCACTCCAGGTGAGGGGTAATGAAGCCCTGAACTAAATCAGTGACTGAGTAGAGAAAATAGGCCAGACACAAGAGATATTGTGGTAGCACAAATAGCAAGATTTGACAATTTATTTTCAATGTGCAGTGAGACAGATCAGGTAATTCAGGATCAGAATCGAAGAGATCAGAAGGATGATGGTGTCCTGTTCAAGGAATAAGAAACTTCAGTAGATGGGTGAGTTTGGAGAGAAATATTTCAAGTTCTGCCTTGGAAATGTCTAGTTTGGGATACATTTGGAATATTCAATTTGAAATGTCCATGGATACTTTGTGATACAGGATTACAATTAAGGAAACAGATTGAGGTTGAATAAATCAACCTGTTAATATCTAGATCGTCAAGTGATTTTCATCAGAGAAGATAATAAACTTATGGGAGATGTTGAGGACACCTGTAAAAGAATATGAAGAAAGAAGAGAGAAGAGGTCTGAAAAGAAATATTTTAGGGGCAGCTAGGTGGCACAGTGGGTAGAGCACTAGCCTTGAAGTCAAGAGGATCTGAGTTCAAATTTGGTCTCAGACATTTAACACTTCCTAGTAGTGTGACCTTGGGCAAGTCACTTAACCCAAATTACCTCAGCCAAAAAAAAAAAAAAATAGATCTTTTAAGAGAGGTGATATGAATGATAAACTAGTCGAAGAAAATGATGAGTGGCTAGAGTGAGAATAAAATAAGAGAGAATAAAAACTTAGAGAGGAGAGAATGATCAATAGATATAACAGAGAGGACACAAAGTATAAGGACTAAGAAAAGGCCCTTAAATTATTCCTAGTGATCTTGATTATCTCTAGAGGCTTCTTCCCTTTTCAATCTGCTGGTTGTTCTGTAAGCCTAGAAATTCCCTTCATACTATTCAATTAAATTGAACCAGAATTAAGCGCCTACTATGTGTCAGACATTGTGGTAGGCACTAAAGATATAAAGCTACACATAAACAGTCCTTGCTTTCAAGAGACTTTCAATCTACCAGAAAGTCAACCTGTATCACTTTTTGGGCGTTGAAGTTCAGATCCATCCTCATATCTCTTTCTGAGTCTTTCTGAATTAAGGAGGAGGTGCTTTCATCTTCTGCATCTGCACAGTTTATTGCCAACAGAATTCATTAGGTATTTCTCTCATGTCTCTGTGAGGAAATGAACAGCTATAATAGTAAATCCCCATTTTCCCAATGATGCCCAGACAAATACAATGCACTAGTTGCTCTAGTTGCTTATCCAGGGTTATCATTATACATAGCCAAGGAGGGAATATAATATATTTTGAAGGGTATTGCGAGGAGACTTCTACTGCTGATACCTGGAATTCTGCCATTACAGCTTCACTCTTTTGGTTTAAAGTCAATAATTCCTTGTTAAAATGTAGATATTCCCGAGAATATATGAAATATTATCAGCCATGTGTGTGCATGTATAAATGTACATATGTGTATATATGGATGTATATGTCACTTATATCTTTCAATAACCTAAGAGAAGGTTTTGAAATAGAGAAATGCAAAATGAATTCACAGCATAATTTCTGAGCATTGGAGATAGATGAGGGTTTGAGAATATGAACTTGAACAGAGCACAGAAGTACTCTTAAAAGGGGACATGGGAGTGATAAGAGAAATTTTATTTAAGCCACCACTTTGCTTGGACCTACTGATATTTCCTAGCATATAATAGTAATTTTAGTAAATTTTTAGTGAATTCTGGTTGAGCAACTGGTGATGATGATGGTGATGGTAATGATGATGATGATGATGATGATGATGATGATGATGATGATGATGATGGCAGAGAAGAAGAAAAATGAGGAGGAGGAAGAGGAGGAGAAAGAAGAGGAGGACAAGAAGAAAAAGAAAGAGAAAGTGATGGAAGAGGAGAAAGATGAAATTGACAAGATGATAGAACAAAACACATTGCTCTATTTATAATTGCACTTTTTAAAGATGCTTAGAAGTTCTGGCAAATGTGGTCTTAACTTTGGAAGTTCTCCTTTCTCATCTTTCTCATCTGTAGCAATAGCATTTTACATTTGACTCATGTCATTCCACAGTGGTCAGAGTCTACAGTAAACAATATTATTTCTATTAATTCACATTGGTCCCAATTTGCTCCTGTGGCTAGAAAGCTCTAGTCTTCAAACTAATAAGGATAAAATTCTTCATTATCAGTGTTTGAATAAGGCTGAAATATATAGTGTCACTGAGCACAAGAGACTGTTAACATTGTGGAATGGGGAGGATTCAGGTAATGAGTAGTCTGTGGGATAATCTTTCAAATTAGGCTCAGTGTAAATATGAGTATTGGCAGTCTCTCATATATCTTAAAAATAAGGCTTTCAAAGTCAAGGTTATGTGAATACAGTTTGTCCCCACCTTGGGCAATTTGTGAAGTCACTAAGGTTCACCTTCAATTTCCCCAGCTTCCCTCTCCCTTTTTTATTTCCCCTGGATCTTTTTACCTTAGTTCTTCAGTGTCCTCATACAAAAATTCCTTCACTGACATTTATGGCCATTTAAAATCTCTCACTATTCCCTTTCATGGACGCTTCTATTTGATATTTTCCTAATTTGCCCATGGTTTCCTACCTCCATGTCTATGTCCACTTCCTGTGTCTGCAATGTCCTCTCTCCATCTATTTAAGCTCTGCCAGTTCATCCAGATTTGGCTCAAAAGCCAATTCTCTCATGAAGCCTTTCCTGATCCCTTTAGTAGGAATTTCATTTTCCTTTCCTCAAGTGAACATAGAATTTTGTGTCCATTTTATTGTAGTTTTACATTCTAATTTGGAGTTTATTTCCTTGTTTAAATGCAAAATATTTAAGTGTAGAGAAAATAGACTACCATAATTTAGCAGCAGATCACTTGTCCTTTTTCAATCTCAGTTTCCTCATTTGTAAAATAAAGATAATAATGGTACATTTTTATTAAGAAGATTAAATGAGATATTATATGCAAAGTACTTTGCAGTCCTCAAAATACTAACTAAAAGGGTTCTTCCTATTATTATTCATTATTATTCTTCCTTTTATTATTATTATTACTATTTAGTAAAGCAAAAAACATTCTTGGAGGCCTGTCCTATGATAAAGTTGTCTCCTACGTATATGTTAAATTAATGCAAGATCCCTTGATAGATTGAGGTAACTATAATGAATAATAGAGAGGTCCTTCATATGTTCCTTCTTACAATTATCATTATATCAATAATATCAAGTCTAAGAACATTATAAAGTTCCCTTAATGAGATCCTTTCAGCTTATCAATACATGAAAAATCAAGTGGATGCAACATGCTCCTTGTCTAAATTATGATATATGATTAGATGAATGGTCCAGAAAGCTGACTGGATGAATGCTGTAGAAGAGCAATAACCTAGGACCAGAATAGAGAAGCAAAAAGAGATTGGGCTAAGGTATATTTGGGAAAACTGAGGAACGTTTTTGCTAATGTCAAGGCTCTCCATGAATTAACATCCTATTTTAATTAACACAACTAGCAATACTCTTCTAGCAATGTTGCTCAGAGAGTTCTATAATAACACACTCTTTAAGGAATAAGAACTGGAGGTTCACCCAAAGGATCACATCCAATGATCACAACCACATTTATATTGTACTTTAAGGTTTATAAAGCAAAAAACACATGGTAGACATAGAATGTTGCATGTTACCCAGAAAGCATGGAGTTCTATAAAACACATCATCAAAAACCTATATGACCAGAAAAGAGAGTGGGTCAGTACTGTAGTAAAAGCATGAAACCAAAAATAGTCTGCCAGCATTAGGGTTCATGAAATGACAAGGGCCTAGAAGGGGCTGGTCCTTACTGGTTGGGAAAACAGTAACAAGAATCACATTGTGAGAGGACTCACACAAATGAGCTTGTGAATCCTTGGAAATCCTGAAGGATTAAGGAAGAATCCTTTAAAAATGATATAATTAGCATTTATATAACATTTTATGTTATTCATTTGAAAATTCATTTTCATGTTATCTGATTTACACACACTATCTAGCACATAATAGGTGCTTAAGAAACTTATATTGACTGATATGCAAAACAGCTGATGAGGGTGATGATGTTATCATTCTAATTTTAAAGATGAGGAAAATGAACTTGAGAAAAGTTAAAGTGACCTACTCAGGATCACACAACTAACAAGTGCCTGGAGGAAGCATTTGAACCCATGTCCAAATTTAGCACTCTAAACAATATGCCATCTAACTCCTCACCAAACTATTACATTCTTTCAGGGCAAACAGAATATTATTTTTTTCTTTGTATCATTTGCACTTGCTTACAGAGAGCTTTGTATGTAGTTGATGAATCTATTTATATTTATTGGATAGAATTTTTATTTAAAAAAGGCTGTTAAGCTTCAAATCTTGTGCACACTGTTATAATTGACTGCTAATATAAATGTTACCTCTTCCTCATGAATCCCAATTTCACAGGATACCAAACTTTAAGGAGAGGAGAACCATCTCTCTTAAAGACAGCAGCTTCTTCTTTAGGAAAATCAGTTTTCAAATTCTTTCTTTTCTCTGTATGGACTTTATGGTCACAGGCAAGTCACATAATATCTCAGGGCTCTAGGTAATCTTCTAAGATTATAAACTGCAAAAGAGTTGCCCTTCTGCAGTGATAGAAGTTTTCCTTACTACACTTATCCTAGGCAGCAACATGGTACAATGAAAGGAACATTGACTAAGAATACTAAAAGGTTTGAGTTTGAATCCTTTACCTCAGTGATCTTAAATATGTCATTAAATTTTCTCATGTGTAAAATGAGAAATCTAGACTGAAAGACTTCTAAAACTTTATGAGATACCAAAGGAATAACAGGACAGACTACTGTTATTCTCCTCAGAGAATAGAATTGCATGTTTCTTCTGGTTTGTGGAATAGATTTTTTTTTCTGCAGGGAACCTTCTTGGGACCTATTATCATAGCCCATAGGTAACCTGCTCTGCTTAATCATGTGTACTGCCTTGGGTCCAGGGGTCATCTACAACAGTGAACTTTCAGAAAAAAGTGCTCATAGGACACCAGTCTCAAAGGAGACACTAGTGACTTCATCTTCTGGGGTCATAGAGAACACAGAGTATAGAACTGAGAGAAGAAATCTTACAGATTATCTGGTTCAAATCCCGTCATTTGACAAATGGGGAAATTCGAGGTCAAAAAGATGGACTAATTCTCAGATAATATATAGCAGAGACAGGATCTCCAACCCAGGATGTTTTTCCCTGGGTCCACTGTACTTCCCATTAACACATGTTGCTCTGCCAACAGCTCCCTTATCTCCTTAGTCATCCATTTTGTCCTTCTTGCCTACATGCTATAATGGAAAGAGAAGTGTCCTTGGAGATAGAAAACCTGACATCAATTCCTAGCACAGTGTGATCTTGGATGTTATTTTAATTTCTCTGAGCCTCTGGTTCCTTATTCATAAAATAGAAATAAAGCTATTTATTTTAAAGCTTTTTATTTTCAAAACATATGCATAGATAGTTTTCAACATTTACCCTGGCAAAACCTTGTATTTCAAATATTTTTTCTTCCTCCCTTTCCCCATCTCCTCTCCTGGACAGCAAGTAATCCAATATGTTAAACATGTACAATTTTTCTATAAATATTTCCACAATTATCATACTGCACAAGAAAAATCAGATCAAAGAGGAAAAAATTTAGAAAGAAAAGAAAATGCAAACAATAATGCTATTTATTAACAGTTACCTAGTAGAGTAATTGCAATGATCCAATGACATCATAGTTATATAATGTTATGTAAATTTGGTCAATAAAATTAGTAACTATTGTTTATGAATTCCTCCTTACTTATAACAGATGAAAGAATACAGGGATTATCTTTTGTCTCTCTTTGTGTCTCCAATGCTTAGCACAGTACCTAGGACATAATAAGAGCTTAATAAATGCTTACTGACTAACAAAAGAAATTCCTTGATCATTTTCACTTACTGATTGGATTCGTGAGTGATTTTCAAAATGACCTCAAGAATTATCCAAGCATTTTGCACTTAAGGAATCAAAGTCTCAGTTTGGATTATGGAGTATCCATGCATCACATGGAATGAATAATCAAAATGGGAGAAGCTGATCTGCTTGAATGAAAAGTGGTACTTACTTTGATTTGGGTGGGACTTGGCCTTAAACCACCTATTCGAATAATGAGATTTCACTATGCCTTTGGACCTGAGAATCTATGATGAGGAATTCACAATTAAAATAAGTAGAATGGGATGCCAACTGGAGTTAAAAAAAAAAAAAAAAAAAAAAAAAAAAAAAAAAAAAAGACCCAACTAGTCCAGGAAACATGCTGGAAGGAAAGATTCGATAGCACAATTCCTTTCTGATTCAACAAAGGGCAATTGCAATTCCTGGCAGTATCTGGAACACCATCCAGGCAATGAAGTGTTTAATAGTGTTGGCTTCCATGTGGTCAGAGCGGTGCTTCAAATTTAACACCCCATTAAGATGAATGGTGAGTAGGGGTCACCCTTTCCTTACCGTTATTCTTCAGGTTGTACAGATGCCAGCTCAGCCAAATGGCTCTGTGTTCATTTATGTCAGGAAAGTTACTAATGACCGACAGAAGGGCTACAATGTTCTAGTATATGTACCATCAATCAGATTTTTGTCAAGGGGGAAGGAATATTTGAGATAGTCTGTAGAATAGTTTTTCATCCTTTAGCATTGTAGAAAACCCCTGTATTTTGAGTGGAGTTGGAAATTAGGTTCAAATCCTTTCTGCCACTTTTTACCTTGTGTGAGCTTGTACAAGTCACTTCACTTCTTTAAAAAAAAATAAATAAGGAACTTTTTTTTTTCCTTTTATGAGGCAATTGGGGTTTAATGACTTGCCCAGGATTACATAGTTAGGAAGTGTTAAGTGTCTGGGGTCGAATATCATGACTTTATGATCCTTCCTAGCTATAAATCTAATAATCTCATGATATAAAAACTTTTTTGCTTCTAATATTCTGTGTTGAAGGGAGAACACGTCTTTTATTCCTATGTAGCTCTAAGGGATAGTGCTAGCTTTGATGGGTAGGTTTTAAAATTAGGGATATTGCAGTACAGTGGGAAGAAGAATGTCCTCATAATGATTGATCTTCAAGAATGAACAAGAGGGTAAGTTTTCTGTCATTGGAAAACAACCATGAATAAACTGAATAGTTTCCTATCAGAGATGAAGATCTCTGTAGAGAGTATAAGAGAGAATGAAATAACCAATAATGTTCATCCCATCCTTATCATTCCATGTGGCATATAGTACATGGCAATGTGAATAGAAAGGTAAACTTGGAGCCAAGAATATTTCCCATACATTTACTGGCTATAGAATAATGAGTAAGTCACTTATTCTTCTCTCTGCCTCAGTTTTCTCATCTTTGCAATAGGGACAAATATCTACCTCACACAGTTAGATGAAAAGATCAAATTGTTATAAAGGTCAAATGAAATAATGAGATGTTTTGTAAATCTTGAAGTACTATGTAATATGAATTATTATTACTATTATTAATATCATTTAGTTTTCTACTTATTACATTGGCCATTATAGTTCCAATGGGAAATACAAGATAGCCCAAAGTTTATAAAGCCTCTGTATTCTACATATTAAAATGTCTTGCTCATTTATGAATGGTGGGGATGGGGTTAACTTTGTTCTAAAAAACTCATTACTGATGATTTTATTTCAGAAGAAAATCATACTCACTAAGAA
Source organism: Sminthopsis crassicaudata (assembly GCF_048593235.1). Classification (NCBI taxonomy): domain Eukaryota; kingdom Metazoa; phylum Chordata; class Mammalia; order Dasyuromorphia; family Dasyuridae; genus Sminthopsis; species Sminthopsis crassicaudata. The sequence goes on from NC_133618.1 coordinate 602,650,450, forward strand.
TTGTGCAGACTTTGCAACCTTACAATTTGAAAAATAGGTCAAACTCTGAATCTTGCATCCTTGATGGTGTCTTTTCTAAGCATATTTCCCCTAAAATCAAATTAGCAATGTATGTAAATGTGATATTAGAATTCATTAAGCTAATTTATTTAATTTTGGTAACAAACCTGAAGCAAACAGCTCTTCATTTCCCCAACACTTCTACTGTAAAAGAATATTGATTTAGATGTTGTCTGTCAAGTTTTATTACCTTTTTTCAAAGGTACTTTTTCATATGGCCCAAAGGAACAGTTTAGCTTCCTAATATAGACAAATGGGACAGTAAGAGATATTCCCCTTCTTTCATCTCCAGCGGATTATCTTTGACAAGGTAACCCAAATGGAAGTTGGACAACTAAGAGTCTGAACTTGGCTTTAAAATCTTAAGTCTCACAGCCTGTGAAGTAAAGCACAGTCTAGGCCAAACACATTTCTTTGGAAGATTAGTTTGTGGGGACATTGATCCAACAACTAGGATCAATGATTGTAAAGGGCATATGGTCCTTGTGAATACAACCAAAGGCCCCAAAGTCATAGGCAACATCAAAAGTAATGTAGTGTGAAATTAAGAGTTCATCACCTATTGAAGATCATGGATGTTCTAAGGATATGAATGACAAAGCTGTTCTTGAAAAAAGGTCAATGGGACTTCTTAATGTGGTAGACAAGAAAACTTTGGTTTTTCAGATATCTTTCTTAGACTGTTAAGCTATTTATTCCCTCACCAAGTTCCCTCCTACCAGTACCTGATAATCTTAACCCTATCTGGTCTCCTTTTGACTGAATTTTCTATACTTGGAAATTCAAGTTTACTGACTGATTGATGTTTACCTGGTTGTGACTTCAAGAGTAGGAAATAAGTCAGACTCATCTAAATGGCATTGGATTCTTTGATTCCTATAATGCCCTGAAGCACTGAATAATAATGCTCCCAAGAATGTCAAGGAGATCTTGGAATAGAGATATACCAAGTCCAGTGAGATGCTTCCCACAAAACTATTCATGGATTTTCAATTCTTGCATACCCATGAAAATCTAGATTTTCTTTCTTTTTTCTTTTTAAAAAATTTTAAATAATAGTTTATTTTCAAAATATATGCAAAAACCCTTGCGAAATTTTATGTTCCAATTTTTTCTCTCTCCCTCCCTTCAACTCCAGTCTTAGACTGCAAATAATCCAATGTAAGTTAAATATGTGCAATTCTTCTAAACATCTTTCCACAAATTTCATTCTACATAAGAAAAAAGTCAGATCAAAAAGGAAAATAAATGAGAAAGAAAAAACAAAGGAATTCAAACAACAAAAAAGGTGAAAACACTACATTGTGATTCGTATCCAATGCCCATTGTCCTCTTTCTGCATACAGAGGGCTTGTTCCATTAAGTCTATTGGAATTGGCCTGAATCACTTATTATTAAAAGAGTGTGTCCATCAGATGGACATGAGTCCATCAGAATTGATTATTGTATAATTTTCTTATTGCTATGTACAATGAATGATCTCTTGGTTTTACTCACTTCACTCAGTATCACTTTATATAAGTCTCTCCAGGCCTCTCTGAAATCATCCTGCTGGTTGTTTCTTACAAAACAATAATATCCCTATTCTTATACCATAATTTATTCAGTCATTTTCCAATTGATGGGCATCCACTCAGTTTCCAGTTTCTTGCCACTACAAAAAGGGCTGCCATAAACATTTTTGCATATGTGTGTTCTTTTCCCTTTTTTATGATTGTTTTAGAATAGGGACCCACAGTTGTATTATTTCACAACTCCACCAATAATGCATTGAGAGTTCCAATTTTCTCACATTTGTCATTAACTTTTCCTGTCATCTTAGCCAGGCTGAGAGGTATCTCAGAGGTGTTTTAATTATCAAAATTTGACTGGGATAAATATATTTAAAAGTCTATATAAGATGAATACAGAGAGGTTTGGAGAGACTTACATGAAATGATGCTGAGTGAAATGAGCAGAACCAGAAGATCACTGTACACTTCAACAACAATACTGTATGAAGATGTATTCTGATGGAAGTGGATATCTTCAGCATAAAGAAGATCCAACTCACTTCCAGTTGATCAATGATGGACAGAAACAACTACACCCAGAGAAGGAACACTGGGAAGTGAATGTAAACTGTTTGCACTACTGTCTTTCTACCCAGGTTACTTATAGCTTGGGAATCCAATTCTTAACGTACATACATATATTGTATCTAGGTTATACTGTAACACATTTAATATGTATGGGATTGTCTGTCATCTAGGGGAGGGAGTAGAGGGAAAGAGGGGAAAATTTGGAAAAATGAATACAAGAGATAATGTTATAAAAATTACTCATGCATATGTACTGTCAAAAAATTTATAATTATAAAATTAATAAAATAAAATAAATAAAAGTCTATATAAAGTGCCATAATAATAATAATGATAATAACAACAATAGCATTTATATAAAGCTCTAAGGTTTGAAGAACACTTTTATTTATACCATTTCTTTATCTCCCTAACAACCCTGAGTTGCATGCCATTGTTATCTTCATTTTACAAATAAGGAAAATGAGGCTTGCATATTTACACTAGGCCAAAGGAATATATCAGTGTTTTTATTGTTTTTTTTTTCTGTTTATACATGTATATTAACTTTTTTAATACACGTTTCTTCATAAATCATGTTGGGAGAAAAAAATCAGAACAAAAGGGAAAAACCACGAAAGAAAAAGGGAACATGGCATATATTGGTTTATATGCAATCTTCATAGTTCTCTGTATGGATGCAGATGGTATCCATACAATCCAATCAACATCCATACAGCATCCATACATTCCATACAACATCCATACAATCCATACAATATCCATACAATACCATAGATGATGTTTTCTATCATAAAGTTTATTGTTGTTACTGTGAACAATGTATTCCTAGTTCTGCTTGTTTTCTTCAGCATCAGTTCATCTAAATCTAAAGACCTTTCTAAAATCAGCTTGTTCATCATTTTTTATAGAAGGGTAATGTTTCATTACTTTCATATACCAAAATTTATTCAGCCATCCCTCAGTTGATGAGCATCTACTCATTTTCCAATTCTTTGCCACCACAAAAAGAGCTGCTAAAACATTTGTGTACATGGGGGTCCTTTTCCCTCCTTTATGATTGATTTCTTTGTGGTATAATCCTAGTAGTAGCAATGCTGGGTCAAAAAGGTACACAAAGTTTTATAGCCCTTTGAATACTGTCAGTGTTGGAACTTTAACTCAGTTCGTCCTGGATTCCAAGGTCACACTCTATCCATTATACCACCTATGTTACTGTGGGATCATATAAGGAAGAAATCATTTTCAGTGTTGGAATATAGGTAAGGAAAGGCTTCATGAGGAAGATGACATGAGGATCTTTGAAGAATTAAATGGATATCAAGAGGTAGAGATGAGGAAGGGAGAAGTGCAAAGAGAAGGGTATAAGAATAAGGGACAAGACACTTCTTCCCCTCCCTAAGCAAAATAACTCAAATTAATGAGACTTAGTCTTTTTCCCCACAATTGGCTGCATGTGAGTTTTATTGTCCTAGCGTTGCAAGTGAATGAAATCTCTATGGCTTTGCTGAAAAAGAGCCCTACCTCGTTGGCTACATTAACTGGCATTCTTAGCTTTCAGTAAAAACTTTATTTCCATTGGGGGGAAGGCTACAAATCTCCTTTTACTGTTCCTATAAAATCCCCAGCCTTTCAGCAGATCTTATTACAAGTCATTGATTAACTGAAGTAACAATAAACGGTAGTCCAGCCCAACCTGCTGCTGTCTTCCTTTTGCAGAGTTGCTCAGACTCCCACTTCTCTTCCACTTAAACAGAGCTTTAGACTATAGGATGCAATCATTCCATATTCCTTCTTTATTTTGCACTTTGGAATCTCAGCCTTTATCATATCTAGTGCTAAAAAAAAATGGGAGCAGGTAGGGGTGGGGAAGTGGAGAGAAAAAATATTCCCTTACATCTTAGATGCTAATTATTTCAGATAATTAACAGGTCAAACTCAAAGTGAAGATTTTCTTTCAGTTTCAGAATTGTAGAATCACAATAATTTTTGTAGCAACTAGACCACAGTAGAGCAACTCTGATTTAAAAGAAAAATCAGAAAGTTTAACTGGGTTAAAAATTCTTAACCATGAACTTCTTTGGAAAGGTGAAGAAGTCTGTGAATCCCTTCTCAAAAAGGACTTTTTAAAGGTTTTAAAATACAAGAAATTAAATAAATAGAATTATGATCAAAACCAATTAAATTGAAATACTCTTATCAAAATATTAAATATTTTAAGAACAAGTTCATTAGAACACCTGAGTTAGCTAGAATAAGGGGTAAGGTTAGACAGTGGGATAGGTGTATCATTGTAATGTTAAGAAAACTGGGGGTAATCCCTGGTACCTTGGGACTGACCTGCCCTAAGGTAAATTAGTGGGAGGAAATGAATCAGTGACATCAGTGACAGTGAATGGGTTAAATTTACATCATTGGGGAGAATTCTCACATTGCATAAGACCAGAGAGACAGTGGAATATTACAGTAGCACATTTTTAGACAATCTATTTTCTAGGTTATATTGTTATTGACTTGGTTTTCTGCTCTTTTCTTTCAAGTCAGATTAACTAAGGGCTTATCAATTCGTTAGTCTATGAAAAAAGTAGCTTTTAATTTTATCTAACATTTCTAATTTTTTTTTGCTTCCTATTTACCTATTCACCCTCTAGTCTTCAATATTTTATTTTTTATTCTTATTTTAGACTTTCCTGTTGGCTTTCTAACTCTTTAATGTATATTCAATTCATCAATTCTTTTAAAAAGTATTTTATTGTTGTGTGTTCAAGATAAGAAACAACACACCACTATTTCAGTGATATAATTAAGGCATCCGTTGAAGAAAGAAAAACATCATATCTTCATAAACACGTATCAATAAAATATTTGGTTGTGGTTCTTTTTCAAAAAACTTTATTACTGAAAACCCATCTATTTTCATGTATGTAAGCTCAGACTTCCTAGGTAAGTTATTCTAGCTTGCATCCTGAGCGCCCCTGCTCCTCAGAATTCATTATTCCATTCTCTTTTAAGTTTCTCGTGGGTACAGAATAATCTTGTAGTATTTGAAAGCATTTATCATTGTTCCTTGCAGAAATTGTTTCTGAATTGAATTGAATTGTTAAATGTAAACACTATATTTCTTGATTTTTGCAGCCTTGGGTTTTTTCTGTAAGTGATTTGTGAGTTCTTCCAATTTATATTTCATTTCCTATAGTCAGAAATTCTAGTTAGTTCTCTTATTTTGTTTCTCACATTATGGTATTAAGGTTTTTGTCCTGTTGTATTTTTTTCTGGAAGACCTCTGATCTTTAGGTTCTCTATACACATCCTGTCTTCAAGATCAGTATGCTTTGCTTATACAATGAATATATTTTCTCTTAATGTTATTGTTTTTTGCTTCTCTTCTTTTATATTGTTTTTCAATTCTCTATATTTGCATCCCTAATCCATAGCTTTCTCATTTCTTTGGTGAGACTTGTCTTCATAAATTCTGTTTTTTTTCTACTCTATTCTTTGTTTTTGCTGTGCAGGTCATAAATTCTGTTCTCATAATTTTCATTTTCATTTCTCCATTAAACCACTAAGAAATTGCAAGCTGTTGTTCTATGTCCTCCTCACATTCCATAGGGTCCTCCTCATCAAGTGGAAGATCATTTTCCTTTGTTTTATGATATTTATTTTATTTGTTTATTTTATTTATTTGTTTTATAATATTTATTCATAGATGCTTGAACTTCTCACACAAATAAAGTCAGATATAAACAATTGGAAAAAGTGTAATTGCTCATGGGTAGGACCAGCTAATTTAATAAAAATGACAATTCTGCCTAAAATGTTATGCTTTTTCAGTGCCATACCAATCAATCTGCCAAAAAAAATTATAGAACTAGAAAAAAAAATAAGATTCATCTGGAAGAACAAAAATTTAAGAATGTCAAAGGAATAGATGAAAGATAAAACACAAGGGATGGTGACTTAGCAGTATCAAAGCTAAAACTATATTATAAAGCATTAGCCATCAAAACTATTTGGTACTGATTAAGAAATAGAGTGGTGGTTCAGTGGAATAGATTAGATGCACATGACACAATAATCAGGCTAGTATATGACAATCCCCCAAACTCTAGCTTCTGGGATAAGAACTCACTATTTGACAAAAATTGCTGGGAAAACTGAAAAATAATGTCAGAGACTTGGCATAAATCTACATCTCACACCCTATATCAAAATAAGGCCAAAATGGGTATATGATTTGGGCATAAAGGATGATGCCATAAGCAAATTAGGAGAGCAAGAGATAGTTTACTTATCAGATCTTTTGGAGAAGGGAGGAATTTACAACCAATGAAGTATGTGTTGGGCTCTTTTGGGTTAGCCAGTGCAGAAATGTGAGAGGTGAGGAATGAACTCTGGGTCAGTGACTTTCTGCATTTTGTTAACCTTCTTTTGGATTCTCAGGGTCCTCTACCATGGAGACAGCTGAAGTTGAAGATATGCTATCTTTGTTGTATATCTCTTCTGGAGAGGTTGGAGAGATCATGGAGATCAGAGAAAAATCTCCAGTCCACAATCTTTCTGTTCATATTTGAGCAGAACTCACTATTTGACAAAAATTGCTGTGAAAACTGGAAAATAATATGTCAGAGACTTGGCATAGATTTACATCTCCTACCTTACACCAAAATAAGGTCAAAATGGGTATACGATTTGGGCATAAAGGATGATACCATAAACAAATTAGGAGAGCAAGGGATAGTTTACCTATCAGATCTTTGGAGAAGGGAGGAATTTATAACCAATGAAATCTTTGTTGGGTTCTTTTGGGTCAGCCAGTGCAGAAATGTGAGAGATGAGGAATGAACTCTGGGTTAGTGAACTTCAGTTCCTAGCTTTCTGCATCTTTTAAAACCTTCTTTTGGATTCCCAGTGTCCTCGACCATGGAAGCAGCTGAAGTTGTAGATATGCAATCTTTGTTGTATATCTCTTCTGGAGAGATTGAAGGGGGCATGTAGATCAGAGAAAATGTCCAGTCCTTCAACTTTCTGCTCATATAATCAAGGACCTCTCATTCTATTGAGAGAATACTGCATTAATTCAATTAAGTAGCCTCAAAGTCATTTGGAGGAAAGGGAAATATTAACAATTGGAGGAGTAATGAAAGATATCCATAGGAGATGGCAACTAAATTGAACCTTGAGACAAGTTAGATATTCTAAGAGGGAAGGAAGAGAATGATAATTCCAGGCATGGAGGAAAGCCTCCTCAAGGGACTGGAGAGACAACCTTCTGGAAGACAGGGAGATTTCATATGGAATTCCAGGCATGGAGGAAAGTTTCCTCTAGGGACTGGAGAGACAACCTCTTGGAAGACAGGGAGATTTCATATGGACAGACAAGTACTGCAAGCTTTAGTAGGCTGATTTGGCAAAAATACAGTGTGTGTAATGGAGAATAAAATGAAACAAATTTGAAAAGGAAGGTCAGACCAAGGCTCTGAAGAGCTTTAATAATAATTATTACAGCTAGCTAGCATTTATATAGTGTTTTAGGCTCTGTGAAGCATTTTACATATGCCTTTTTGTTTAATCCTCACAACCTTGTGAAGTAGGTGCTACTACTATTACTTTTAACTGATGAAGAAACTGATAACTCTGAGGATTACATGAGTGCCATACAAGGAGTAAGTGTCTAAAAGGGGATGTGAACTCAGATCTTCCTAATTCCAAATACAATAGTATATCTGCTATGACATCTAACTGCTTTAAGTGACCAATTATCATACCTGTATTTTATCCAAGAGACCATATGGAGTCACTGAAGACTTTTTTTTAATTTAAGTTTAGGAGTTTGAGAGTTATAGATTGTTAAGAAGGAAGGAAAAATACTTATTAAGTACCTACTATATGCTAGATACTGTGATAAGTGCTATCATTTGATTCTCACAACACTGGGAGGTATACTACTATTATTCCCATTTTGCTATTGAGGAAACTGAGGTAAATGTTGATTAAGTGATTTGGGTACAGTTACATAGTTAAATATCTAAAGCTGGATTTTAAACTCAAGCCTTTCTGACTTCAGGCTTAGTATTCATCTCCTACTCTGCCTAGCTGCCTCTGTTAATAAATTTCAACTAAGTTCTTATAAACAAATTCTAGTGCATTCTTGAAGATGTATATATATGAAATCCACAGAACCTTTCGATATTCACTTAATCCTAATATCTAACATTTATATGGCACTTTTAGCTTAGAAAGTGATTCTAGGTGCAGCTATGTGCTTGTAGATAGATCACTGTAGTCAGGAGGACCTGAGTACAAATCCAGTCTCAGACACTTACTTGAATCTAGGCACATCACTTAACCCAATTGCTTCAAAAAAAAGTAAGAAAAAGAAAGTGGCTTATATATGTTCTCTTATTTAATCTTTATAATAAACTTGAAAATAAAGTATATGAAATATAATATAGTTATTACATCTACTTTATAGATGAAAAAATTGAGGCAAAGAAAAATAGAGAGCCTTGCTCTTGATCACACAACTACTATGTATCAGAGGTAGAGTTTCAACTCAAATCTTGCCGAAATTGAAATCCAGCATTCCTTCCACTTTGTCCCAATTTTCCCTGGCAGCCTTTGCTGTAAGTCTGGAAAAATCTCTATTTTTTTTTCAAGAATTGCTTTTCTGGTGACAAATTTCTTTAAAGTTCATCTCATTTCTAGTATATCCCCCTATCCTGCTCCTTTTCTGGGAAATTCAATGTCTGGAATTTTGTACACTTGGAACTTTCAGTCTCTTAGCTAATTGACACATCATGACCTTGTGTCATCAGAGATGTAAAACTTATCAGATCTACCTGGATGAGATTTATCTCCTCCTTTCTTATAAATACTCTATACATTTCAACTGCACTGAATTTCCCTGATACATGGAGTGAGCATGAAATGCTCACCTTTGAAATGGCAAGAGCTTGGGCTGAATTCAGGGAACAGCTTCATGAAAAACTATTTTGGATTCTTTTCTTCTGCCATAGTCTGAAACCATTCTGCCAGAAACTCTCAAGCTTCTACTCTGCTTTTCCTTATGTTTCTCTGTCTTGCTTTAGAGGGCTGGTCCTTAGGCTGCTTCTTTAATTTACTGTTAGAGGTATCAATTGCTGCCCCACTTTAAAACAGGAGTATAAATTGCCCCAGTGTTCTTCTTGTCTCTCCTACTGTACAATTCTGCTTTAGATATTCCTACTTAAATCATGTGGTTTTCCCTTATAAGTGAGAAACAAAAGAACCTATTCCTTTAGCCAGTTGTTAGCTTATCAAATTCATTTGTATCCCAAAATTAATAAATGAACAATAGACATGAATACACAGTTTTCAAAGGAAGAAATTAAAATAATGAAATAAAAAGAACCAGGAGAAGAATAAACATTATTGCAAAAACAAATAATTTTGAAAGATTTAGGAACTCTGATTGCAGAAAGACTAATCACAGTTCCAAACAACTGATGATAAAATATCCAGATAGAGAGGTGATGGACTCAAAATATGTGTGTTATGTCTATGTCTATGTCTATGTCTATGTCTATGTCTATGTCTATGTCTATATATATATATATATATATATATATATATATATATACACACATATATATATGTGTGTGTGCATGCATATATGTGTATGTATATATATATACATATATATATATATATAACTTTTTATTGACAGTATATATGCATGGGTAATTTTTTACAACATTTTCCCTTGCACTCACCTCTGTTCCGACTTTTCCTCACCCTCCCTCCACCTTCTCCCCTAGATGGCAGGCAGTCTTATACATGTTAAATATGTTATAATATATCCTAGATACAATATATGTGTGCAGAATCAAGCAGTTCTCTTGTTGCACAGGGAGACTTGGATTCAGAAGGTAAAAAACAACCTGGGAAGAAAAACAAAAATGCAAACAGTTTACACTCATTTCCCAATGTCCCTTTTCTGGGTGTAGCTGATTCTGTCCATCACTGACCAATTGGAACTTAATTAAATCATCTCTTTGTCAAAGATAACCACTTCCATCAGAATACATCCTCACACAATATTGTTGTTGAAGTGTATAATGATCTCCTGATTCTGCTCATTTCACTTAGCATCAGTTCACGTAAGTCTCTCCAAGCCTCTTTTATTCATCCTGCTGGTCATTTCTTACAGAACAATAATATTCCATAATATTCAAAATATAACTAATTTTTTAAAAAATTCTTTTTCACAGTCCTTTTTAGTATTGTTAACAATCCCACAGTACCTTGCATATTGTTGGTATTTAATTAAATGTTGTTGTTTTGCATTGATTCCTAGACATTCAAAACTTTTGAGGATTTAGATGGTAGAAGATTGAATATCATGGTTTACTTACAAATTTACAATAAATCATAGACATATTCAAAACAAGTGGAAATTGGTAATTTCCTGACTTTTCCATGTTCAATAAGTCCTACATCAAAATAATGGAATTCAGACTTATCCAGTACAATTTTGGTCCTGAGTCTCATAAAGTTATTTTGCTTGAGGAAAGTATGGTGGCACTTTATATCCCAAGATTCAGTTAGATGATCCCTTCCACTTTCTTGCACAAATCTCAATTCCACCCATTGCTTTGGTTTCAGGGAATGCAGATTCAATATTTTCCATTGTGTTTTTTTTTTTTCTTTTCTTTTGGATTTAAAAGCTTTCTTCATGAAAGTAGAAAAGAAAAAAAAAAAAGGAATTGAAAAAAAAATTGTTGACAAGTATGGGGATAGCTGATGGAAAGAAATCTGGTCTCTTTCTGTTTAGCATTTTTAAAACTATTTTGAAATAAACTGTTGACAGAGAAGAAAAGTGAATGAAAACATCTGGTAGTTATGGAAGCCTCTGTCAATCATTTATGGGCCTCCAGCTGACTATTTCTAGATTTGAACCCAAGTAGAGGGTACATGGTTCCAGAAATACTAAATATTCCCATCCAATATGAGGTGAATGACAAGTCTAAACCCTGGCCCAGCTGTTTACTCCAGCATTGACTTAAAGAGGATGAGCTAAGCAAGTTTTATTACTTTTAATCTTCCTGAGATTGGATGAAGGAAATGATCTGTGTGCTGTAAATTTCCATTATCCTCATGGATGGAAGCACTCGGCTATTTCTCCTATAGGAAGACAATTGTCAGAACAGCAAGAACACAACAACAAAGACACATATTAAAAGTTGTGCCCACTGTTTGTTATTTCCCCTGAATGCCAAAAGTAAGCTAAAATATGAAAAAAAAAATGACATCCAATGCACCACAGGAGGTGAACCACGCTTTTCAGAATACCACAGAGTCCGTCGTACACTTAAAAATCGAGCTTCTGGTTCATATTTGTGAATTATAACAACAGGGCTAATGTAGTTCCTAGAGAACACAAAGCAATTGGAACCACCCATCATAAATGTTTATTAAGCATTTACCATTTGATTGTCCTGGTCCTATATAAGTATTATAACTATTATAAGTTTACAACAAATCATTGCCCATCAAAGTCTTAGAGACCATTTCCAAAATTTGATTGTCAACTAAAATGTTTTCTGTCTGTCAACACTTTCTTCTCCACTACCTGTCCTAGTGTACCCTCCTGGGATCCCAGGAGTATTGGATGGCAGATCTGGCAGGTGCCTTAGAGAACATCTAATAAAAATGAGAGAACTGAGGGCCCAAGAAGTAAAGATTATGTTCAAGGCAATGTAGGCAGCAAATGACAGAGCTAGCTAGTTTTCTTTCTATTATACTGTGATTTGCCACCTTCCTTCCCCACCAACAGTAAAATCCTAACATAGAATATCTGGGAGGTGCAATGGATAGACAACTGGACCTGGATTAGAGGGATCTGAAAAATAAGATATTTGTAACGTGCTTTGTAAATATTATTATTTTTATGTAATGTGGTTATCCTGTAAAGTGATCATTATTTCTTGCCCCTAATAATAGCCTTTTAAAAGGGTTCTTTTGACCTTAAGAAGAGCAGTAGAAGTAACAGTGATCTAGGAGTTGTAATTAAAGAATATGATTCAGTTGCCTGTAAGATTCATTTCAAAGCGCATGACATCCCCGAGGCACACTTTCCCTTATCCATAACCAGTGCCTTCATCTCAAGTTATTTGCTATTCATGTCATATATAGTTTATATTTACTCCTTTGAGTTTATGTTATTGATAACCTGTCTCCCCTCTCCAGTGGAATATAAGCTCCTTGAAGCCAGTGGCTGTTTCATTTTTATTTTTGATTCTCCTACACCTGGCAGAGTGCCTGGAAACTTACCCCATCCATGTGCCAATGCACCTAAATATCAACTACCTTGTTTACTCTCAGTTTACTCAGGTTTAGAACCTGGAAATGATTTGTTGTAAATTTGTAACAGTCATAACATTAATCCAGGACCAGGACAATCAAATGGTAAATGCTTAATAAACATGTATGTTTATTGAATGAGTGGATAGGTAAGCAGATGGGACCTTCATTTTTCAAGTAAAGAATTCAAAGCCCAGGAACCTGAAATAATGTAAAGTCAAATAACCAGATAGTGACAAAGACAGAATTAGTACTCAAGTTTTCTGACTAAAGACACCTGTGGGTCTCACTGGACTGGTGGGGCCCTAATTCAGACCATCATTTTTTGAAGTACCCAGGCCATCCTCACTTTATTCTCCTCTCAATTCTTCATTCTCCTGACTTTTCTACTTCTTCTCCAGCACCTTTTCCCCCTTCTTTCCTTCTCTCCCTTCCTGCTCTGTTTTGTGGTACTCCCCAATTAGAGCATAATAGCATTTTGTGTGGCACTATTTAAAAAAAAAAAGTATTTGTATTCCTGATACTTAGAACAGCACCTGGTACATAGTAAGCTCTTAACAAATTCTCTCTGTGTCTCTCCCTTTCCTTCTCTTTCTCTTTTAGTCTCCTCCCTCCTTCTTTTCCTCTCTTTCTCCTTCTTCCTTTTTCTCTCCTTCTCCCTCTCCCTTTCTCTCTCTCCCATTTTCCTTCTCTTTATCCCTCTTCCTCTCCCTCCTTCTCTCCCTCTCTTTTTCTCATTCTCCCTTTTCTTGATCCTCCTTTTTCTTTTTCTCCTCTCTTCCTCCCTCCCTGTCTGTTTCTCTCTGTGTCTCTCTCCCCCTCCTCTCTGTTTCTCTATTTCTCTGCTCCCCTTTCTTCCCTCTCTCCTCTTTTCACTTCTCTTCTTCACTGTCACTCTCTCTGTCATTTTTTTCTCTTCTACTACACTGTACCATAATGCCCCAGAGTCCTGAGTTCTAGTCTTAATTACAACTTATTAGGTGCATGGCCTTGGTAAAAGTTACACTGAGACTCTGGGTCTCAATTTCCTCATTAAAATGGTTGAGGGAGACATCAGATGGTCCATGGGGTTATCTTTAAGTTACAAAATGCTACTTTGCAAGAAAGAGAAACATATCTCATATTCAGAGGGAGTTTGCTTAGCTAAAAATATACTGATATAAAAACAAAGGATACATCAAGGGCTGTCATATAGCTATCATGGGTCCTATTTGTCCTGACTCGGGGACAAGCCACAGAATACATGAGGTCCAAATAGGAATTTCTGCTGGACTGCAGAATAACCTGAGTTACTTTTTAGTATCTGGAGTTATTTTTCTATAATTGGGAGTAAACAAAAGGGACTAGGAACTGTTTGCAAATGCACTAATTTAGGATAATACCAATCTGATGTAAACTACATAAGAATGCACAGTGTATCATTCTTTTAGTGTTCAGAAGTTTCATTATAGCATTATTTGTCATTCTGTCTCCATTGGTATTCTTTTCTACCTCTCAGGCAAAGGTCTGTCTCAAATTCTGTGACCTATTCAGACAGGAAGAAATGCTTTTTTTTTTCTTTTTTTTCTTTTTCTTTTTTTTTTTTTTTTTTTTAATTAGGACTCTACTTCAATTAAAGCCTATATAATTCTTAGTCAAAAAATTTAATGGTCGCATATTTCAGGATTAGAAAAATATGGGGACTTATTGGAAAGAATTGGTCTCAAAGTCAAGAAGTTTTGGGATCAAGTTCCTTGTATTCTACATATTTATTATATGACCCCGAGCAAATCATTTAAGCTCTAAATGGCTAGGTCATAGTTCTAAGATCATAAATTTGCTGAGGTGAAGATCTGTACTAATAAGAAGCTATTCAACATAATGAAATCACAGGTCTGGCCTAAATAAAAAGTAAACCCACAACCACCACCTCAGCACTTTGGAGTTTAAAGTTGAAGAAAGTTTTGAGATCTTCCCATTCAGCCCTCTCATTTAACAGATAGATGATATTGAGGTCCACAGAGAAGTAATTTGCCTAAGGTCACATAGGTAGTAAAAAAGTAGAGCCAGGAAGCAAATCCAGACTCTCTGAATCTATCATGATCACCTTCATTAAATAATCTTTACATTTATACATACTTATTAGAGAAGATAAGATTAATGTGAATTACAATTTTTTCATTAATTCACCTCACTTTAAGTATTGATATAACAAATTGGACAATCCATTCTTAAGAAATCTTCAAGTTAAAATGACTCAGGGCTCCCACTCTCCCCATTTCATAATTACTTCTTACCCCCTCCCTCTAACTGATCCAAATCTCCCATATCAGGCTAATAACAAAGAATTGTAGAGGCAGAAGGAAAGACTTTCAGAAATCCTTGATTATCAGATTATCAGAAATCATAATCAGTACCACCAGCAGCTGCTTCCAGAGTTCTCAGCCCAAGGGCATCGAACAACTGGTCAGAAGATTATAGTGATCTCTTTGCTGACACTCAGGGTAGACTGTTATTTCTCCTACTCAGTTATGGGTTAGAGTCCTTGATGAAAGTCCCAGGGTAAAAAGGAGAGGGTACTCTTATCATAGTTCCAGGGAAGAAAAGAATGTCTGAGGTCATTCATAGACCAGAGAAATTACTAGAAGTGTAGCTAAACATACCTCTCCTTAAATTATATTGGAAGAACAAAAAACTTTCAGGATCATAGAAGTTTCTCTGAAAACAGCTGCACAAAATCCCTGAAACTTGGGACAATGATCTTCCACACTGGAAGCAGAGGTACACAGTAGCAAGAAATAGGTGGGGAAAATGACCAACAACAGAAAAAAAAAAACAAAAAACAAAAAACCTCTGATTATTAAAAGTTAATATGAGGACAAGGAAGATCAAAACAAATTCAGAGAAGAGAATGAAGTCAAGACTTTTGCATCCAAAGCCACAAAGAAAAAATATGAACTGGTCTCAGGTCATGAAAGAGCTAAAAAAAAGATTTTAAAAATCATGTAATGTTAAGGGGAAAGTGGGAAGAGAAATGAGAGTGATACAATAAAATAATGAGAAATAAGGGAACAGAAAAAAAAATTGGTGTTTTTTTTTAGTTCAAATGGTAAAAGACACACAAAAATTCCCTACAGAAAAACTCCTTACAAATTAGAATTGTCAAATGGAAGAAGAGGCACAAAAATTCACTGAAGAAAAGAACTCATTAAAAAAATAGTGTTGAGCCATTGGATTCCTTAAAAATTAAAATTGTTGGACAACTAAATGGTATAGTGGATAAAATACCAACCCTGAAGTCAGGAGGACCTGAGTTCAAATGTGGTCTCAGACACTTAACACTTCCTAGCTGTGTGACCCTGAACAAGTCAATTAACCTCAGCCTCAAAAAAAAAAAAAAAAAAAAATTAAAATTGAGCAAGTGGGAGTTGATTCAATGAGACATCATGAAACAGTAAAAGAAAAACAAATGAATGAAAAAATCATAGGCAATATGAACTATTTCATTGAAAAATGAATTGGAAAATAGTTCAAGGAGAGATAATTTTAAAATTATTGGACTTTCTGAAAGCCTTGATCAAAAAAAAAAAAAAGCTTAGATATCATTGTTTAATAAATTATAAAAATAAATGCTCAGGCCTTCTAGAACTAGAGGATAAAGTAGAAATTGAAAGAATTCACTAATCATCTGAAAGAGATTAAAACTCTAACACATAAAAGCTCTAAAAAACATTTTAGACAAATTCCAGAGCTTCCAGGTCAAGGAGAAAATAATTCAAGCAAACAGAAGAAACAATTCAAGTATTGTGAAGCCACAGTCAGGATACCAAGATTTTAGTAGCTTCTATATTAAAGAATTGGAGGAATTGGAATATGATATTCAGGAAACAATGGAATTAGGATTATAATCAAGAATCACCTCTCCAGCAAAATTAAGTATAAGCCTTCAAGGGAAAAATGGACATTTTATAGAATTGAAGACTTTTATATATCTCTGATGAAAACTCCCCAAAATAAAAATTTGAACTGATGCAGAGAAAAATATATGAATAGAACCTGGAGAAAACTATATTCAGTACCAGCAATACTAGTAAGATCAATTATGAATGACTTAGTTTTTCTCAGTAGTACGGTCATACAAGACAAATCTGAAGCACTTATGATATGAAAAAATACGATCCATCCCCAGAGAAATAACTTATGCTTTCTGAATACAGGTTGAATACTTTTTTTATTTTATATTTCTTGTTTTGTTTTGTTTGTTTGTTTGTTTGTTTTTTAATTTTGGCCTGTGTTTTCTATTACAACATGACTAATCTGAAAGTATGTTTTGCATGATTACACATGCATAAACTATATCAAATTGCTTTTAGTGAGGAAGAATGAGGAGGGAAAGAGAAAATTTGGAACTCACTTTTAAAAACAAATGCTGAAAATTACTTTTACATGTAATTGGGAAAAATAAACTACTACATTTAAAATAGAATAAAATAAATGGCTGGGAAAAAAAAAAAAAAAAAGAAATCCCTGGCAGACCACTCACTGTCTTCAGAATATTGAAGATTAAGTTTTTCCCTAAATCAGGCAAACATATGTAAATACCAGTTGATATTCCTAAAGAAATTTCCTTAGAATATATTTTAAATGAATTCCCTAATGTGACACTTTTTCCTCCCTTTCCTTGCCAAAGTGACACATCACCCTCTATTCTACCTCCCCTTTATTCCTCCCTTTCTTTTCTGGCTCTCTTCAATGCTCTGCCTAAGGCAGCAAATGTCATTACCTTGGGGGAAATGACTGAATGTCCCTGTATATGTACAAACTACTTAAATGCTGAATGAAGATACCCATGATGATATCTAATAAGATGAGGAAGGGAGTTTGAGGAATTAGACAACACATTAAACTCACTAGTCCTGGAAGAAGACTTTCAAATTGCCCTAGAATGTCTCCCCTTCCTTCATATACTTATTATTCAAATTACCTACCTTTCATGTGTTTTAGACTACAGAGATCTTTCCCTCCTCTATCTCCAATACCTATTTGACAATTTATCATGTAGTCTTAAAAATATTTTTGGAATTATGGCTTAAATTGTTCATTAATTTTAGTTGTGTGGTCTCACTGCAACAGCTGGTAGGCTTCTTGAGGGACAGGATAAAAGATAATGGTTATATGTTACATATTTTTTTTGTCATCATCACCACCATCACTCCCAGACATGGGTGTACATGTGTATCTGCATGCATACACACACATACACACACTAACAGCTAAAGCAGTGCCACAGCAGGCAGACATTGAAAAAAGGAATACATGAGGCTGTAGAAATGCCTGGATTGGAGTAGTTTATTCTTACTTCACAGCAAAAGGTCATTTTGTTACATTCTGCCCTAGTCAGATTCCATGGAGAATATAGTATTCAGTTCTCAAAGTCACATTTGAAAGACATTGACAGTTCCTACCTATGAAAAGTAAGGGGGATTGGACCACAGGGCATTTGAAGGCCCTTACAATTCTAGACCCATGGGCAATTGAAGGACTGTCATGGGGAAAGGATGTTAATTCCTTGACCTCAGAAGAAAGGTCTACAAGCAGCAAAAATACAACTATCATGGAATGACTTTGTACCTAGTTCAATGAAAGGAGCTGTCCAAATATGGACCAGACTGCTTGGGACCTAGAAGATCCTCCTCCCTGGAGTTCATCAGGTGGTCAGAGATATTGCAGGGGTTTCTCTTGTTAAAGTTGGGTCAGACTAGGACTTCTTAGGTTCCTGTCAGCTCTTAGGAAGTGTGTGGTTCAATCTCAGGATTGAAAGGTCTGTGTGGAAGTCATGTGCTATATCCATCCTCTGCCAGGAGCATCCAGATCTGCAGTTCTTTAAAGGGCAAGTCCTTCTATTAATTTCTTTTTCTTTTTTTAAGTGATGAAGTTAGCCAAAAACACTAGAGAAAGAGCTCAGGAAACAAGCCCTTTAAGAGAAGATAACACTAATTCAGAATCTACAAACACATGCACACTCACACACAACTTTTACTTGTATGCTTCATTTCAATTAAACGTTTTCCCCTCTTAGAAGTTGCAGAAGCTGCATCTCTCTGGGAAAATAGTCTGTTCTTTTGAATATGCTTTGCAGTATTCCTAGAGGGAAAAATGAATGCACTACAATAACTGTTGAATGCATTTCCTTCCCTATCTCCCCAATCTCTGGCTGTTACTGTCAACTGTTAACTGCTCCTGCCAGTGCTAAATGTTGAATAAGTTGGTAGACTCAGGCTGCAAAGGACAGGAAATGAAGGGCGGCTGAGTCAATAGCACAAGGGGATTATGGCTGGCTAAAAGACAATTCTACTGGACAGCTTTTTTTTCTCACTTTAAGTCCACAAATGGGCAATGGTCTAGTTGTTTGAAATATCGCATCTCTACTAAAGAGCTGCATCTAAAATGAGAGGATGTTTACTGGCCAAATAGGATTTTATTTTTTATTATAGCATTTTATATATAAAACATATGCATGGGTAATTTTTTGACATTGACCCTTGCAAAACCTTCTGTTCCAACTTTTCCCCTCCTTCTCCCCAATTCCTCCCCCAGATGGCAAGTAGTCCTATGCATGTTAAATATATTTAAGTATATGTTAAATACAATGTATATATAGATATTTATACAGTTATATTGTTGCACAGGAAAGATCGGATTTAGAAAGAAGGTAAAAATAACCCAAGAAGAAAAAAAACAAAAATGCAAGCAAACAGTATTAGAAAGAGTGTAAATGCTATGTTGTGATCCATACTCATTTCCTAGTGTTCTTTCTCTAGGTGTAGTTGGTTCTGTTCATTACAGATCAATTGGAACTGATTTGGATACTCTCATTGTTGAAGAGAGCCACGTCCATCAGAATTGATCATCAATGAGTATTGTTGTTGAAGTGTATAATGTATAATAATCCTGGTTCTGCATATTTCACTTAATATCAATTCATGTAAGTCTCTCCAGGCCTCTCTGAAATCATCCTGCTGGTAATTTCTTACAGAATAATAATATTCCATAGCATTCATATACCACAATTTATTCAACCATTCTCCAAATGATGGGCATCCACTCAGTTTCCAGTTTCCAGCCACTACAAAGAGGGCTACCACAAACATTTTTGCACATACGGGTCCCTTTCCCTTCTTTAATATTTCTTTGAGATATAAGCCCAGTAGAAACACTGCTGAGTCAAAGGGTATACACAGTTTGATGACTTTTTGGGCATAGTTCCAAATTGCTCTCCAGAATGGTTGGATCCGTTCACAGTTCCACCAACAATGCACCAGTGTCCCAGTTTTCCCACATCCCCTCCAACAAGCATCATTATCTTTTTTCTATTATCTTAGCCAATCTGACAGGTATGTAGTGGTATCTCAGAGTTGTCTTAATTTGAATTTCTCCAAACAGGATTTTCTTGATCCTTATACTTCATTTATTTTTTTCCTTTGTATGTTTTCCTGACTAAAATTTGTCTATCAATGTCCTGAAGGTCTCATAGTGAACAATACTCCTCCTTTCTCCTCTGCAGAGAACAAGCCGCCCATACTCACAGAAGAGAGCTAATCAATATTTTTCTTTGTATCCCCCAAATTGTCCCATTCCCTAGATAGCATCTTTCAGAAGCAAATCATTCCATCACTCTTGACTTCAGCGGGCTTATGGAACAGTAAAAATTGAACCTGCTGCCATTTGGAGGTGTGAGTCACACAAAATTCCAGGGCAGGCTCTGGCTCCACCCAGCTTTTCTTCCAATTATAGCAGCTCTCTTTTCTTCCAGGCTTTATGCCAGGAATCTCTAATCTCTCCTTCATTGCTTGTTATGCTGGGGTAGGTATGGCTACCCCACAGGTATCCTACTGAGAAAAATGCCTTCAAAGTCATCTTCAAAGTTAAAGTCATCAACAACTCCCCTTCTTTTTCTCTTCCTCTTGTCTTTTTCTTGTAATAATAGAAACTAGGTTCCTTCCAGGGGATAATGAATGCTTATATTTCCTCTAGGACCTTTTCCCGTATTTCTCAGGACACTGAATAAGTTTTTCTATACATCTTATCCCTCATTGATATTTTCACAGCTCTTCTCTGTCATCATCATCTGGAAGTCTTTGTTTTGAGCCTTACTTCATCCAAATATATCACCCTATGGCCCTGGTGCTCATTATTTACCAACCCTGAGGTCATTCATACTTCTTTATCAAAGAATTTAGTATCCAGTTCATTGTCTTTCCTACTGATCCAACATTTATCTTTATACTTGAATAGTTCCCCCAAAATACCAGCTCATCATCTGCCTTAATCTAGGAAGAAATGCATCTTTCTATTGATGATGGTTATACTCTCAATTTCACTTCACTTCTATAATCAAATGGGATAACAGATGTAAAAATATTTATAAAACTTAAGGGAGTGTATAAATATCAGCTATTTTCATTATAATTCCTGATTCTGAAATTCCTGTCTTTCCTTTTTACTACTTCTTAAAATTCCTTGCTTTCCAAGCAATACCCCCTACTCTACCCTCACTTTCTCCACTCTACAACATTGATTCTACAGTTAATTAACCAATTCAACTTTATAGCTGCCTTCTACTCCTTTGTCCTCTTGTTTTTTCATCATTCATTACTTTCTAAGCCACAAGCCAGGATTTCCTCCTCATCAGACTTTTCTTCTCCCACTAGCATAATGCTGCTAAAGAAAGAACCACAACTTTGTGAATTTCTTATCTTAAGTCAAGTGGGTCCTTATTGCTATGGAGAGATATTCTTATTCTTCCCTTGATTAAGGCTCTATCATACTCAGACTATTTACTCTTGTCTCTTCAAGTTGCCTACCTATACAATCAGCAGAAACCCTCATTCATAATTTACAGAAAAAAATTGATTAGGAACTCCCTCTTTTCTATAAACCCCAGATAAATTCTCTAACTCTAATCTCAGCATCAAACCCAATATGTATAAAATAGATCTCATTTTTCTCCCCAAATTCACACTTCTTCATAAATTCATTATTTTTATTTCACCATCATATATGCTTTTCCAATCTTCTTCACTTCTTATATCTAGTCAGTTGCAAATCTATTCAATTTTGTCTCCATGGTGTCTTTCTATCTTATCCATTCCCTTCTTTACTTTGCAGCCATCACCATAATTGAGATCTGTATCATTTCTTACTTTGACTATTATTAATAGTCTTTTAATTAATTGATCTTTCCACTTTCTCTTTCTCTCTTCTCTTTCTTTTCTAAATTGTTATTCTTAATGTACAGGTTTAACCATGACCATTCCTCTACTCAAGAAATTACACAGATTCCCTATTTTCCCTAAGATAATATGTAATGTTCTCTGGGAGCAGGTTTCTTGGGGAGCTTCTGGAGGCAGCCTTAGTTTCAGTTCAATTCAATAATCCCAAATGCAGCCAGGAGTTAAAGTCCAGATCCTTTATTTTGTCCTTCAAAATCTTGTCTCTTTTTCTGGGCCCAGTTAGCTTTCTTAGAGGCCTATCTCTCTCCTTGGTTCCAAGAGCTCCCTCTGAATGTCTCCAAATCTAAAGGTTTTCCCTTCAGCCTCCAGTCTCCAGCCAGCTTCAGGCTCTCATCCTCCCAATGTCTCCAGCCAGCACAAAGGTAGAAGTTGGAATGACTCTTGACTCTTCCTCCCAGAGAGTGGGCTTGTGGGTTTCTGTGGCCCTTTGGCTCTGTCCCTGAGAGCTTCTTGCTTATATTTCTGCCCGACTTGAAAATCTCCTCAACTTGTGAATCTCCTCTTTATATATGCTCTCTAAAAGTATGAAGTCTAATAAGTACTAAGTACATAATCACTCAGGACCTTGTTTCAAGTTCTGGCCCATAACATCTCCTGCTTTCTTTTGATTTAGAACATAAGGTGGTCATGACCTCCCTGACTTCTCAAGGAGATGAAAACCCCAAAAAAGTGTTCATGTCTTCCCTGACTGCTCAAAAAAGAAGTGAACACCATAAAAGAAGGTGGTCACACCCTCCCTGACATCTCAGGAAGGAAGATTAAAACATGAAATGAAATGGGAAGTCAGATCAGATTAGCGGGTATCTGAAGGGGCTCACTCTTAAAACAGATATACATAAATCCATCAGTATGGGAGATATTACACATAATTACATAAATTACATAAGCACATAATAACATAACACAGGCTAGTAGTGAAATAACATGAATCAACATGAGGAATTATACATGTCCATAAATCCCAGAAATAGTACAAAAGGAATCCATTGTGCATTAGTTCATGTGCTAGGAATCCAATAATTCCTGCAAATTTTGAAGTCCTACAATAGTTTTATCTTGTGTTAGGGAATCCAATGATTCCTGCTGGTTTTTAAGTCCGGTAACAGTCTTATCTTGTGTTAGGAAATCCAATGATTCCTTCTGGTTTTCAAGTCCTGCAATAGTCTTATCTTGTATTAGGAAATCCAATGATTCCTGCAGATTTTTTTTCTTAGGTCTTTTTCCTTTCTTTCCAGATTCTTCTCTTTTTCTGTCTCTCTGTGATGGACAAGGTGAATATGGCTCATTGGCAGACATCTGTTTCCTTCTCTGTCTGTAAAAATACAAACAAATTCTCTTTCCCAGGTAGTTAACCTATCTAGTCCCTTGGGATTTTGGGATTTCTCCTCATTATCTAGCAATTATATTGAAGCTGTTTGCACTGGATACTGCCCTATTGGTTTAAAAGGCCTATATTCTCCCCAGTTGTAATCCCTTTCTGCTATCTGATTGCTTTTTGGCTGATAGATCACATCAGAGTCCAGACCTTCTAAAGGCTCTTTGGGTGTAAACTCAGCTGCCATCATGCTCTACCTATATTTTGTATGATATCTTGGAGCTGGGCTCCACCTTTCATTTCCCTGGGTCAATCTACATTCTGAGGCCCAATGGAAGCCCTTGTGACATTTTGGACATGGGGACTCTCAGCCTGTCTTCTCTATCTCCATTTCTCCACTGAGTTCTTAGATGTCCAAATTTTCAAAATATCGATAATTTTCTCTATACGTCCCTTGCCAAGTGGGACCCTGTCTTCCCATGTTCAGCATGGTCTGGGTATAATCAGCATTGTGCCCACTGTAGCACAGCATCTTATGATCTCCTCTAAAGGAGCATCTTTGTGTAGTCCCCATATAATTCTTGTGCAAACCTCATTGGCATTTTCCTTAGCCAGATGTCTAGTCATTTTTTCTGTAGTTGCATTTTCTCCAATAGTTCCTGTGACAGCTGTTTGCAAACATCCCACAAAATCTGCAAAGGGTTCATTGGGACCTTGCTCTATTTTTGTGAAATCTTTACCTTCATCTTTTTCTGGGAGAGAACCCCAAGCTTTTATTAAAGCCTTAGAAATTTGCTCCTACACTGTTATGGGATAATTAATCTGTGCTGAATTCTCTCCATACTGATCTTCACCTGCTAGTTGGTCAAAAGTGATTTGTATATTAACTCCTGTTTGCCTATTGCATCTGGCTTGAATCCTACATAATTCATGATACTCTAAAAGCCACAACAAGTTTTGTCCAGGTTCTAAACATGTCCTTCCTATGGATTTCCAGTCACTAGGGATTAGGATTTCATAAGCCAAATTATCTAGTAACATCTTAATATAAAATGATGTAACCCCATAAAGAATGCAACCTTTTTTCAAATCCTTAATTTTTTTCCAAATCAGAAGTGTATCTTCTCCTTTTTTGACTTGAAGAGTCCAGCTCTTCAATCACAAGGTATGCATTTATAAAATCAGATACATCCTGTCTTTCATTTTTTGCCTTAACCAATGCTTTTTTGATCTTGTCATAGGCTGCATAATAGGTGGTTCTGATAGTGTTACTGCCTCTCCCCCTTCTCCTTCTCCCTTCATCCATGAAGGGTTAATTGAGGGAGATAAGTCAGGGGATTGGAAATGATCTAATTTCTCCTGCTTTTTATTCTTATCTGATTCTTCATCCTTTTCACCTAGTTTAGTTGGATCCTCCCCCTTATGCTCTTTCTCCTTTTTCTTTATTAATTAGGTAATTAAATAATTACCTAAAGCCAGTTGTATTACATTATATGTATTATGTGTGTCTTTGGAAATTGAGTCAGGTCCATTTTTATTGTAGTATTGACAAAGTTGCTCTCCTACTAATTTCCACCCCTCTAAATCCAATTTTTTCCCTTAGAAAACCAAGGAGATGTGTATTGTACAGTTTCTAAAAGTTCTGTGATCTGCTCCCAAATTATAATCAACCCTTGGCTTTTCATAACCCTGACAATGCTCTCTATACAATTTCCTTGAAGAGAAACAGAAGGCTGTTTTCTAAATATCTATTCCATTTTAGCTGAAATACTATTTTAGCTCTTTAACAAAGTTTCCTTGTTGTACTCACCCTAATTTTTGGATCTAGAGACTTTTCCACTGAATCAGCATCCTGTCTGTCCCTGTTTGGGCGCCAAAATGTAATGTTCTTTTCTCTAAATTGTAATGTTTTCTGGGAGCAGATTTCTTGGAGGGCTTCTAGAGACAGTCTTAGTTTCAGTTCAATTCAATAATCCCAAATGCAGGCAGGAGTTAAAGTCCAAATCCTTTATTTTGTCCTTCAAAGTTGAGTCTCTTTTTTGAACCATTTAGCTTTCTTAGAGGCCTATCTCTCTCCTTAGTTCCAAGAGCTCCCTCTGAATGTCTCCAAATTTAAAGGTTTGTCTTTCACCCTCCAGCTAATTTCAGCCTCTCATCCTCCCAATGTGTCTATCCAGCATAAAGGTGGAAGTTGGAATGACTCTTGACTCCTCCTCCCAGAGAGTGGGCTTATGGGTTTCTGTGGACTTGTGACTCTGGACCTGAGAGCTTCTTGCTTATATTTCTGCCCAACTTGTGAATCTCCTTGACTTGTGAATCTCTTCTTTATATATGCTCTCTAAAAGTGTGACGTCAAATAAGTACTAAGTACATAATCACTTAGCATTTGTTTCAAGTTCTGGCCCATAGCAATAATATACAAAATCCTCTACTTAGAATTTAAAATTGTTCATATCTTGGCTCTAATTTCTATTTTCTTTTTTTTTTTTTTTTTTTTTTTTATGTTAAATATATCACAGTATAATTTAGATACAATATATGTGTGTAGAACCCAATTTTTTGTTGCACAGGAAGAATTGGATTCAGAAGGTAAAAATAAAAGTTTACATTAATTTCCCAGTGTTCCTTTTCTGGATGTAGCTGGTTCTGTCCATCATTAATCAATTGGAATTGGATTAGCTCTTTTCTATGTTGAAGAAATCCACTTCCATCAGCATACATCCTCATACAGTATCATTGTTGAAGTGTATAATGATCTTCTGCTTCTGCTCGTTTCACTCAGCATCAGTTGATGTAAGTCTCTCCAAGCCTCTCTGTATTTCTCCTGTTGGTCATTTCTTATAGAACAATAATATTCCATAACATTCATATACCATAGTTTACCCAACCATTCTCCAATTGATGGACATCCATTCATCTTCCAGCTTCTAGCCACTATGAAAAGGGCTGCCACAAACATTTTGGCACATACAGGACCCTTTCCCTTTTCTAGTAGTTCCTTGGGGTATAAGCCCAGTAGTAGTATGGCTGGGTCAAAGGGTATGCACATTTTGATAACTTTTTGGGCATAATTCCAGATTGCTCTCCAGAATGGTTGGATTCTTTCACAACTCCACCAACAATGCATCAGTGTCCCAGTTTTCCCACAGCCCCTCCAACATTCATCGTTATTTGTTCCTGTCATCTTAGCCAATCTGACAGGTGTGTAATGAAACCTCAGAGTTGTCTTAATTTGCATTTCTCTGATCAATAGTGATTTGGAACACTCTTTCATATGAGTGGAAATAGTTTTAATTTCATCATCTGAAAATTGTCTGTTCATATCCTTTGACCATTTATCAATTGGAGAATGGCTTGATTTCTTATAAATTAAAGTCAATTCTCTGTATATTTTGGAGATGAGGCCTTTATCAGAACCTTTAACTGTAAAAATTTTTTCCCAATTTGTTACTTCCCTTCTAATCTTGTTTGCATTAGTTTTGTTTGTGCAGAAACTTTTTAATTTGGTGTAATCAAAATGTTCTATTTTGTGATCAATAATGGTCTCTAGTTCTCCCTTGGACACAAACTCCTTCCTCCTCCACAAGTCTGAGAGGTAAACCATCCCATGTTCCTCCAATTTATTTATGATTTCGTTCTTTATGCCTAAATCTTGGACCCATTTTGATCTAATCTTAGTATGTGGTGTTAAATGTGGGTCCATGCCTAGTTTCTGCCATACTAATTTCCAGTTTTCCCAGCAGTTTTTGTCAAATAATGAATTCTTATCCCAAAATTTGGGATCTTTGGGTTTGTCAAAGATTAGATTGCTATTTTTATTCACTATCTTGTCCTGTGAACCTAACCTATGCCACTGATCAACTAGTCTATTTCTTAGCCAATACCAAATGGTTTTGGTGACTGTTGCTTTATAATATAGCTTTAAATCAGGTACACTTAGACCACCTTCCTCTGACTTTTTTTTCATTAGTTCCCTTGCAATTCTCGACCTTTTATTCTTCCATATGAATTTTGTTGTTATTTTTTCTAGGTCATTAAGATAGTTTCTTGGGAGTCTGATTGGTATAGCACTAAATAAATAGATTAGTTTGGGGAGTATTGTCATCTTAATTATATTCGCTCGGCCTATCCAAGAACATTGAATGTCTTTCCAATGATTTAAATCTGACTTTATTTTTGTGGCAAGTGTTTTGTAATTTTGCTCATATAATTCCTGACTCTCCTTTGGTAGATATATACCCAAATATTTGATACTATCGACTGTTATTTTGAATGGAATTTCTCTTTGTATCTCTTGCTGTTGGATTGTGTTGGTAATGTATAAAAATCCTGAGGATTTATGTGGATTTATTTTGTATCCTGCGACTTTGCTAAAATTCTGAATTATTTCTAATAGCTTTTTAGCAGAGTCTTTGGGGTTCTCTAAGTATACCATCATGTCATCTCTAATTTCTATTTTCAAACTGATTTCACATGATGACCCTTCATACACTTTGCATTCTAGTAAATTACCCAATGGCTGTTTCTTGTATGTGAAGTCCCATCTTCCATCCATGAGCCAGTATTTGAATTCAGCTTCCTGACTCAAGACAATGATACTATATCATACTTTTTATTCTGGTGGTAATGGCTCTTGTTCTGTCATTTCAGCTGTGTCCAACTCTTGATGATCCCATTTGTTGTTTTCTTAGCAGACAATAGAACAGGTTTGTTTTATTTTGTTTTTTAATTTTCTTCTCTGTCATTTTACAGATGAAAAAACTGAGGCAAACAATGGTAAGTTACTAACACAATATCACATAACTAATAAATGTCTGGTGCCAGATTGGAATTCAGGAAGATGATTCTTCCTGATTTCAGGTCCAGTTCTCTGGACCCACTGCACCACCCAATTGCCCACTGTACCACACCATCTCATATAATAGAAAACAGAATCAATTAATATCTAATGAATGTCAGTTTCCTATTTATTGTCTACTAAGGAGAGTATTATAAAAGACTTATAGTGGAATGAAGATTTGGCTAGTATTCAAGTCTCAGTTATGATAAAAAGGTGTTTCATGACTTTGGACAATACAAAGTTTTCTGGATAGCACTTTATTCATTCTTAAAATACTATGTTGGGTAGGACTGAGGCAAGAGGGAGAAGAATGAGAGTGTTAGATTATACTGTATATTTTCTAAGGTCCCTTCCAACTTTGGACTTACTGATTCCAATAGCCTCTTCCTCTCCTTTAAAAACAATTCAATTCAGTAAAATAAATATGAATTGAGTACTTATGGTAGAAAAGTGGAACACATGAATGTTGTCTCCTATAATTTACATTTAGGTTTGAATAAATTTTCTATTAACTAAATGTATGACATTGGGCAGATCACTTGGACTATGCCAGCCTCATTTTTGTTTAATTTAAAACAACTAGGTTCCCTAAACCTTTCTTAAGAGAGGACCAGAGGGCAAGACCCAGGAAAAAAAAGAACACAAGGCAAGTTGGGATCCTAAAATGATCTGAAGAAAGTCCTCCTCCTGCTCAAAATAATCTTTTTCTTGCTTGTGATATTCATTAATAGATGGAACAGTGGATAGAGTGATCAACCTGAAGTTGAGAGGACTTGGATTCAGAGCAATCTCAGACATATACTAGCAGTATGACCCTGGGCAAGTCACTTTTCCCTATTTGCCTCAGTTTCCTCATCTCTAAAATGAGCTGGGGAAAGAAATGGCAAACTACTCAAATATCTTTACCAAGAAAACTTCAGAGTCATGAGGAGTAGGACATGACTAAAATAACTCAAA
This sequence comes from Sminthopsis crassicaudata, assembly GCF_048593235.1. Lineage (NCBI taxonomy): Eukaryota > Metazoa > Chordata > Mammalia > Dasyuromorphia > Dasyuridae > Sminthopsis > Sminthopsis crassicaudata. Next base: position 602,679,316 of record NC_133618.1, read on the forward strand.
AAAAAAAAAAAAAAAAAAAAAAAAAAAGAAGAAAGAATTCATTGGTAAGGCAATGCAACTTTCTATATCAAACTTACAGACAAGGATTAAAATTAAAATAAAGGGTAATTTATTGCTAAAATGGTTCATACTTATATAGTTGCTTTATACTTTGTAAAGGGCTTTATAAATATATATACATATATATATATATATATACATATACATATATATATAAAATCTCACTGAATTCTCATAACAACATTGGGAAGTAGGTGCTATTATTATCTCCATTTTACAGATGAGTAAATTGAGGTTGAGAAAATTAAATAATTTATTCAAGGTCGCAGAGCTAGGAAAAATCTGCAAAAATATTTGAAATGAGGATCTTCCTAAATCTAAGTATTCTAACCCACTGGTAAGCACTTACTAAGCTGATGATATCTAAGGTCCCTTTCCAGATTTTAGCCTTTTTTGACTTTATTAAAGTACTTACATTAAAGATTAAGTTACTAATGTCAGATACTGAGATAATTCAAAATAAGGAACTGAAAGAAATAATGAGGGCCTGTGGATTCTGAAGGGAGCCTATTAGAGGACAAAGAAAGGGTCCTGAGTGAGAATAACATCTACAAAAGGGAAGCTATGAACTCTAAAGACAAAATTCAGGAACTTCTAATCAACAACCAAGTTTTATCATTCAGCAATTTCTTTTATATTTCTCCCATCTGTCCCATCCCCACTGCTACCTCTTTAGTTCAGACACTAATCACCTCTCTTCCAGATTACTGCAATGGTCTCCTAAATCTTGTCTGCCTCTAGTCTCTCAGTGGCTTCAATCTATTCTGCATACACCAGCAGATGAAGCTTTCCCAAAACACAGACCTAATCAGTTCATCATAGCTTTTTAGAATTTCCCTATTGCCTATAGCATCAAGTCTAGACTCATCAGCCTAGTAGTCATAACATAGCTTCAATAATCCCATAGTACAATGGAAATTGTACTTGGCTGTATAGGGAGAAGACTTGCATTGAAATCTGATACTTCTACCAGCTGACGAGCAAATCTCTGAGACTCAGCTTTCTCATCTGTAAGATAGGGATAATAATACTACCCCCTACTTACCTCACAGGTTTACCATGTAAGACTGTACTTTGTAAATTTTGAAATACTATATTAATGTGGGTTATTATTGTTATTACTGCTGCTGCTACAACTATAACAACAAAAACAACAAGAACTACTACAATTACTTCATCAGATGTCTTATACTATAACCAGATTCTTAGTGATGTGAATAATGAATCCTGTGCACCATGCAGTGGTCATGTTATTCAAATTTACAGTGCATATTTACATTAGGCTGGAATAAATTACCATGTTTTACATTATTACATTGAATAATATGAATTCTAAAACATAATAATGCTTCAATTGATTCACACTAATCAGAACTTAGTTGTACTTAAATCTAAGTGCCCAACCTTTCATCACAATCCCCCAATTTTATTAGATTCCATCCTATCTTCATTCTTTTGTTCACATCACTCCCTGGGCATGGAAGACTCTCCCCATTCTTGATACCTAGTTGTTAAAATATTTCTCATTCTTCATGAAACTACTCTAATTCCTCTCCAGTTGGAATTAATATCAACAAATTAATATCAACATCGTGACAGATGAAGAATTTAAGATTTAGAAGGAATTTCAGTGGCCACAGAATATAACACATGACTGAACAAGAATTCTCTCATGATTTTACCTGGCAAGTGATCCTCCAGCATCAGCTTGAAAATTTCTAGTGAAAAGGAGCCCTCTGCTTCTTGAGGAAGCCCAATTTCACTTATAAATAGCTTTATTAGTTAGAAAGATTTTATGAATCAAGCCTAAATTTGCCTCTAAGAAACTTCTACCAATAGTCTTTAGGCTTGACCAAACAGAGCATGTGTAATCCCTCTACCATATGATGACCATTCAAATATTTGAACAGTTTCTTCATCAAAAACTACTGTCTTTCAACTCTTCTATTCTCCATTCTCAACAGCCTCAGTCCTTTCATCATCCCTGGCCAACATGATTTCAAGGGTCTGTGCAATTCAGATTATCCTCTTCTAGACACACTTTAACTTACTCAAGATCTTCCTGAAATGTAGCACACAGACCTGAAAATGATGGTCCTGGTATTGTCTACCAACCAGTGTAGATCTCCTCCCTACTCAAGAATTTTATATTTCTCAAGTTACCTTATGATTGCACTAGCAAAAATTCCGAGCTCTCTTCCTTTTCTGAAGTCATCACATTTTGTGCTAAATGGATCATATTCTAATTTTATTATAGTTATTAATATGTTTATATTGTTATATTGAAATTATCATATCACTACATGTGATTATATATAATATATGCCCATATCTATCTCTATATCTATCTCTCTGTATCTATATCTGTATACATATCTATATTCATAACCATATCCACATCCATTTTTATCTCCAACTTCATTTATTTGTCTCTATTTATAGCCATATTCATATTCATATTTATATATATATGTTTATATTATATATATATATATATATATATATATATATATATATATATATATATATATATATATATATATATATATATATATATTACAACACACACACCCCTATATATACATCTATGAGGCAGCCATGATATAAAGCAATTTTTCTCATTTTCTTTTTTGGTCTCAGGGTCCATCTACAGACTTTGAAATTATTGAGGATCACCACAAACAGCTTTTTTTATGCACATTATAGCAGTTGATGTTTACCCTATTAGGAATCAAAACATTTTATTGCTATTAGGAAAATAAATTTGGCCTTATAAACCCCCTTAAGAGTCTTGGGGATAAATGGATAATGTAGAGAATGATAAAATAGACCCCAATTCAGGAATACCTCAGAGCAAGTGCTGCCTATGGATCTCTAAAGCTTTGTAACTTTGGCCAAGCCACTTAATATCATAATGTTCTGAGGCAGTGATTTAATATAGGAAGTTGCAAAAAAAGTACTTATCTGCTTTGATCCAGGGAATTTCATCTTCTGAGAATACTCTGTATCAAGGAAAGCCTGGCTCCAATATATATATATATATATATATATGTATATATATACATATATGTGTGTGTATGTGTATATATATATATGTGATAGATAGATAAACAGACAGGCAAATTTCTCTTTGTGAACACTTTGAGGAAAAAGAAAATTGCTCTTAGCAATTCCTCTCTCCACTCAGAACAATGTTTTACAGATAGAAGGAACTTAATATCTCTATTTAAAATTAAATTGATTTGTGATTTTGTTTATGGTATTCCATGGACAAAAATCTTTTCCTCATTCCTTCCTCCTTTCCCTAACTTTCTCCCAAATTTTTAAATTTGTCCCTGTACTATATAGTTCTTTCAGGGAATTCAGATTAGATCCTACAGTGCACCATTACATTTAATAAAAGATTTGTCCTTGTTAATGCTGTTTTCATTGTATTTTTTTTCATTGTTGATAAAATAAATCCCCCCTTCAAGTTCTCAAGCACCCTTAGTCTCCAAAATTGCTTAATCTAGCTAGGAGCCTCCCACTCATCTTTTTTTTTTTTTTTTTTTTTTTTTTTTTTTTGTAGCTAGGCAATTTTTTCCCCTTTCAGCATTTAAAAAAAAAAAAAATGTAGAAAGAAAAAGAAACTCGAAAGTCTTGTGTGTGACATGTTTATGAATCTGAACTTCCATGAACCTTGGAAAAAGCTGAGATGGAGTGATAAGGCCAGATCTGTCAGCAATATCCTAAGAGATGCAGTTATGTATCTCCAGCCATCTACTTGTTAATGTACCCTTCAGAGAAGAAGAGCCAGTTAAAACAATTATAATGAGATAAAAGATTAGATCACTATGAATAACAGGACTCTGACTTTGGGCTTTGAAATGCAAACAAAGCTATTAAATGTTTGTATCTGATAACACAGTAATAATGGCTGCCTCACACAGGCTGGGAGGACTTTAAATTGCTAGTCAGAGTGGCTGAGCAATATGTGAGGACAAATCATTCCTGAGGCTGCCATCTTCCAGTTCAGGAATTTATAACCTCCCCCCTCCCTCCTCCCTTCTCAATAGTTTGGCTTCTTCTAGGTGACATTTTGATTTGTATAGGTTTGCTGTCTGATCTTAAGGTGACTCAACATGTCAATTCTATCACACCAGCTGGGCTGCAGCAGGGTAGCTGAGGGTGGTTGAAGACTACTTGGACATCTTGGGCGCCAGAAGACCAACTCTGTCCTCCAACCCCATTCAGAGGTATGTCGGTAAATGTTAAACAACCTTCTAGGATCAGCTAATTGCCTCACCAAAAAAAAAAAAAAAAAAAAAAAAAAAAAAGAAAGAAAGAAAAACAACATTTCTCCAGAAAAAAAGAAATGTATGCAAAACACATTTTAAAGTTAAAACTGCATTATTTACATTTTCTCCATTACTCTCTTAAGGTTAAACAATCAACAATACAATAAATCAAGCCCTGGTTTATAGCATTTGATGATTTCTAAAGCATAAATGTTCACACTGAAAATTTAACAATTGGACTAGCAGGGAGGACCAGCATCTCTGGTGTGGGGACTTGCCAGGATCTTTCCAAAGCTGCTCATCCACTCTTGCAGTTCAATTCTAACCCAAATCTAACCCAATTCTCACCAGTGGTTCCAAAAAGCTATAACATGCCCAGTGGCCACACCCCAGGAAAACCATCTTTGCAGATGGACTAAAGCATATTCAGGATAATTGATAGGTCTCAAGTCCACTAGTGAATTGGGGGATGTCTGCCCCAAGCATGTAAAGACTTCCCCTGGGAAGATCAGGTAAGAACAAGCCATGAAGATGGCTGAAGCAGGCTCTGGTGGAGCCCTCAGAGCTTGGAGAGCCATGGAAGACTTTAGGATCATTCACTGCATCCTAAGCCATCATCGGTTGTCTTGACTTTTGTCTTCCTACTGGACTTTGAAGACACCTTTAGAAAAGTTGAGTTTAACAACATTGTGCAGCTGTCTCATTTAAGTCCAATTTACTCAAAAGTCAAGACATCACCCCATGAGACCACTGCTCTTTTTGGAAAATGAAAGATGAAATGAAAAGTCAGGAGGTCCTGAATTCAAATCTGACCTCAGACACAATACTTTCTGGCTGTGTGACCCTGGGCAAGTCACTTAACTCTAATTGCCTCAGGAAGAAAAAAAAAAAAAAAAGAAAGAAAAGAGGGGGCAGCTAGGTGGTGCAGTGGATAGAGCACCAGCCCTGAATTCAGCAGGACCTGAGTTCAAATCGGATCTCAGACACTTAACACTTCCTAGCTGTGTGACCCTGGGCAAGTCACTTAACCCCAGCCTCAAAAAAAAAAAAAAAAAAAAAAAAAAAGAAAAAGAAAAAGAAAAAGAAAGATGAATTGAGTTCAATACAGTCTCTTCACCTCCAATAGCTGTGAGACCTTAGTACCTTCATTTTTCTGAATTTAAATTTCCTCATCTAGAAAATGGAGCTAATTATACATGCCATGCTCATGTCTGCTAGGTAGTAAAAACTTAATGGGTCTAGAGTCAGGAAGACTTATCTCGAGACTCAAATCTGGCCTCAGACACTTATTAGCTTTGTAACCCTTAACAAGTCACTTTCCCCTGTTTGCCTCAGTTTCTTCATCTGTAATATGCACTAGATAAGGAAATGGCAAACCACTCTAGTATCTTTGCCAAGAAAAATCCGACTGGGATCATGAGTTCATACATGACTAAAGAACAATAACACCATTTTGAGGAGAAGGGTTGTTGCCAAACCAATTAATAAGCTATAAAGAACTTGACAAATACAAAAATATCCTACTTTATAGAAGGAATTATAATATTAGACCCAGATTTTTTTTTGAGAATGACATAATTGAATATTGAATTCATATATTTTTTGTTTTTTGCCTATAAGCTTCCCCAGATCATGAGAAGAGTAGATGACATATTGAAACATTAAGAACTTTTGCTCTAGAAAATGGATTATCAGAGCTGGCAGGGCCCTTAGAGGCCACCTGGTTTAACCTCCTTGATTAGTGAAGAAAAATAACCTTTCCTGAGACACTAAAGCATTGTTGTTGCAATTATGAACTGATCCAACCATTCTGGAAAGCAATATGAAAGGAACTATGCCCAAAGGACTATTAAATTGTGCATACCCTTTGCTTCAGCAGTATCTCTCCTGGACCTATATTCTAAAGATATAGCTATAAAAAAGGGAAAAGGACTCACATGTGCAGAAATGTTTATAGCAGCCCTTTTTATAGTGGCTAGGAACTGGAAACTGAGTGAATGTCTATCAGGTGGAGAATGGTTGGGTAAATTATGGTATATGAATGTTATGGAATATTATTGTTCAGTAAGAAACAATCAGCAGGATGATTTCAGAGAGTCTGGAGAGACTTATATGAACCGATGCTGAGTGAAGTGAGTAGAACCAAGAGAACATTGTACACAGTACAGAAAGATTATATGGTGATCAGTTCTGATGGATATAGCTCTTTTCAACAAGAAGGTGATTTAGGCCAGTTCCATTAGTCTTGTGATGGAGAGAGCCAACTGCATCCAAAAGGAGGACCTTGGGGACAACATAATATTTTCACCCTTTTTGTTGCTGTTGTTGTTTGCTTGCATTTTGTTTTCTTTCTCATTTTTTTCCTTTTTGATCTTATTTTTTATGATAATTGTGGAAATATGTATAGAACTGCAAATGTTTAACATATATATGCCATCTATGGAAGGAAATAGAAGGGAAGAGATGGAGAAAAAATTTTAGAACACAAGGTTTTGTAAGGGTAAAATGTTGAAAACTATGCTTGTGTTTGAAAATAAAAAGCTTTATTTAAAAGAAAAAGACAAAGAACCTTTCCTTCCTTTGATTCTGCATGATACTTCTCTCCCATGCTCATTATTATGTTCCTTTTGAATAGAGGCCAGAGTTTATAGTAGTTAGAGAGCCCATCTGAAACAAGGAAGACCTGGGAAGACCATGGAGAGAAGTGGGAAATTTCCATTTTTGTAGTGACTATGAGGGGATCATTAAAAAAAAAAAATTTAAATGCCAGAGGAAGCTAAGAATCTCAGAGTAGAAAAAAATCTCTCCTAGTTTATGAGTTCTATGAGGACTAGGGCTGATTTATTTCTATTCTCCTCACACTTATTCACAGTAGGCCTAACATGGCATTCTATGCACAGTAAATACTCCATACAAGCTTGCTGAACTTCATGGAGAAAAATGTAGAATCACACAATCATAGAATGTTTGACACTGAAGGAATTTCAATGTTATTTATAGTTACCCATTCCACATCTAGGGGGTTAGGGGCACAGTATCCCTTCTGGAAAATTCACATAAAATGGTTAGCCCTCCCTTGGTACCAGAGAATCTGAATTATTATGATATTAAAAGATAAAATATGTTATACATATAAATACATATATACATATATTTATGCATTTCTGAATGTCTAAACTTCTTCCCATGTCATTTGCAAGCACTCTAAAAACTCCCATTTAATTTCTCATGCCAACCTGCATTGAAACCATAATGGGGAAAATCATGATACAGAAGGGATAAGTGTAGTTCAATTTTTTTTCATTTATGATTGAGAAACTGAATCCTATAGAAGTGAAGTGAATAAGGCAAAGTTACTTCTCCAAGGTCAAATAACTAGTTAGTTGCAGAGTTAGGATCAATCTGCCCGGGTGTCTTGGCTCCCAGCCCAGTGCCTGAGTCCAGCAGTGACCATCCTACTTCTGGTCATTATTATTGATCTCCCTTCATCACCCAGCTGGAGGATACCAAATCACTGATAGCCTTTGGATGGGGCAAACTTTCTCACTGTCTCCCTGGGAACATGTATGCATTTTTAAAGCCACTCACTTTATTTTTCTGGGTCTCAGTTTCTTCTCTTTAAAATTAGAGAAATGGGCGACTGAATCTCTAAGGTTCCTTCTACTCTATTTTCCTTTGATTTAAAAAAAATTGCTTAAGAGAAACCTATGATTTTGTCAGCGTGGGAATTCTTGCACTAATACAGATCTGCAACTCTTTTATTACTTTTAGATTATTAGAAAAAAATCTAGAGCATGAAAAACTTAAACCCATGAACACAGAGTTGGTAATTACCAGTGGCAGAACTTGAAATCAGGGTTTCCTGACTCCTATCTACTGAATCCTAATCCACAAATTATATAATTTCTCTATTTGACTACCATCAGTTTTTAAAAAAATATATTATGAGCATATATATATACACATATATGTGTATTGAGTCTGTATATGTGTATGTACATATACATATAATATATACATATTTATATGTATTCATAATTGTTGAGTTATTTCAATGACTCTTCATGACCCCATTTAGGAACTGAAGGGATTTGCCATTTCCTTTTCCAATTCATTTTAAAGATGAGGAAACTGAGTCAAATAGTATTAAGTGGCTTGCCCAGTCATACAGCTAGTAAGCATCTGAGGTCAGATTTGAATTCATGAAGATGATTCTTCCTGATTCCAAATCCATTGGTCTAACCACTGTGCAACCTAGCTGCATACACACAAACACACACATACATACAAGCACAGATAATTCCTGCCCTCTGTCTTAAGAATCTCTTTTTAAAACTAATTATTAGTCTTTTGAACTTGGGTAATATTTTGTTTTGCTTTAATTACTCACCATGCTACTGGAAAAAAACAAAACAAAAAACAAACTTCTTATTTACAGGTATTTTGGTTTAGTACCTATAACAAAAAAACAACTTCTGGAATCAGAATTGTAAGATGAACTACCTTTTTCCATTTCTCCTTTAAAAATTCATTTTCAGTTCATTTTTTGTACTTTATAGACTCCAAAGTATTCACAAAAATACCATGTCTGGTATTTTCAGGCAGGAAAATGGCAAGCAGCAGGCTTCTTTTTTTTTTTTTTTTTTTTTAAGGCCAATTTTAATTGCTATGAGTTTCCCTTCAAGCTATCAAACCCATCCTTAAAAAGACATCCCTGGATAGGGTAGCAACAGCTAGGCCAGTTGAGCAGTTTTGTAATGAAGTGCATTGTTAATTTTTCTAATTAATTCAAAGAGGCTGGATGTTTATTGGCTCAGTTTGAAGTTTTGCAGCCTGAGGATCCACGCCAGCAATCAAATTCTCCAACTAGAACCAAAATCTGAAAACTAGACAAGGAAGCTCAGAGGGGTAGCCCCAATCTCAGCTGTGACTGATTATAAGGAATATCAGTCACTTGGTGTTGGAGCCCAACTTCACCTTATTCTATACAGATATAGTACTATTTTGTTATTTATTAGATTTCACTATTGACATGGCAAGGGTTATATGTTATTGAGGAAGTTTTCAAGGGTTAATAAATGAATTTCATTATAGGCTGAGAGCACTATTCATCTAGTTCAGAAAGTGAGAAAAGTGAATATTCACTCTATACAATTGCCTATTTTCCAGAGTTTTTAATAAAAACCGCCTAGTGAATTGTGAGAGTTCTAATTATAGCTCACCTGTGTCTAATAATTGATGGTTCACAGCTCTTTTAGGGAGTTTAAATATCCTTATCCTCATTTTACAGGGGAATTAATCAATAAGTATTAAATGCCTTCTATGTACCAGACATCATACTGGTTACTGAAGGTACAAATACAAAGAAGAAAGCAATCTCTACTCCCAAGAAATTTGCATTCTAGTAGAGAAGAGATAAGAAGTACTGTTATCTTTTCCATATAATGCCCCCCACAATTTGGAAAATCCATTTAAAACTTTTTGACTTTCTCTTTGTACCAGAGAAGTTTGAATTATTATGGTATTAAACGATAAAATATGTTGATATTATACAATACTACACACATATTTTATGTATTTCTGAGTTTTTAAACTTTTTCTGTGTCATCTACTGGCTTTCATATGTCATCGGTGGCTTTCTTGTGAAAGCCCCAAATATTCCCACTTAATTTCTTATGTCAACCTGTGAAATAAGGAAATTGTGATGGGAAAAGTCAAGATGTCGAACAGGTAATTCTATATGTAATAAATATAAAGAGAACAAATAAAATATTGGACCCACAAGGTGACACTTGGAGGGACAGGAGATACTAGCAGTTAAAATCAGGAAAGATATCATGTAGAAAATGATACCTGAACTAGGATGAGATGAGTTCTATGAAGTAGAAATGAGAAACTTATTTCAGGGAACAAGGATTTGTCAAAGTAACAAAGTCCAGCTCCTAGCACATAGTAGATGCTTAAAAAATCTTCAGTGAATTGAATTGAATAAGAGAAAGAACTGGGACTTCAATCTAAGTCTTCTACTTCTAAATCCAATGTACTTCCTACCATCCTATTCCTTGTTATGTCCTATTTTAGGAACTTTTCTATACATTTTATTGATCATTTTCTACTCACAGTTTAAAAAAAGATTCATTTTGCACAGGTAAAGAACAAAACTTTTAGATGAGGCTTTGTGGCATTTGATTGGAAACACGCATATCTCATTAGGAAATTCTCAGACTTCATGCCAAATAATTGATAATGGATGGCCACATAATGGCTGGTCTCTGTGCCCACCATTTTTCATGTATCAGCAGCTCTACCTTTCCCTTCAATCCCTAAATATCCCTGGAGAAAAGCCAGCAAATTCAAACCCTTTCCTCATTAGTAAAAAGGCTGCAGAGGGCTCATTTCCTTCAAGCTGTGAATGACAGGGTGCCTGCCTTTTTCTTCCTGGTGGTGCAGTATTCCAACTCCCACCAGCAAGTCTAATATTAATATTAAGCTCCTGTTTTCTCCTTCTTTAAATCCCTTTCATATTTGCCAAAGATTGGCCCTGCTGTATAATGATAAGTGCCACTAGGCTCTAGTAAACAGCCTTTTTTATGGGGCACTGAAATTCTTTATTAGCCTTTATTAGATTATTAGGCCTCTTAGTAACCCTGTGTGCTAAACAGTGGGTGGGCGTAAAAAGTCTTATTTTTCAGGTAAGAAAATGGGCATGCAAAGAGATTGATGACCAGAACCAGGCTAATCCATCTGAGCCCATATAAGAGCCAGCCTTAGGCACACTCCTAAGTGCTTTGTATTCTTTTAGAAACCCGTCATTTTCTCCATTTAGCAATTAGACCCTAAGGTATTTTTGGACTGCAGTACAACTGGCCCCTCCACTAGGTAGGCCATCATTTTAGCTAAGTTATACATAATTTAATTCTTTAATCTTTCTCATGCATCAATCCTTAATCACTATGATAACCCTTTTAGGACTCTCAGCAGTTTGTATTCTGTTCTGGGATCAGGCCAAATTGTAAAAGCTAAGGTGCATTGGTATCCACTATTAGAATGACCTAGGACTTTAAAAGAAGTGAAAAATGAACTTAGTAAAAACTGATTTTACATAGAACTTTTAAATTGGTAAAGTGATTTACATTTTTTATCTCATCTCAGTGTATTCTCACAACCTTTTGAAATAGGGACCATATGTTTTATTATTCTTCTCTGACAGGTTAAAAAAAAGCAAACAAACCTGAGGATCATAAAGATTAAGTTATTTGACTCTGAGATACCACTACACACCTGTCAGATTGGCTAAGATGATAGGAAAAAATAACAATGAATGTTGGAGGGGATGTGGGAAAACTGGGACATTGATGCATTGTTGGTGAAGTTGTGAATGAATCCAGCCATTCTGGAGAGCAATATGGAATTAAGCCCAAAAAGTTATCAAACTGTGCATACCCTTTGAACCAGCAGTGCTACTACTAGGCTTATATCCCAAAGAAATATTAAAAGAGGGAAAGGGACCTGTATGTGCCAAAATGTTTGTGGCAGCCCTCTTTGTAGTGGCTAGAAACTGGAAAATGAATCAATGCCCATCAATTGGAGAATGATTGGGTAAATTGTACTATGGGAATATTATGGAATATTATTGTTCTGTAAGAAATGATCAGCAGGATGATTTCAGAAAGGCCTGGAGAGACTTACATGAACTGATGCTAAGTGAAATGAGCAGAACAAGGAGATCATTATATATCCTCATACTGTATGAGGATGTATTCTGATGGAAGTGGATATCTTCGACAAAGAGAAGATCTAATTCAGTTCCAATTGATCAATGATGGACAGAGTCAACTACACCCAGAAAAGGAACACTGGGAAATGAGTGTAAACTTTTTGCATTTTTGTTTTTCTTCCCAGGTTATTTTTACCTTCTAAATCCAATTCTCCCTGTGCAACAAGAGAACTGTTCGGATCTCACACATATATTGTATCTAGGATATACTATAACATATTTAACATGTATAACACTGCTTATCATCTAGGGGAGAGGGTGAAGGGAGGGAAGGGAAAAGTCAGAACAGAAGTGAATGCAAGGGAAAATGTTGTAAAAAATTACCCAGGCATATGTTCTGTCAATAAAAAGTTATAATTTTAAAAAAAAGATTAAGTTATTTGGTCATGGTCAGATTGTTGAGGTTCAGAAGAGACCCCAAAAGGTTGGGGTTGTAGACTAGAGTCGTGAGGTGTCTCAAAAGAATCCATAGACTTGAATCTATCTCCAAATCAAAGGGCAAAGTTATTTATAATTGTAACTCCAATTGAAGCCGGCTAATTTCCAAAAGAATTTAGCAAAGAGCTAGGAACAAGAAGATACACATATAAGAAAAGACAGAGAGATCTGGTTCTTCATGTAACTGATATGAGTGGTCTGCTATATACCACAGTATTAAATTTTATGGTTTAGAGGTGGGGTTGAGGAGTAGTCTGGTATGGACCTCACCATTTATTTAAAAAACCCTGTTACCACTGACCAATAGATTGTTATCCATCACTCAGTAATGTTTGTAGGACTATTCTATAGTATTCCTAAAGTGAGGAGACTTTAGGATTATCAACAAACATATTGTTAGAACAATAGCATTCCTAAAGTTAGGATGCCTCAGGATTACTGCTGTATTTGTCCTACAAGCTGAACTCTATCAGTATATGGGTAATAAATGTTAGAGGCAGGATTTGAATCCAGAAACTAGCCCCATGTTGAGCATTATCTTCCAACACTAGCTATTTTCACTTGATATTCTTCCTGACTGGAATACTTTCCCTCTTAATATCCCTCTCCTGGCTTTCCGTACATCCTAGCTGAAAATCTTATCTTCTAAAATCCCAACAACCTCCCTCAAAACCTATTTATTCTGCTGTCTTTCCATTGTTGATTATTTCCTATTCATCCTTCATGTAGCTTATTTTTACATAGCTGTTGTATTTTTACATAGATACTGCATTTTGTCTCCCCTATTATATTATGAGCTCTTGAGAATTTGCTTTTCTTTATATGCTCATCATTTAATACAGATCCTGGCACATAGAAGGTACTTAATAAATTTTTATTCCCTGATTGATTAAGCCACTCTCTACCTCTTAAACACTCATCCATTTGGTCTGTAGGAAAAAAATCACACTAATACATGGTTGGTAGAGCTGTGAATTGGTCTAGTCATTCAGGAATATGGATTCTTTTCAGGTAAAATGCAGGATTTTTATTCCATAGTGACAATGTCATTTATATTATCTGGTAATGATATGTTTAGATACTCCAATATATCTACAGCTGGAAGTTCTAAGTTACCCTAAATTCCTACCAATCCCCACTCACCCATTATAAAAGAGAAAATCAATAACAGAGAAAAATTATAGAACAGGGGCATCAAAATAAAATAGAAAGAGAGGCATTAAACAGTTCATAAGGATTCCTGTAGGTATAATATTGATTTAGAAAATCACAAGTTAACAATCTATATTTATTGTATTTTTATTTATTTTGTTAAATATCTCCCAATTACATTTTAATCTGATTAAGGCAGGTCTGAGGAGTAGTACTTAAAATGTGTTTGAAATCTCTATTCTAAAGTACAATTTTAAAGAGATTGATTTGTGAACACTTAGAATATGTGAAGAGAGGCAGTAATACTACAAATCAACATAGGTTCATCAAAAATAGGACATGCCTCATGAACCTCACTTACTTTTCCTTTTAAGGCAAGATTATCAGAGCAGTAGATTTGGGAATCACTAAAGATATAAACCTACTTATATTTTAGTAAGAAAAAAATTTTTGCTCTCCTCCAGTTTAGAATGGAGATGAGTCAGATGAGAGAGTATAGTTAGGTAGATTCATAATGGCTTTAATAAGTAGAACCAAAGAATAGTGACTAATGAGTTAATGTTGAATTGGAGTAAAGTCACTAATGGACTACCCTGGGAATATATCCCTTCCAGTCTCTGTTAAACATTGGTTGCTAATAACTTGGATGAGGCAGAGTTGGCATAGAAAACATAGTTGGCACATATGTGATGGGGCAGTCAAAAAAGTCAATATGTGATTTTAAAATTAATAAAGAAGTATACTGTCCATAAGGAAGGGGCTTATGATCCCACTGTACTCTTGTCAGAACACACCTAGAGATTATCTTCATTTTGGGGAATGCTACGTTTTCAGTAGACCATTGATTGAATCTAAAAAGAGGACCATCAGGATAAAGAGGGAATTGAAGACTTTATATTATGAAAACTGGCTCAAAAAACTGAAAATATTTCCTGTGAAGGGAAGTAATATCATCATCATCATCATCAACAACATCATCATCTGGTGTTTGTATGACACTTTAAGGTTTGCAAAACACTTTACATTTTATATTGTTTGCTTTCCACAATAATCCATACAAACTATTAGTATTGTTTCTATTTTACAAATGAGGAACCTGAATTTGAGAGAGTTTAAGTAACTTGCTCAGGGTCATCCAACTATGGTATCAGAAGCAAGCTTAAAACACAGATTTTCCTAACTCCATATCTAACATTATCCACTATACCATTTATTTACCTGCCTCAAAAATAAATAAATAAATGATGCTGTCAATTGAGGTCTGAGGAAGAATGAAGACATGATAGTTGTATTCAAATATTTGAAGCCCTGCCATGTAGAAGGATTAAGTCTTGTTCAGCTTAGTCCCAGAAAGCAAAAATAGGAACAATGAATGGAATTTTCAAACAGGCAGATTTTACCTCCATATAAGGAAATACCTCCTAACAATTAACTATCCCAAAGTGGAATGAATTGCCTCAGGAGACAGTGAATTTCCTATCATTTGAATTCTTCCAGCAAAGATCAAATGATCAATGGTTGGTAATATTTGAGAAGATTTTTTTGTTCCAGTTTGGAGGGATTGTGATAAATGATCTCTGAAGTACCTGCCAACTCAGAGATTCTATGGCTCTAAAATCTGTTTTGAAATGAAAGACATGCCATTAGACTTGATCCAAGCTTCAGTTTTATAGAAAACATTTAGTTATCACAAAGTTGGCCTAATGAAAATAGCATATGAAAGGAAAAATACCAGTCCAGGAAAATGATTAACTTGGACAAAAGGTAGGTATAGATTTTCAAATAACCATAGTTTAATAAAACTTTGAAAATCTAGGGAAATCATGCTATAGAAACATTATTTTTTAATTGTTTGGCATATACTTAATGTATATTTGGAAAGTTTTAAGAAAAAATGTTATTTCAAATACAAGTAATTTAACAATTGGGTTGTTTAACAAATGAGAGTACAATCACCATGCAAATGTGGAAATAATTTGGCTCCTTTTTATATATGAGCTAAGCTGAAGTAGCCTGAAATTTCTCCTTGTATAGCCAATTCAGTCTTGATTCCATAATGAAGTTTTTTAGGCTGAGTCATAAGCAGAGGTATGCTAAGTTTAAAGTTCTTTGGGGATATAATTCATCAGTATAGAATTATCCAGTTTTCATAGGCTTCAAAAATTCCATGGATACAATTAGACTTTGCTGGTTCATTTTGGAATAGGAACACCAGAAGTCAAATTGACAGGTTCATAGTATGCTTCTCCTTTCCTTGACTTCTTTTCACTTAAAATATTTATTGATATTGATGTTATTTTCTTTATTTTTACATCACTAATATTTCCCCCACCAGTAGCATCTGGAGGATTTCATCACTCCAAGGGAAATCCTTTTGATTTGAACTCTAGGCTGGATCTCTTCCATTGTAATTGTGAACACCTTGGCAAGTTTGCATTTCCCTGTTTTATAATTCTCCTGGAATTCATTATCAAAGAGATTTCAGATAACGGTTATTTCTATTATTGTATCTTTTAAGGAATCATAAATGACCTTAACATATAAGTGGGAGAAATGTAGTTATAAAAGGGCTCATAAGATAACATTTTGTTTTGCTAAATGATTGTGGTTTTTTTTAATCAACAAATGACAAGCACAATGAAAAATTTTATTTTTTATAGCTTGCAGTTTATTATGAACTGATGATGTAATTCCTTGCTGATTTCTCCCTACTAATGCCTTCATTGAGGATGCCCCCAATTAATAAAAATGGGAGAATAGTTAGTAATTGTTGATATTCCTTTGGTCTCCTTTTTACAGTTTTAATAAGAATCCAAATTTTTTCCATGTCTTTGATATCTTCTTCTCCATTGAGTACCTATATATCAATCCTTCTTTATAGTTATATTACCACTAGTCCAGATCTTCTTTCCATATACTTGCTCCAATATGTCTTTCCCATCTCTTTTGCCTTTAGCCCAATTTCTACTTTCTCTATAAGCAAAGTTCTTGTTTAAAGATGTTGTACATATTCCATCAAATCTTAGAACACTGCCAAGCTTTCTAGAAGAGATCTGTAATCACTCAAAAGAATTTGGCCTGACCATCCATTCATGAAAGAACAAGTAGATAAAGAATGCTTATAACCCCGCTTCCAACAAGCATTTGGATAGATATCCAATTGAGCAAAGGTTCTTAACATTTTGTATGAATAATGGACCATTTTGACAGTCTGTTCAAGTCTATGGATCTCTCTTCAGAAAAAAGTTTTTAAATGAAGAAAATTAAAAAATGATATTTGAAAGTAATCAATTATATTGGAAGAGCTATCAATTTTAAAAAGAGCCACATATTCTGGCTTAAGGATGCTAGTTATCAATCATGTTTAATAGTATCTATGGGTCTAAAGTTGAACACGAAGAAGGTAGGTTCGATTGCTTTCAGAAAATTGCAAATCTCATTACTGCTTTCTATGAAATCAAAACTCTATCATTTAAAAATTAACATTCATCTAGTGTTGATATATAGTGGTGCAACATATAACACTACAGCCTCTGGAGAACTAAAAATGAGTACCATGCAGAGAGCACATGATGGGGTAACCAGGTTGTCACATATAACTAGAGCTGAACTCTGAAGAAGAGGAGTAAAAGACACCACTGAGAAATTGTATGAGAGGAGCAGATAATGGGCTGTTCAACATAGGAAGAATGAGATTTGACAAGTATTCATCCAAAGTGCCCATTGGTAGCCTCATGCTCTTAGAAGAAGTGGAGGAAAGCCTCTGGTATATTGGATGGACTCTGGACATGGATGACAGTTTTCTAGGTTAGACAAGCAATTTGAGGGAACTCCTGAATCAAGAAAATCATAGATTGGTTTGAAAATTTGAGAATAATGGTTGCTAATTATGGCTTTTCTTCTGCCAATAGAAACATCCCTTTTATCCAACTAAAAAAACAAAACGTTTTACAAAGTAACAAGTCATCTTTTCAAAGAAGCCACTAATCTTCTCTGTATTATTCCAATTTTAATATATGTATTGACAACATTAGCACTAAATGCTTTTTCAAACAACTCACAAATTCTTTTTTTCCCTGAAAATATTTTCTACTCATTAATATGTGCAAGAACTTAACAACCCAAAGGGGAGAGATTTATTTACAAAACAACAAAAAAATTATTCTTAATCTTGGCTTTGAATGACATCTACCCTTACTTATAAATCTAGAGAGTCAATACACAAGCAACTTAATTAAAGTTTTATTTGGTTCCCCATAAATACTTACTCTAGACACTTATTACATGGAAAGCTTACAATGAAAAGATTGCCACTTTCTAATAAAAAAAAAAGTCTATCTAAATCTTTCTCCATCAGAGCAAGCACTGTCTTTTTACTAGATTTGCTGTAGATAAAACTAGAAATGTGGTGCATTTTTTTTTTATTTTATTGGTTTATAATATATGACAAGAGAGAAAAGGGAAGATGTTGAGCTCGGAGAAAGACTGATCAATATCTGTGGTGACTAATCCCTTGTGCTTCCATAGTTCACAAAATTAAGAAAAGAATATAAGAAAGGAAAAAAAATATGCCCAAGTTGATTTGGGGCCAAACAATTTATTAGGGAAATTGTAGCAGTCATGGGATGAATTAGATAGCCTCTGAAGTCTTCTTCAGTTGTGATATCTTATGATTCCTCACTAGGTTCTGCAACTCGAGAGGGAGAGGGAAGGATTATGTTGCCAGTTTTCATTGAGGTCAGAGAAAATTTCAGGGCTGATTCACCTAATGGAAATTGGACCATGAACTCATGCAATTAGAAGCCCCTCCAAACAAAAGCAAGCAGAAGGGAGCTATTAGACATTTAGATAGCTGTCCATCCAGAACTTATACGCCTCATATGAGCCCAATAAATTTCTCCCAATAAAACCTTGGAAAAATTCAGGAGTCACTAGAAAAAATGAGTGCAATCTAGGAAAGAAGAAAATAAAGTAGCAACAGAACAGCATTTATTATAGGTCAGTCACATCTGACTGTTCACTACCTCTTTTAGGATTTTCTACCTCTTTTTTCATATGAGGAAACTGAGTCAAAGGGGTGAAGTGACTTGTCCAGGATCACACAGCTAGTAAATGTCTGAGGTTAGATTTGAACTCAGGAAGATGAGTCTCCTTGACTTCAGGCCTGGCACTCTATACACTGCATTACTTAGCTGCCTGAGTATATCTTAATGCATTTGAAGATGGATCAATGAGATCTCAGAAACTTAGTGTACATAGTGTACATAGAAGTAAATATACAAGGTATTCACAGTGGCAGTTATGGATGTGGAGATAATTACCTGAAAATAAGCATAGACTTATTAAAGTAAGAATTCAATTATTTTAAAAGAACCTATATATAAGAATGGAAAAGATAACAAATGAATTCATATTGACCTAAGAGATAAATTGAGAAATACCACCAGAATACTCAAGCATCCATTGCAAGGATAATTTCAGGGCAATAGAGAAGGAAAAAGTTAATGATTAAAAAACAAAACTATGCAATTTGTCCCACATTCACAAACCAGAGAAGACAAGTTAGGAGCCAACAGGACATTCATTTTGCTAAAAAGGAAGAAACTATTCTTTTAGGAAATTGAAATTATTCCCCAAAAGATGTTTGAGAAATGATATATTCTGAAGATTGCCTGGGCCATGATGAGATTGAATCCACCCTCCCTCATTCCAGATGCATCAGGTACTTAAATACGAGGTAGGATTAGAAGCATTGAAAGCAGGCAGAGGATACTGATTCAGTCTTACTGTCTTCCTTCACAAAACTATCGTGAATTGTTTTTTGTTTTTTCTTCTTTTTTCCTTTCTCTTGTATTTTTCTCTTTTGTTCTGATTTTTCTCTCCTGACATGATTCACAAAGAAATATGCACTTTAAAAAAAAAAATATATATATATATATATACATATATGTATATGTATAATCAGAAAAAAATAAAATATTTTTAAATCAACCAAAAATAAATATAGGAAATAGAGTTATTGTGAAACTTAAAATGAAATAATGTAGATAGAAGTATGAACAAATAGATAGATAGTGCTAGCCCATGCTAATGTCTTATTTGGAAAATGTAAAATTTAGGCAAGTCACTTTCTTTCTTGGGATCTCAAATTTCCTTTTCTGTAAAGTGAGAAAGTTGTATTGTGATGTTTTTTAAGGACAGTTAGGTGGCAGAAAAAATAGATTGTTGCACCAGGAGTCAGGAACACTCCTCTTCATGAGTTCAAATCTGGCCTCAGACATTTACTAGCTATATGACCCTGAGCAAGTCACTTGATCCTGTTTGCTTCCATTTTCTCATCTATACAATGAGCTGAAGAAGGAAATGGCAAGCCAATCCAGTATCTCTGCCAAGAAAACTTCAAATAGGGGTCACAAAAAGTCAGACACAAGTGAAAACAAAGGTCCTTCTAAACTCTGAATTCTATAATTCTACAGATTCAAAGCTCTTCCTAAGTAAATAAGATAAATATACATTAGCAAAATGGAAATAGCACTGATCTTGGAGCTTCAAAACATGGATTCTAATGTTGTAAGGTCAGCTCCTATCAACTACTATTCGTCTTGATTCTGCCATTGATTATGTAACTTTGGTCTAATCATTCTCTTTTCTGGATCTCAGCTTCTTTCATCTGTGAAACAAAAGGATTAGATCAGATGTTCTTTGAGATTTCTTTTGTTTCTAAGGTTCTTTAAATATTTTCTAAAGTATCTAGTTGTATTTCCAGGAAATGTGTATTACAGATTCATGAATTAAGAGCTGAAAGGAACATCATCTAATTCACACACACACACACACACACACACACACACACACACACACACGCCATTTTCTGTAGAGGAAAAGTGAATCTCAGAGTGGTTCAGTGGCCTATACAGTGTCCCACAGATAGTAAATGGCAAAGTTAGAGATGAGCCCAGGCCTTCTGACTTAAATCAATGTTTTTTCCACTGTGTCACTAATGGAAAAGATACGCTCAGGTCTTTTCCAAAGTGATGAGTTCACTACAGAGCATAGCAAAAGTGCTGTGATCTAGTTTAGAGCTACTTCTTAACCCAGTTCCTACCCACATCCTAAAAATGTACTTCAAACTGCAACCAAAACCATCCAAATGATTATAGACTGGTTATGTAAGTTTGGAATGCGGAAGGAAACAGTGACTCAGAAGAACTTGGTTAGCATGGTGACATACACTTGGTGCCAGCCTTTCCCTTTGTAACACTATTACCCTTAGTTCATGCCCTCATGACTTCTTCCTCAGACTGTAATACATACTGATGACTGTTGTTAATTAATCGTCATAAAATACAAACTACACTGCATCACAGTGCTATAGAAATATCTTCAACAACTCCCCATTCCACCAGTGCTGCTCTTTGATTATTAAGTAGACCTCATTCTGCCTACAGAGCTCAGCCTGGCATTCAAGGTCTTTCACATTATAGCCATAATATTAATCGTCACCTCTTTTTTATTCATAACTTAATCTTCAATTAAAGAGCAGAATTTAACATTCCCCAAATTAATTCTTTCTGTTTTGAAAATGTTTCCTTCTTCCCAAATTCAAAGAACCTGTGCTTTATTTAACCATACAAGACCAGCTCAAATGCTTCATTTTTCAATACAATCTTCTTATATCCCTAACTTCTATTATCTCTTTAATCTAGAAGTGATCTTTTAAACACATAGCATTTTTAATAACTTTCTTAACATCCCCTATTACATGAGGTGAGTTGTTTATTATATTATATTTCCTTGAAAGTTGTTTTAATATTTATATTCCCAGTATTTAACATGATAATTGATATATAATAGGTGTTTAACAAACGGTTTCTGCTTTATACATTGATTTGCATACATATCCTATTCCTTCCTATTTTATCCTAAGTTCTCTAAAGAAATGGAATAGTGTCTTATTCACATTTGTTCTCAGTTAAATTTAAAAGCATTTAAGTGAGAATATACTATAACTTTGTGTCTATGATAAAGCAACCCAGTCTTTACCTTCAAGGACTTTATTTCTAACAGGAGGGATATAATATTAGCACAAACAAGGAATGGAAGAATGTTATCAGTACAAAGGAGATGTCTAGAGAAAGTGAGCTACAGAAAACTGTTACATTAAAAAATCCTTTGGTGGATGAGTTGAACCTTATCTTTTTTACAGTTCAATAGTATTCTATTTTTTCTATTACTTGCAAAGATAGTTTTCAACATTTATTTTTCAAATTTTTTTCTTCCTTCCTCCTTTACCTTGCCCATCCCCAAGACAGCAAGCAATCTATAGAAGTTATACATGTACAATCATTTTAAGCATATTTTCACATTAGTCATTTTGTGAAAGGAAAATCAGAATAAAAAGGGAAAACCACAAGAAAGAAAGAAACCCTTTGGGCATAAGTCCAGATTGCTCTCCAGAATGGCTAGAACAGTTCACAACTCTACCAACAATGCATTAGTGTCCCAGTTTTTCT
This sequence comes from Sminthopsis crassicaudata, assembly GCF_048593235.1. Lineage (NCBI taxonomy): Eukaryota > Metazoa > Chordata > Mammalia > Dasyuromorphia > Dasyuridae > Sminthopsis > Sminthopsis crassicaudata. The sequence continues at coordinate 602,701,533 of NC_133618.1, forward strand.
ACATCCTCTCCAACATTCATCATTTTTTTTCATTGGCAAAAATCCTGTCAGTTTAGTCTGTCTCCTTCACTTCTCCCCCCCAAAAGACAAAGGACTTTTGCCTATCCTGACTCTGGCTGATCGTGAGGGAGCTAGTCCAGACTTTACACTTCACCCAAATACTTTGTACTCCAGTTCCTTGGACTTCTCTGAAGAAGACATTTGATCTACCAACTTTGGGCACTTTCACTGCCTGTGCCTTAGCCCTGAAACTCCCTCCTCATTTCTGCTTCCTAACTTCCTTCAAATCTGAGCTAAAGTCCCACTTTCTACAAGAAATCTTTTTCCAGATCTTTTTTAACCTTAGTGTCTTTCCTCTAAGCCCACTATAATCTATCTATACACCAGGATATATGTTGTTTGAACCTAGTTGTTTGTATGTTGTATTCCCTTTAAGATATGAACGCCTTACACTTAACACTTCCTAGCTGTGTGACCCTGGGCAAGTCACTTAATCCCAATTGTCTCAGGGGAAAAAAAAGAGAAAGAGAAAAAAATTTAAAAAAAGATATAAACTCCTTGAAATTAAGCACTCTCTTTTGCTTCTAATGTTTACTGCTGTGCTCATAAACAGTAGATACTTAGTAAATGTTTGTTGATATGATAACTTCTACTGTATATATTTTGTAGATACATAATTATTTCCCTCATTAGAACATGAGCTTCTTGAGGATTATGTTTTTAACTTTCTTTGTATTTCTAATACTTAGTCCAGTATCTGGCACATACTTTACAAATGATTGTTTTTGATGATGATGATGATGGCAGCATCCTAGATGATTACTTAAGTCCCTTAAAACTTCCAAATTATTTGACTTCATGATTCTGTGAAATACATTGAGCTGGGGATTCTAGGAAACTTCTTGGAGGTTTTGGGACAGTGAGGCTAGCTTATAGTACCCGGAAAATGAGCATATACTATGCCAGTCTCAGCCAAGCAAATCAGCATGATCAGCACCTCCCACCTTTGAGACTGGCATTACAGCAAAATGTTGAACTTCCCTTTAAAGTGGAAAAAAAACATCAAAAGCAGGCTTCTTATTATGGGGTCCACTTTTTTCTAGAGTTGCTTGCAAGGATATACATTTGAGAGCTACTAAAACCTAGCTTTTAGTAATAAAGGTCTTGGATATATTTGTTCTCCTGAATGTGCCTTTTGGGGGTTCATCTTCTAAGCCTGAATACTTGTTACTTGTTGACAAAAAGCAGGAAACATCTGTGGATGATGATAGCACAATCTAACCTGCCATCTCTCTCCTTTTATACTCCTGTCTGGGACTTTATCACTTCTCTCTCCTTCTTGACTTCTACTTTGGACTTCCCTGCATTTCCACTTGTGAGGAAGCAAGGTTCTATTCCTGATCCCCACATGTGATATGTACTTTAAGATTTACAGCCTTCTGATTGATTGTTTGGCCCTTTACATAGGATGGATCCACAGGATACAGCCAAAACCAGCATGGTTTTGACAGAATTTTTCATCTTATATAGGATGAAGACTAGGATTTGTTGAGATATATCAGAAATATTAACAAAGAGGTACAAACTTTTAGTTCTATTTCATTTAATATTACATATACATATTTCTCTTTGGGAGTGGAGGTAGGAAGGTACAAATTTGCCATATCAGGGTTTTGCCTTTTTGGCTATATCAAACACAGCCAAACTTGCTGAAATTTCAGGGTACAGTGGGATATTTTTGCATGCATTTTACATTTTTATATTCCCATGTGCTTATGGAAATCTTAAAGGGGGTCTCCTGAGCAAAGGAAACCTTCTGTGGCTCATTGCTAATCTTTCACTTTTGGGGCCTTAATCAGTCAACCTAACATAGTCACCATTGAACTAGATTATTAAGGAAGCATTGCAATGGATAAGGTGTAATTCCCTATATGGCATGAAAGAAGGTTTGGTCTAAATGTATAAATGTGAGACACAATAGGTTGAGATCAGAAGTCATCCAATGAATTAGAAACATGGAGCGCATGATAGGGAATAAAGGCTAAAATGGTAAGTTACAGCCATTTATAAAACTTTGAATATTAGCCTAAGTAATTTGTATTGATCTTGTAAACAATAGTGAGTCACTGAATATTTTTAAACAGGTATTTAGACCTGTGCATTAGCAAGATTATTTTGGCAGCTCTGTGAAGGTTATATTGAAGAGGGGAATAGATAAGTTTGTCAGGGAAACCAACTAAGAAGCCATTGCAATAGTTAAAGTTAAAAGTAATTAGGTCCCGAACTAATTTGGTAGCAATGTGAGTGTAGAGGATGGGATGGATACAAGAGTTAATTGTGAAAGCAGAATTGGCAAGGGCTAATAAATGATTAAGTGTTCTGGGAGGGTGTGCAAAAAGAAAAGATTAAACTAGAGAATTAGGGAAGAAATTAGAGCTGCATATATAGATTTGGGAATTATCTAAACAGGGGCAATAATTGCAGCCATGGTGTAGATTATAACACCAAGGGGAAATGTGGAGTCAAAAAAAAAAAAAAAAAAGAATCTAGGACAGAGCTTGAGGGAGACATTTATGAAGTGGGTGGAGAATAATGAATCAGTAATTTTGAAAAAAGAGTTGTCATAGAGGCTGTTGTTTGTGTTGTTGTTTGTCCTCCATTCTCAAAGAAGACCATGACATTAGGGAGGTCATACCATGACATACAAATGAATTGGATTTAAGTGCGGAATTTTAAGTGCAGAGATACTAGCCACATTTTCTCCTTCAGAATCTTCTGCATCCAGTGGCAAAATATAGATCATCAATTGGATATGGCCCTCATAGAGAGAGAAAGAGAGCCAAAAGAGTAAAATATTGTACCAGCCAAAGGAGGAGAAAGTATTGAACTAGGGAGGTGAGCAACCATAAGAAGTGGTATAGAAAGGTCCAAGATGGTGAGGATTAAAAAAAAAAAAAATTCTGTGGAGGTTGCCAATTATGAGGCCGTTGAAAATCTAGGAGAGAATAGTTTCAGTAGTTGGATTTCAAGTTTAGTTGAGATGGTGGTGGAAAAGTGATAATATTAGGGGGGCAATTATTTCTAGAAGCTTAGTAGTGAAGAAGATAGTAATGGAATGACATTTTAGGGATACTAGGGTTATGTTTCTTAGAAGGAAAGATCTACACACATTTGTGATTAGAAGGAAAAGAGTAGAAAGGAGAAAGACAAAGGTAGAGAGGCATTGAATGTAACAGAGGGACAGAGACAAAGGCACAAAAACAAGAGACACAGAAAGAAAAAGAGAAACAGAGAGAGAATAATAATTAATGGCAATAAAACCTGTATATGATCTGGCCATATCACATCTGAAGTTAATTATTTTTAGTGCTAGGCCCCATCTGATTTTTCCCCATATCTATTATTACTGAATTTGATCTACGAGAAACATAGCCCTTCAGAAACTGAACTATGAGACAGGAAATGGGTTTTTGTTTTTAAACCCATTATTAAAAAAAAAAAAAAAAAAAACACCTAAATAACTCAGGTTCTAAGAGTAAAAGCAATGCTAAGAGTAAAATAAGTCAATGCCTTGGGACAGTCAATGCAATAATTACAATGCACATTTCTATAAGCACTCTGTAGTATGCAAAGTCATTTCTTTATAGCACCTCTGTGAGACAGAGATAACAAATATAATTGTACCCTTTTATAAATGTGAAAACATAGAACCTTTCCCTCCTGGGATTTATAATTCAGTGGAGGAATATAAGACATGGACAAATAGAAATGACCAAACATTGTATCTCACCCTTTTATGTCCCTACTTATTAAATACCTATTAAAATTAACATCCTATGTTAGATTCAAAAGTGAAAAATTACATGATCTCTTCTCTCAAGAGCTTGCAGCAAAGTGCTATGTAATATCTGAGGAAGGAAATATTTTTTGCAAGGTAGGATCAGGGAAGACTCCATGAAGAAATTGGCATCTAAGCTAGATTTCATAGAATCGGCAGGATTACAACTGCCTGAATTGTAGGGGAGGCATAGTAGACATGGCCAATGAATGGCATGAACAAATGAATGGTCACCAAGGAGGAAAAATACTATTTGCACCTTTTAAATTTCAGTGTCCAAGGACAAAGTTATAGTCATTACCTTCAGTTACCTGTCACTTAAATACTAAATTTGCATTGTTATCTTTTGCTTTCATATCCTCTACAATTTGGGATACATATATTCTCCTTTCTCCACCTACTGAGCTATAATTTACCACAAAAAATTAAAAAAAAAGATATTTCAACAAAATTAACCAATACACATCAACTGAATCTCTGAAACATTTTTCTCCTTTCTACTCTATTTTTTTTCTTATCACAAATGTATATAGGTGTTTCTTATCAAATGACATAATCCTAGTATCCCTAAAATATCATCCTGTATCTCTTTTCCTGTTCACTGTGTGTGTGTGTGTGTGTGTGTGTGTGTAATATGTATGTCTTTTTAATGTTTTACATTCCTATTCTTCCATCTCTGCAAAGAAAGTACATTTTTTATCTCTTCTCTGAGACCAAGATTAGTCATTCTAATTTCATTACACTGAATTGTGGTTTTGTATTTACATCAGATAAGTAAGAAAAAGGAGCAAAGAGTAGAAACCCCCAGAGAGCAGGGACTATGACCCCACAGGACATTTGTAGAGGACTATGAATATTTGTTGTAATTTAAACATACAATACACATAAGGAAGTAATATGAGATAAGAATGGAAAGTTAAGATGATTAGAGGCTGTGAAGATCCTTAAAAGACAGACTAAAGAGTTTGACATTTATTCTGTAGGTATGGGGATGTCATTAAAAGCTAATGAGAAAAGGACCGATGAGATCAGAGTCATGTTATAAAGAAGATTTCTCTGGTAGTGTGAATGAGCAACTCATTTCTTGATATTAAAGAGCCTAGCTTTATATGGTAAAGAGGAATAATCGCTTTAACCAGTAAACAAGAAATTGCAGAAAACCTATTCTGCCAAAAACTGTACCAAGCACTAAAGAAGGCCTTGTGCTATAATCCCTGGTCCTCTGCTCCCCAGGGGCTTCTACTCTCTGCTTATTTTCTTATTTTATTTGGAAAAATACCCTGATGTAAGTGGAAGAAATAAAAAGCAAAACTCAATGCTGTGAAATTATAATGACTAAGCTTGGGTTCAGAGAAGAGAATGTACTTTCCTCCCTTCTTTGCAGAAGTGAAGGACTAGGACTGTGGAACATTGCATATGATATCAGACTGGGTTGATGATGTGGTTTCTTTCTTTCTTTCTTTCTTTTTAAATCTCTGTGGTAAGTTGTTTTACAGTAAGTAAGGAGAAGGGGAATATATGTATCCCAAAATGTAGGTCACATGAAAACAAAAGATATTGATACAAATGTAGTGTTCAAGTGACAGAATATTAACTACAGGTGACTGTGGATTTGTCAAAGAAATTTAGAAGATACAATAGAATTTTGGCTCTTTCACTAGCATAGAAACAACTGAATTTAGCACTCAACAAGAATAATTAATCTAAGTAATAATTCACCTGATAGTACATAACCTCATTACTGTCCAAAGTGACATCGACATCCAAGATAAGCTCTTTGTTGATGGGCCAGCTCCATTTCTATCCTACCTGAATACCTTTCTTAGTCTCACCAACAAGTGACCTCAGGTCTCTCAGAGGTAATGTAGTTGAACTCTAATTGCCTTATTTTACAGAGGAAACTGAGATTAGGGACATTAATTGACTTTCTTGCAATCTGTTCAGTAAAAGTGGCAAAGCAAAAACTTGAATCTAGAACTTGTGTAACACAAGACCTCTGTCTCTGAATTTAGCTCTCTTTAGGATTGAATTACTCTTTCTCTGCCCCTAAGGGGCATTGTGTTGAAGATTCTCCTTCCATTGATCAACTGAATTTGTCTTTTAAAAGTTTATAAAAGAATATATTTTTTGCTGATTTTTTTGAGGGGTCAGAATTACTAATTTTGACTATTATGTTAGTAAGGCCTTAACTAGAAGGTTCAAGGAACTATTGAAGATGATAATTTTGGTAGGAGGAGGGAATACCATAATCCTCTCTGTTTAGAACTGCCCTTATAGTTTTTCCCAGACATTATCAGCATTAAGGAAAGGGCAAAGACAATGGAAAGTTTCCATGAGCTTTACAGAGGATGCCAGTGCTATTCTGGGTTACAGATGCTAAGGCACTCTTCTAAAGAGTCTCTTTTAACAGAACAAGGAATGCCAATATTTTAAGAGCTTACTTACCACCCATTTGGAAAGAACATTAGCCTAAGAATCAAGAAACCTGGCTGTAGTCTGGGCTGTGCCACAAATTTGCTATTTGATCTCAATTATAGCTTTTTATCTTTGGGTCTCTATATCTTCATATGGAAAATGAAGACTGGCTGATCTCAAAGTGATTCTAGCTCTAACAGTCTATGATTTTGTTACACAATGACAGGAAATGGATTTTCTCAAACATAATAGATAGAGAATTAGTCCTCAGAGGTTAAATCCTGGTTTTCCTATGTAACTTAGGGCATATCACTTAGTCTCTTTGTTAAATGAGAGGATGAGAATAGTTGAACTTCAAGGTCTCTTATAACTTTGACATTCTGAAATAAAATGTGTAAGTGAGAATCTTCTCAAGCCATTTAGACTTCATCTGTCAGAGTGACATCTGGTGGCTCCCAAAAGGCATTGCGGTGTGCCTTCATTGAGGTGATTATACTAAAAATTATTTTTGCACATTACTTCTGATTAATAAATATCTAAGCTATGGAAAAAATTCTATATAAAACACCAACAAAGTCTGCAATCAAGTTTAAAACTTTTTTACAAACATGTCGACTTAAGCTCCAACAACAAATCTTACCTCACAAAAAGAAACCTATCACATAAAAGTTTAGTTGTATAATCAACAACTAACAGGAATCTCAAACATACTAAATAATAAAATATTGGGTAGAAAAAATTAAGATACTCTTTTTTTTTCTGGGAATGGTATTTCTTACTTATGAAATAGTGGCACCAAGGAACAAGCCTTAGATCAATAATTGAAAAACTTGAATTCAAGTTCACCCACAAATTATTTTATATTTCTTCCTGAGAAATGTTTTATATATGGTTGCACAAGTACAGATTGATTAATTTATATGTTTTTCAATATTAGTTGATGATGGCACCCAACACTCTAGCTTAATTGCATATTCAACAGTCATCTCTGAAATATTTCTCAATAAGAGCTTCAATTAGATTCATAGATTCTTTTACTCAGAAAATATCAGAGTTGGAAAGGACCTTAGTGATTATCCATTCAAATCTCTTCATTTTATACATAAGGAATCTTCCACCCAGAGAGGTCAAAATAATAACCCAATGTGACACAGCTTGGATTATGACATTCGACAAAAGTAAAATGTAAATGGGAAAGATGAGAAAGAAGCATGTTCAAAATCTTACATGATAAATTATGTGGACAAAAGCAAATATGCACTTGTTCATCAAATGTCCAACAATAAGACTTGATCAAAGGAAATTTAGGGAGGGACTTCCGGCCAAGATGGCGGCGTGGAGGCAGACAGCTGCTTGAGCTCCTCGTTTTCTCTCAGAACTTACTTCATGACAAGCCTCTGACTTAATGCTTGACCCAGAAAGAAATCCACAAATTATCACCAAGAGAAGACATCCTTGAAAGTCGCCAGAAAAGGTCTGTGTTTGTTCGGGGGAGGGTCAAACAGACTGGGCGCAGACTGAGGGCAGACAGCCAGAGCAAGACAGGCAGCTCACACAGCTCAGACCGGAGGGGGAGGGGTACGATCTCTGCCGTTTCTGTGAAAGGGCTTTTGCCCCAGTGTGGATGCTCCGTCTTGGCAGCAAGCCAGGAGCGGTGGAGAGGGTGTAAACACTGGAGGTGAAGATTAAAACCCCAGAAAGCCAGCATCTCTCAGAGCCCGGCCACCCCCAACCCCCACCTGGACTGACTCGGTGCGTTCTCAGAGCCTCAGAGCGCAGACTCAGTACAGTCATTGCTGTTCTGTTAGTGGCTCTCTGCTGCCCTACCCCCAGTCTGTAGAGGAAGCCCATTAATACCATCCAGCCCTATCCCCCGCAAAACAGACCAATTGTTTCTCTTGTCAGTTTGTTTTCTTTGATTCCTACTCTGACAAAATGAACAAAAAATTCAAAAGGGCTCTAACCATTGACAGCTTCTGTGTGGAGAGGGAGCAGACTTCAAATGCTGAAGAGACTAGGAACAGACTGTCCCCAGATGTATCCCCTGGGAGGGATATAAGCTGCTCCTCAATACAAAAGAACCTCATAGAGGAAATCAAAAAGGCTCTCACAAGAGAGCTGGAAGAGAAATGGGAAAAGGAAAGGGAAGCTTGGCAAGAGAGCCTGGAGAAGTCATCCCATGCATTCAAAGACAGAATGGATAAAGAAATCAAATCATTGAGAAACAAGATTAGTGAGCTGGAAAAGGTAAACAACTCCAAGGAAAACAGGATTAGAGAGCTGGAAAAAGAAATCAGCTCTCTAAAAAATAAAATGGATACAATGGAAAAAAATTCCATAGAAGATAAAAACTCAATTGGACAATTACAAAGAGATATAAAAAAAGTGAGTGAAGAAAATACATCATTGAAAATTAGACTGGAACAAGTAGAAATGAATGACTCAAGGAGAAACCAAGAGGGAGTCAAGCAAAACCAGAGAAATGAAACAATTGAAAAGACTGTCAAGTACCTTACCAGAAAGACAACAGACCTGGAAAACAGATCCAGGAGAGACAATTTGAGAATAATCGGACTCCCTGAAAAATGGGAGGAAAAAAAGAGCTTGGACACCATTTTCGAGGAAATTATCAAAGAGAACTGCCCAGACGTTTTGGAAACAGAGGATAAAATAGACATTGAGAAAATTCATCGATCACCTACTGAAAGGGACCCTAAAATCAAAACGCCAAGAAATATAGTGGCCAAGTTCAAGAACCATCAGACAAAGGAAAAGATATTGGAAGCTGCTAGAAAAAAACAATTCAGATACGGAGGATCCACAATAAGGATAACACAGGATCTAGCAGCGTCCACATTAAAAGAACGCAGGGCCTGGAACATGATATTCCGAAAGGCTAAGGAACTTGGTATGCAGCCAAGAATAACTTACCCAGCAAGAATGAGCATCGTTTTCCAGGGAAGAAGATGGACATTTAATGAAATAAATGAATTCCATCTATTTTTGATGAAAAAACCAGACCTACATAAAAGGTTTGATCTTCAAATACAGAACTCAAGAGACTTCTAAAAAAGGTAAAAAGAAATCTTGAGAACTATACTTCTGTCAAAAAAATATGTAAAGAACATATGTACAATTTGTCTTAGAAACTAGAGGTGGAAAGGAGATTATATCATAAAAAAGTATAAAGTGGTGGTACTACATCTCATGAAGAGGCAAAGGTAACCTATTATATCTGAGAGAAAGAAAGGAGGGAGATAAACATAGCGTGTATCAATAGACATATTCGATTTATGGTGAAACTTCTTCCACTTCATTGAAAAGTGAAAGGGAAGGAGTAAGCTAAGGGGAAGGGAATACAGTAATTTCGAGGAAAAGGGATAAAATAAGGGGAGGATCTTTAAGGTGGGGGAGGGATCCTAAAAAGGGAGGGCTGTGAAAAGCAAGTGGTGTTTACCAGTTTAATACTGGATAGGAGGGTAAAAGGGAAGGAAAGGGGAAAAGCATAAGCAGGGGTTAATAGGATGGCAAGCAATATAGAATTAGTCCTTCTAACCATAAATGTGAATGGGGCAAACTGCCTCATAAAGAGGAAGCAGTTAGCAGACTGGATTAAAAGTCAGAATCCTACTATATGTTGTTTACAGGAAACACACCTGAAACAGGATGAGACATTCAAACTAAAAGTAAAAGGGTGGAGCAGAATCTATTATGCTTCAGGCAAAACCAAAAAAGCAGGAGTAGCCATCCTCATCTCAGATCAAGCAAAAACAAAAATTGATCTAATTAAAAGAGATAAGGAAGGGCATTATATCCTGCTAAAGGGAAGCATCAATAGTGAAGCAGTATCAATATTAAATATGTATGCACCAAGTGGTGCAGCATCTAAATTCTTAAAAGAGAAATTAAGAGAGCTGCAAGAGGAAATAGATAGCAAAACTATAATAGCGGGAGATCTCAACCTTGCACTCTCAGAATTAGATAAATCAAACCACAAAATAAATAAGAAAGAAGTCAAAGAGGTAAATAGAATACTAGAAAAGTTTGATATGATAGATCTTTGGCGAAAGCTAAATGGAGACAGAAAGGAATATACTTTCTTCTCAGCAGTTCATGGAACCTATACAAAAATTGATCATATACTAGGGCATAAAAACCTCAAAATCAAATGCAGTAAGGCAGAAATAGTAAATGCATCCTTTTCAGACCATAATGCAATCAAAATAACATTTAATAAAAAGCCAGGGGAAAATAGACCAAAAAATAATTGGAAACTAAATAATCTTATGCTAAAGAATGATTGGGTAAAACAGCAAATCATAGACATAATTAATAACTTCACCCAAGAAAATGACAATAATGAGACATCATACCAAAATGTGTGGGATACAGCCAAAGCAGTAATTAGGGGAAGTTTTATATCTCTACAGGCCTACTTGCATAAAGTAGAGAAAGAGAGGGCCAACGAATTGGGTTTACAACTAAAATTGCTAGAAAAGGAACAAATTAAAAACCCCCAGACAAACACAAAACTTGAAATTCAAAAAATAAAAGGTGAGATTAATAAAATTGAAAGTAAAAAAACTATTGAATTAATTAATAAAACTAAGAGTTGGTTTTATGAAAAAACCAACAAAATAGACAAACCCTTAGTAAACCTGATTAAAAAAAGGAAAGAGAAAAAGCAAATTGATAGTCTTGAAAATGAAAAGGGTGAACTCACCAATAATGAAGAGGAAATTAGAACAATAGTTAGGAGCTACTTTGCTCAACTTTATGCCGATAAATTCGATAACTTAAATGAAATGGAAGAATACCTTCAAAAATATAGCTTGCCCAGATTAACAGAGGAAGAAGTAAGTAGTCTAAATAGTCCCATCTCAGAAAAAGAAATAGACCAAGCTATTAACCAACTTCCTAAGAAAAAGTCCCCAGGACCAGATGGATTTACAGGTGAATTCTACCAAACATTTAAAGAACAACTAACTCCAATGCTATGTAAACTATTTGAAAAAATAGGGATTGAAGGAGTCCTACCAAATTCCTTCTATGACACAGACATGGTACTGATACCTAAACCAGGTAGATCGAAAACTGAGAAAGAAAACTATAGACCAATTTCCTTAATGAATATTGATGCTAAAATCTTAAATAAGATATTAGCAAATAGAGTTCAGAAAATCATCCCCAGGATAATACACTATGACCAAGTGGGATTTATACCAGGAATGCAGGGCTGGTTTAATATTAGGAAAACTATTAGTATAATTGACCATATTAATAATCAAATTAATAAAAACCATATGATCATCTCAATAGATGCAGAAAAGGCATTTGATAAAATCCAACATCCATTCCTACTAAAAACGCTTGAGAGTATAGGAATGAACGGACTATTCCTTAAAATAATAAGGAGCATATATTTAAAACCTTCAGTAAACATCATATGTAATGGTGATAAACTAGAACCTTTCCCTGTAAGATCAGGAGTGAAACAAGGTTGCCCACTATCACCATTACTATTCAATATAGTACTAGAAACTCTAGCCTTGGCAATAAGAGCCGAGAAAGAGATCCAAGGAATTAGAGTAGGAAATGAAGAAATCAAATTGTCACTTTTCGCAGATGACATGATGGTATACTTAGAGAACCCCAAAGACTCTGCTAAAAAGCTATTAGAAATAATTCAGAATTTTAGCAAAGTCGCAGGATACAAAATAAATCCACATAAATCGTCAGGATTTTTATACATTACCAACACAATCCAACAGCAAGAAATACAAAGAGAAATTCCATTCAAAATAACAGTCGATAGTATCAAATATTTGGGAATATATCTACCAAAGGAGAGTCAGGAATTATATGAGCAAAATTACAAAACACTTGCCACAAAAATAAAGTCAGATTTAAATAATTGGAAAGACATTCAGTGTTCTTGGATAGGCCGAGCGAATATAATAAAGATGACAATACTCCCCAAACTAATCTATTTATTTAGTGCTATACCAATCAGACTCCCAAGAAACTATTTTAATGACCTAGAAAAAATAACAACAAAATTCATATGGAAGAATAAAAGGTCGAGAATTGCAAGGGAACTAATGAAAAAAAAGTCAGAGGAAGGTGGTCTAAGTGTACCTGATTTAAAGCTATATTATAAAGCAACAGTCACCAAAACCATTTGGTATTGGCTAAGAAATAGACTAGTTGATCAGTGGCATAGGTTAGGTTCACAGGACAAGATAGTGAATAAAAATAGCAATCTAATCTTTGACAAACCCAAAGATCCCAAATTTTGGGATAAGAATTCATTATTTGACAAAAACTGCTGGGAAAACTGGAAATTAGTATGGCAGAAACTAGGCATGGACCCACATTTAACACCACATACTAAGATTAGATCAAAATGGGTCCAAGATTTAGGCATAAAGAACGAAATCATAAATAAATTGGAGGAACATGGGATGGTTTACCTCTCAGACTTGTGGAGGAGGAAGGAGTTTGTGTCCAAGGGAGAAGTAGAGACCATTATTGATCACAAAATAGAACATTTTGATTACACCAAATTAAAAAGTTTCTGCACAAACAAAACTAATGCAAACAAGATTAGAAGGGAAGTAACAAATTGGGAAAAAATTTTTACAGTTAAAGGTTCTGATAAAGGCCTCATCTCCAAAATATACAGAGAATTGACTTTAATTTATAAGAAATCAAGCCATTCTCCAATTGATAAATGGTCAAAGGATATGAACAGACAATTTTCAGATGATGAAATTAAAACTATTTCCACTCATATGAAAGAGTGTTCCAAATCACTATTGATCAGAGAAATGCAAATTAAGACAACTCTGAGGTATCATTACACACCTGTCAGATTGGCTAAGATGACAGGAACAAATAATGATGAATGTTGGAGGGGCTGTGGGAAAACTGGGACACTGATGCATTGTTGGTGGAGTTGTGAAAGAATCCAACCATTCTGGAGAGCAATCTGGAATTATGCCCAAAAAGTTATCAAAATGTGCATACCCTTTGACCCAGCCATACTACTACTGGGCTTATACCCCAAGGAACTACTAGAGAAGGGAAAGGGTCCTGTATGTGCCAAAATGTTTGTGGCAGCCCTTTTCATAGTGGCTAGAAGCTGGAAGATGAATGGATGTCCATCAATTGGAGAATGGTTGGGTAAACTATGGTATATGAATGTTATGGAATATTATTGTTCTATAAGAAATGACCAACAGGAGAAATACAGAGAGGCTTGGAGAGACTTACATCAACTGATGCTGAGTGAAACGAGCAGAACCAGAAGATCATTATACACTTCAACAATGATACTGTACCAGGATGTATGCTGATGGAAGTGGATTTCTTCAACATAGAGAAGAGCTAATCCAATTCCAATTGATTAATGATGGACAGAACCAGCTACACCCAGAAAAGGAACACTGGGAAATGAATGTAAACTGTTATTTTTACCTTCTGAATCCAATTCTTCCTGTGCAACAAAAAATTCGGTTCTACACACATATATTGTATCTACATTATACTGTAATATATTTAACATATATAAGACTGCTTGCCATCTGGGGGAGGGGGTTGGGGGAGGAAGGGAAAAAATCTGAATAGAAGTAAGTGCAAGGGATAATGTTGTAAAAAATTACCCATGCATATGTACTGTCAAAAATGTTATAATTATAAAATAAAATAAAAAATTAAAAAAAAAAAAAAAAAAAAAAAAAAAAAAGGAAATTTAGGTCAAGTTGTTGAATGAACTTAGGCAAGTTGTTATTCTAAGAAATGAGACTACCATGAGATACAAATAAGTGCAAAAAGATTTGAATGAAAGAATGAATTATAGAATCACAAATTAGTTCTAAAAAAGTTAGACCAGACATAATTTTTAAAGCTTATGTCCTGGTAGACAAGCATGTTCTCTGATGACATATCGTTTAGGATCTTTGTAGCAAGAATCATGTAGACAGTCTATGTAAAATAGACCAATTGACCTGTCTAGCAAAACCAAAAAGTGGAGATTTAGTGGGATATTTAATAAAGGACTATATTCTTCTGAAGTGGAATGGAGTAAGGCTTTTATCCTCCAAAAGAAAAATGGTCATCTGCCAAAGATATTGGGGAGAAGATTTGGATGGTGTATTAGATCTCCTGTAAATGTCTTTCTAACTCTCCAGAACTAAGATTCTGTGGTCCCATAAAGATGATTCTCTATATAGTAATTCCTAGCTTCTTCTCTCTATGGAAATATAAATCACCCTGCCAACTTCCTTTTCTACAGTGGCAGGGAGAAATTTCCCCAGTAGAAAAACATCCCTATGCATGGCTCCAATTGGATTGTAACCTTGGGTGATTACAAGGTCTTTTTGATAACTCTCAAAACCAGCACTGTTGTATTAGTTTAATTTCTGAACTACAATGAGGAAAACATTGGTATTGGTTCCCTTCTTCAGTTTAATGAAATCACAAATATCTTTTATGGACCCTAGGATTACCTCTCTTTTAATGGCCCAGTAATTTTTATAACTTTTCTATTACTTAGCCTAATGCATCATATGTAGTAAGCATTTAATAAATGTTTAAATGAATAAATTATTGTTCCTGGATTCAATGTTCATTGCTTCTGATGAAGGCCTTATGACTTATATAGTAAATTTATAATTTAAATTAAAGTGGAAGCTTTCAAATTTTAGATATGTCAATCCATTCTTATTCTTTAGGCTTTTTTTGTTTTGTTTTCTTTTGGGGGTAGTCAGTCTAACTTTTAGCTTGATTTCTTCTCTCTCAAGGTTACTGAGAAACCTTTTCAATCTCAATAAAATACAATCTTCTTGAGGGCAAGAATGATTTCAGTTTTGTCTTTGTATTTCTGCTTCTTTATATAGTATTTAGTACATAATAAGCACTCTATAAATGAGCCTTGAGTTGTATTGAATTGAATTACATGAACATTTCACTGCTTATCCATTACTTTCTTCATAACAACTCTGTAGGGAAGCGGTGAAACTGTTAGTTTTTTCCATTTTTTAGAGAAAGAAACTGAGGTCCAGTGGAATTAAGTGATTAACCCAATGTCATGGAGCCAATAAGCCAGAAAACCAGAAGAAAAAACTCAGGTCTTCTAATGCCAGATTCAGTGTTCTTCTAATATATCACACAGCTGGGACAATGATCCAGGCTGGACCTAAGTCCAAGTTATCACCACTTAGACTTGACTACTCAGATTCTGTGCCTGGTTCAAGATGGTTATGTCTTCCATTTTCTATCTTTCTTTTGTCCAATTCTGAATTGCTCTTGCTACACGATGAGGCTTCAGTTCCCAGTAGCAGAAGGAAGCCAGGGATTCTCTAGTTAAAAGGTTGATTAGGCTGTCTTAAAATAAACTTAAATTGAACCAAGGGTGAATGATCCGGAAAATAACAAAACACATCTAATTAGACTGGAGAGAGTACAAACTGTGCTCTGTCTTTTTGGCGTCATTTTACATGGTAATGGGAAGTGATAATCATTATACATGTTAACACTAACAGGAGAGAGAGGATGAGGCCTGCTTTTCTTAGAACTCTTGTCTTTTGAAGGCCAGGAGGCCATGGAATAACCTTGACAAGACACAGAAGTTTATAGATGTTTACAAAGCTGGTGCCTGGGAATTTAATTTGAAAGCTGAGAGAAATGCAGGCTGTTCCTTTCTGCCTAGTGTCAGAAGGCAGAAATTTTATAAAATATTTTTAAAATCCCCTCCCAAATTAAAAGCCTGCTAAGTGGAAGGGGGGAAAAAGTCATTCAATCATTATCCTGCAGAATGAGAAACCATGCAAAATCTTCTCATTAGTCTCCATCATGTCTCATATTGAACCACATCCTCTTGCCAGGCCATCTGCAAAGTGGGCAGCTTAATAAACAAGAACCAGCCTACCATCATCTGGACTTTTATGACTTCCAAAGACAAGCTTTAGCCTTATATGCCATTATACCCTCCCTTAGCTGGTATTCTAATTTCTTCCAGATAGTCCAAAGACTTTGATAAATATTTCTTCATTCATACCCTCAACCAGGACTATCACAATAAGGATGTCATCTGTGCCCTGGAGCCTAGCTGAAGGTAGGGAAACTGAATTTAGGAATGTGAAAGCAGAGGAAGCAGGGTGGTCTTTGCAGGAAGGATTGAGGAATAGACAGATCTGCCACCCTTACTAAGTTAACATTTAAACAAGGAAAATGATCAAGGGGCTTCTGGGAATGTGATCTCACCTTTAAAGTTAGAGTCAAGAGGTATAACTTCTGTCTTTAGCTGGTGAGGAGATGAGTATATTAGTCTGCTCACCAGTTCCCCAGAAGAAAATAGATGGAAAATATCATTAGCTTGGTGAACAAATGCAGAGATATTAGTGATACAGAAAGTGAAATTTATGAATTACAATTAGAATTGACATTCCTCAAATCTAGTCTAACTTTCTAACCAGAGGAATACCCTGATTTTATTTACAACTAATTATACAGTCAGATCTGAAAGTCATGAAAATCAGGTTATATGGGATCAGAGGGGACAAAGATGGCACAAATGTATAAATCCCATAGTCTACTTTAATATACTATTTAAGTATATTAAATGGAATGAAATCTATATTTACCCTGGAGAACTGAATTCAGTATCTTACTGATTGTACATAGGCTATAATCATAACTATTATAAGTTAAATATATGTACAGCCTTTTCATTTTTCAAGTTTTTTGTATATTTTGTTTTTCATATTACTTCAATTTCCAACTATATCCCTGTTTTTTTTTTTTACTCCCTTAAGAGCTATTCCTTATGACAATAAACAATAATTAAGGAAAAAGAAAAATCCAAACTAGCCAACACACCATCTGAGTCTGATATACATGCAATGTTCCATCTTGCATGTTGCTACTTCTCCAATGAAAAGATGAAGGTGCATTTTGTAATTTCTTCTTTGGCATCCAAGCTAAAGTATGACAGTTAGGCAATATCCAAGTTTCTTTTTTATTATGGATCTTTCCATTTACATTGCTGTAGTCATGATAACTATTATTTTCATGGTTCTCTTATTTCACTTTACATCAGTTCATGACCTTTTATAGTCACTTGATCATTAAATAAGCCTAGAAGATAGGTTGTGCAAGCATTATTTTCTCAGCCTTACAGATGAAGAAATCAAGACTTGGAGGGCTAGCAAGAAAAGGAATTGAAACTGCAACCAAGGTCTTCTGACTTTAAATCCTGTATTTTCTCAACTGCACCCTACTAGATTATAGATCTGGTAATGGATTGCAGGGCTGCTGTTTCAGGAATAAGATAGTTAAATTCAGAGAGACCTATCAATAAGCTGACTTTTAGGTAATGCTATTTTCATCCACAAAAACCTAAAAAAAAATAATTATAAGGAGTTTGAAATGTGGTATCATGGAGGAAAGATCCACAGAAACAAAACAAGAAATATTGAAGTATCTTGATATAATGTAATTATCTAAAAGGAAGTACCCAAGAAGAGCCTAGTCAAAGTTAATGTCAAATTAGTGAAGCTTAATAAGAATCAAGGATGAGGATTTTGCTCTCCAAAGTATAAATATCCCAAGTAATACTACATTTGTGGCTGACTTGATTAAGGATTAGTCATACACTTAAGCTACTTGACTTTTTAAAAGGAGAACTGAGCAAGCCAGATAAAGATATGAGAACCAGAGACTCAAAGGCTAATGAAAGGCTAAGTACAAAGAATCTGGTTTCCTGGAGGAAAGCTCAAGTGGCTCTTCCAAAAGGAGCCACCATGTATAATCATTTGCATCAAGTAATAACCACATGGACCGAGCATACAAGGGAACTACATATTCCCAGAGAGGTCAATAGAAGAAAACAGCATTGGAATGAGTGATAAAGAGCTCCTTGGGTCAAGCCAGGAACTAAGGAAATAAATAAGGAACTATAAGGAAATAAAAATGCTATTAGTAAAGTGACAGTGTTAAAGAAACTATTTTATCTAATCTCTTAGACAAAAGAAGAAATTCCTGGAACTATTCTAGAGAAGAAGATTTCTTAGACAACACTCAGTTGTCAGACCAGTTATAGTCGTTCTTATAACAATCAGGTTTCAGAGATGAGGCTAAAAAATAACAAGAATCAAAGCCATGATTTGGAGGACCAAGCATGAATTTTATCCTAAATTGGTACTGTGAGCTGTGTGATCTGTGTGGATGTTAAGAGTGGAGTCTGTCAAACATCACTCTTTTCAGAAAGACCATAAACAAAGAATATCATCCTGGTAAACAGTAAAGGTTCTTGGGAAGGTTGAAATCACCAGAAGGGTCATTACTTAATTTTCTAGAAATAATGAGTTTTGTTTTTTTTTCCTTACCCAGAGAGCTTTTTCCACCATAGCAGAAACATAAATCTGAAGTTGGCTATGTCAGTATCTCACAATGCTGAATTCACTGTAAGAATGTTAAGTTATCACTGTAAGAATCTCAAGTTATCAGCAACCTTAAATATTTTCCTGTATTGGGAAAAGACTCAAAGAATTGTTATAAATCTGTTATTGTTATAAATTGTTATAGATGTTATAAATCTAGAGGATTGTGAAGATACTTGAAAATGGTGAAGAACAACTGAAGAAAAAAGAAGAAATACTTTTTTTAGGATTTTAGATTAAGATTTTTTTTTCTTGTTTTTTTTTTTCCCTGACAGATAAAGTCTAATTAACATTTTTTTTTTTTAATCTTTTTAGATTGACTGCTGCAGTGGACCTGAGGGTTCTTTTCCTGTTCTCATAAATCTAGATACAAACTTAATTTCTAAATCTCCAGGGAAAACTAGTGGGGGAAGTGAAGACAACATAGGACACAAGCCAAATTTTGATGTTTTTAAAAAAAAAATAACTCTAATGGTGACATAAAGCAAAAAGGGATTTCTTTGTGATGCCTCCAAGACAGAACCCTGCCCATGTGAAAACTACACAAAACAACAACAGCAAAGAGTCTTTGTTTGGGACTATGGATTACATGGATTAAACTCCATTTAATCAGCAATGTCATGCACCTACTACATCCAAGATATCAGCTGTAGCAACTCAAAGGAATCCCAGTTCTTTCCCCAAAATATTTAGAAATAAAGCTCTTAGAGTGAAATAGAAAAGGAAGCATCCTGTAAGGATCCTGGGCATTCTCTGTTACTACTAACTAGCCAATGAATAATTTACAGCTAAGAGTGTTTTGAGGGGATAAAATTGTTGATAAGTCAGGGAAAAAACCTCTTAGCAGTAAAGCCGAGCAATCCATCTTCAAGAAACAGGTTTCAAATGCACAGTTTATGAATACATTGAAGGTTTTTTTATCTATATGGAAATTGGTCAGTTGTAATATATGTTACATTTCAGTGTGAACTTGGGTCTGAATGATATCAGAGTCAGGAATTAAAGCATCATTTCAAAAGGCTAGAAAGGACACAAAAAAATAAGAACAACAAAATGACACTTTCTATCCAAGGCTGAGCAGAAATATGCTCTGTATTTAAAATGCTGAGTGTAATGCATTAGTATTCTAGGAATGATGCCATTTGAACAGAACCATATTCAATCTTGTACGAGCATAATGGCCGACTTGATCTGAGAGCAGTTTCCTCAGGGAATCCTGAACCAAAAGCCATGAAGCCCCATTGCTCAGACCTCTGATTTACTGAATCTCAGTCATTCTCTCATATAATCAGAGTAGTTCACACTTTGGCATTACATTATACTAACAAAAAGCTTTCCTTACACCAATCCTGTAAGTTTCATTGTGCAGATTTTGATTTTGGCTCTAAATCAAAACAGACAAGAGAAGAGAGAGAAGTGACTTTCCTGTGGTCACCTTGCTAATAAGGGGAAAAACTGAAGCTCACAACTTGTTCCTCTGAGAGTATGGTGAATATTATACCACCCTGCCTTTCAATAGTGGATTGTGTTTGATAAATATGATCCTACTGACCCATCATTAATAGAGTGTGTTTTTTTAATTAATAGAGTACAGTTTTTTTTTTTCCAGAATGATAGAGTGAGGGTGATAGAGAAGTGTGGACATTCTTTGTACAATTCACCAGGAAAGGCAAATGTAGGGGATGAGGGGTGAACAGAGAAGCATCAAATATCTCATATGATCATGAGAGCCTGTATATTCACAAACTGTCCTCTAATCTCTTTGGTAATGAAGGAATGGATTTATAAAACGGTAGAACTATAGGCTTTGTCATTGGAGCAGATGGCTTAATCAATCAAGCAATCAACCCACAAATATGTACACCTATCTACAATAAGTCCAACACTGTTATACTCTGTAGATACAAAGACAAACTAAAAATAAAATGATTCTTACCCTCAAGGAGCTTACTTAAGTAGCATCATTATCTTAAAGCTGAATTTTATTTATTCCATACTAAAAGTAACTGAATGAATCAACTATAGTTTAAAATCATAGCATTTTAGAATAGGAAATAATTTTTGAGATAATATAACTTAAATCTCTCATTTTACAAATGAAAAAATATATATTTACAAATAAATTTTATAAATTTCCCTTCAAGAAAGGAAAAATAATTTGCCCTAATATTTCACAAGTCTCCTCATTTCCAGAACATTTTTTAGTTAACAAATTTAACTTTTTCCTATCATACCTCTTCAAAAAGCTTCATAATTCTCACTCCTTACCCCCTCCCACATAGAATATTTTTAGACACATAGATTAACTTCAAAAACAGCATAAAAAACTAATTGCAATGGACATTTCATGCAACCTTGTACTTTAGAAGTTTCTTTTTGTTAAAATAAAGGAAGTTTATGTGCTTTAATTTTAATAAATTAAGATCTACATTGTTCACTGATTTTTTTAATCTCTATTATTGGCTTTTAAAGTTTTCTTTATTTATATGACGTAGTAATTGTATACATTATTCTCTATTTTTGCTATCTTTACTCTTTCTCACTTCATAAAAGTCCTATATTTCTCTAAATATTTTGTATTTGTTATGGTACAATAGCATTCCATTATTGTCATCTGCCATGATTTGTTCAGCCATTTATCCATCACTGAACACATAGTTTGTGTCCAATTTTTCAAATTAATTAATTTTAAATCTTTTTTTTATTTTCAAAACATATACAAAAATAGTTTTCAATATTCATCCTTACAAAACCTTGTGATCCAAATTTTTTTCTCCCTCCTTCCTCCCATCCCCTTCCCTAGATGGTAAATAATCCAATATATGTTAAACATGTATAATTTTTCTATACATATTTCCACATTTATCATGCTGTTGTGTTAAATTTTTTGTTATCACATATAGTATTCCTATGAGTATATTTTTTGTACAAGTAGGACTTCAATTACTATCCATAACCTCCAGGGTATATAAACCAGAAGTGAAATTACTGGGTGAAAGGACATTAACCTATCTCACCTTTTTGTTTGTTTCTGCATAATCATAAATTATTTTCTAAACTGGTTGATCCAATTCATAACTGTACTAACAGGAAATTAGAGGGTATTTCTCATATCTCATATATCAGGTCTTTGCTACTGTAACCTATTGCCTCAATAGTACCAACCTAATCTCTTTTAGTGCCACAGAATGTAAGAAACGTGGGCAATTTGAATACTACTTTGAGAAACACTTAATACTACATACTATAACCAGTGCATGCATGGAACAAATCATTTCAAATTAAGGATTGTCCATTTGAAAGAACCAGGATCTGAGGTTAAATATGGGATTTAGTTGAGCTAAGAGGATAAATATTTCATTCAGCAATATTTTATGAAGGTAGATTTTCAACAGAAGTCATTTTTAGTAGCAAAAGAGGTGATCTAAAAAGTATAACACAGAGGCAGTGGCAATAGAGAAGGAAGGGACAAATATCAAGGGAACCAAAGGGTGTGGTGAAAAGAAGGAAGGGCACTGAGGACAATCAGCTGCTTAAGAACTTCCAGAGCAAATTCTCTTAACTGGCTTTTTGCTCAAACTATTTCGCAATCAATTCCTTCCATTTTTCTTTTTCTTAATTTTACTTTTAATTAGGTCTTTAGGGCCAACACAATATAAGAAAGTCAAACTTAAGGTCTCTGATCTCAACTAAGTTGTTGATATTCTGGAGGCCCTAAAAATCCATTGAGCTCATAAACTTAGAGCTGGGCTAATCAAAATCTCGTCTTAAATTTGGAATAAACAATTCCAATAAAGCATTTTTCAGTCCCATGACTCCATGTACAGAAATATCCATTAATACATTTCAGATTGATAAAATATTGGATAAACTACTGAATTGTGTTTATTTCACTACCTATATATTTCTTAAGGGAAAAAAGAAAATACTGAAATAAAATGCTGAGAAATGGTCATTATTAGAAAAAACAATTAAGGAGTCAGGGCAATAAAACTGTGGAAAAAGAAGGGAATAGCTGTTGTTAATAACACAAATAAGTGACCATGGTCTCCTGGTCTGAGTTTCCTGTAAGTCATTTAGAAAAGCAGGAAGAACCTAATTCTCTGGGTTGGTATCACCCAAACTGGTCCTTATACTAGGAAAGAAGGAAGGAAGCATTTATTAAGTGTCTACCATGTGTCAAATAATTTATAAATATTATTTCATTTGATATCCACTTTGTTATGCATTGGAAGTAAAAAAAAAAAAAAAAGAAAAGAAAAGAAATGGTTCTTATCTTCAAGGAGCTTGCTTAAATGGAGTCACTGAAGGACTGGTGTTCTATCCATTGAAACACCTAGATACTTCTATGAAAATAAATCTTAAAGAAAGAGCGAAATCAATTAAGAGGTCCAAGTGAGTTCCTCTTATGGGGAATAATATAGTTCTGGGGAGTCCACTTATCTGGATAGCTTTTCCTTTGTGTCTGTTAGTCTTTCCTTTTGTTACTTGTTACTAAGGAAGGTTTTAGATATTGAGCTATACCATAACTTGAAGTTTTAAATTGGCTATTCTATGTTAGACCTGGATGGTATTGACTCTAGATAAAAGGTCAGAGATAGCTATGCCCTTGATGATGGAGGTCTTCCCTAATCTTTCAGTATGCCAGTATCCAAGGTGATAGAATTATGACCAGACTGTAAAATTGTAGTTATTTGTATTTCAAACAAATTAGTCAAGGGCTCAGTTTGTGGTTTATCTAACCCTCTGGTTCTCTGCTATCATTTAAAGTCCTTCTTTTAGCCATTTCCCCATATGTTAACATCTTTGTTATAGCTCCTAACCAATAATAAGTATTTAATAAAAGCTTGCGATTGATTTGATCTATTAGGAACCCAGAACTGTTGTGAATATTGTAAGTAGTCCTGAAGGTGAAATTAAGACTGCTTGCTCTCAAGGACTTTTACAGTCTAATGAGGAAGGTACTATGTATAGGTATATGATTCAAATTATATGTGTAAAGGAGAGTCTTGAAGCTCTATAAGACAAAAGAAGAAAGATTACTTCTTCCATGAAGAGTTAGGAAAGACTTCATGGAAGAACATCTGTTTGAAGAAATTAAAGATTTCCTTAGCTATCTTTGTCAAATATTTCTTCCTTATGATGTAAAAAAGTCTGTCTTTCATAATTTGACTCTAGGGAAACAACAAAAATAAATGAAATAAATGATTTCAGGAAAAGGAAGTCAAACTAAGCAATTGCATTCATACACATAGACATATGCATATATGTGTATATATAGATGTCATATATAACATGCATATGTTACATATATGTATATTTATATAAACATTAGCAACAGAAAATGTTAGAGCAATAACATCTCTATTCCTAAAGGTCCTCAGTTTAATGAAGTATTGTAAATAAGCCAGCTAGACTTTATAATTAACACTACAAAATATGCCCTCTCCCTGCATAGTAATTTTTTATTCAATCTTTGTTTTTTAACACCATTGCCTTTATTCATCTCCTTTTTTTCCTCCAATAGCTTAAAACAAAAGCTAATTGCTCTTGGCCTAGAGCTACTCTGCTGACATTTCAAAGGCATGATCTAAAGTCATTCAGGAGGAAACTAGCTTCAACTTCCACAATATCCTATAGTGCCATGATAAAGGGGAAGGTATTCAACCCAACTATTTCTAGTTTTCTTTATCCCCACTTCTTTCTCTCCCCCAATCAGGCTTGTAAGCACTTTGAGAATAGAGAATTATTTCATTATTTATATAACAGTGCCTAGTATAGAATAAGTACTTCTTCATATTTTGTCATATCTTCAGATTTTGTTTTCTTTTTCTCTACTTCTCTTCCTTCTCCTGTGTGTGGGGTGTGTGTGTGTGTGTGTGTGTGTGTGTGTGTGTGTGTGTGTGTGTGTGTGTTTCCTTTTTGGTAATTCTGGAGTTGAGAGAAATAAATGACAAGTCTAAGAAGAGCTAGAGCTGACCTGAGAAATCACTTCCTAAACCTCTCTGCATAAAAAACTGAAGAGTTGATAGAACCTAGAGATTTAGGAAATTCTGTCTCTAGTAGGAACCCTGGTTTTCTTTTAGATACAAAAATATTTTAATCTTCCAGGATTCCTTCTGGCCAGGGATTTCCTAGGATCTATATAACATCTGTCTATCCTGACTATACCAGAGCATAAGAGCATAAGAGCATAGAAGAAGGAAGGCTATCTTTACCATATTGGGAAATGGCATTTGATACAATTTACATTCTAACAATTCCAAATCCCAGCAAGTTATTTCTCTGCTGAAAACCTTCAGATTCTTTTCTTTAACAAAGCAAGTTCAAACTCCCTAGACTGGCTTTCAACAATATGAATCTGACCTGTTTTTCTGTTCCTATTGTCAATCACATTTGCCTTATGTTCTCTATAAAGTAGGCACTATTTCATTATCCAGATATACCCTAGGTTCATACCTTAGCTTCTACCTAGAAATTCTACTCATTCTTAACAGATGACTTTAAATGTCATTTCCTCCATTAAGCCTTCCTTCATCTCTACTCAACCAGGAAGTAATTTCCCTCTTTTCTGAACCACAAGAACTTAATTTCTTTTCCTCCATAAGGGCCATATTCAGCCTTTTGTCATAATCAGTCATGCACATACATGTTTTAGCCTTCCTTATGAGTTTCTTATAACTTTCAATACAGTATTGTTAATCTTTGTCTTCCACAATACCTACCTGTTATGCCACAGTTCTCTTTTATTGTCCTGACTCAGTTTCCCTAATTATCCTGCTTAGTCCTGCCTTGGTTTATCTGTTTCTCAGTTTTGCAAAACCTCCCCTCCCTCTTTATCAGAATATTTGATAAGGATAAAAGTTCTTATGCTTTAGAATATCAGAATGCCTCTCCCCATCCCAAGCTATTAGAATGTCAGATACTGTCTAATCAAGATGCCTCTCCCCTTGTCCAGGGTGCCTCCCCCTGATTATGTCATCCCATCTCCTGTGACTCACCCTACCCTATCAGAATCCCATTCCTGTTCTCAGTACCCTGACTCCGCCCCTGCCTCAATCTACCCTCTTGAGCCACATATATATGTCATTGAGAACTCTGATTGTTTGCTGGATTCTTGGAGATGATAGTCTCATTCAGCCCTGGGACCAAACACAGATCCATTGGTCCCAGTATATCTCTCCATTTAATAAATTATTAAATACTCTCTAATCTCTATCTTACTCACTACATATCTACTTTATATCTGGGGATCAAAGTATTCTGAATGAGTTATTGGAGGTAGTTTGATACAGTGGAAAGAATATTTGTTT
This sequence comes from Sminthopsis crassicaudata, assembly GCF_048593235.1. Taxonomy (NCBI): domain Eukaryota; kingdom Metazoa; phylum Chordata; class Mammalia; order Dasyuromorphia; family Dasyuridae; genus Sminthopsis; species Sminthopsis crassicaudata. The sequence continues at coordinate 602,727,542 of NC_133618.1, forward strand.
TTTTCTCTTGATTTGGTTTTTACACATGACCAATGTGAGAAATTGTTTCATCTGATCATACATATTTGCTATAAGGGTTTTGTTTTGCTTTTCCTCCCACCCCCCGCCCCAAGTTGGACTGAGTAGAAGGAAGGAAAAGTTGCTGTTTATCAACTGAAAAAATAAAATAAAAATTTTAAAAGAGAAGATTAATAAAATTTAAAGCAAAAAGGAGTGGAAGTAAGAATGATAGATCTGGAGTTAGAAGATCGGAAGATTCTTTCTCTATTCTTTTACTTCTTGTGTGACCCTGAACAAGTTATCTTACTTCTCAACTACCCAATCTATAAGATGAGAGGTTTGAACTAAGTCAGGGATTCATTTAACCTGTGAAGTTTTTAAAAATATTTTTAATAATTGTATTTCAATATAATTGGATTCCTATGATCCTATGGATTTTGTTTTATATGTTTAAAACATTGTTCTAAAAAGGGATCCATAGGCTTCCCCAAAGGGGTCCTCAATTACATAAAAAACTTAACTCTTGTTTAGGTTCCATTTCAAAATCTTTTGATAAGATAAATTAGTTTCTTGAAAAGTCTCCTTTGTGATCTATTGCCAAATTGTTAGGGTATAAGAGATGACTTTGATCACAACACATTCTTCAGACAGCCCCAAACTTAGAAAGGAGACACCTAAGCAAAACTTTTCAACTCTTGAAATTCCTGGATTTCTTTGTTGGGGAGTTTAGGTCTCTGCAAGCCATAAGTACAGCAAAGTATCCTGGAATTCATTAACATGATGAGGAAATGGTCAAGAGAACCAAAGTACTTTTACATTGTCTTCGTCACTAAAATCATCCTAATTATGAAACTCTCACAGGCTGCATTTAAATTTGTAAACTTTACCTCCTCCATATCTCATCCCATTAAGTTCCTATAGATAAAAAAACAAAAACAAAAACAAACAAACAAACAAAAAAAAAAACCCTAGTCTAACTGAGCCCAGAATTGGAGCCCTTTTCTGTAAAGGCCTCTTGAACTATGGATGGCATACCTATCTATTTTCCTGTTGTCTCTGCCCAGTAAAATCAAAGTTTCTTTAGGTCAGACACTTTCATTTTGTCATTGTATACCTAATACCTAGTATTATGCTTTGCATATAACAGGCATTGCATAAATGCTTAGCTAGAAATTGGGAATATTTCACCTGGAAAAGAAAGAGCAGCCTTCAAAGATTTAAAGGATTATAATGTAAAGCATCATTAGACTTAATTGTTGTTTGTTTGGCCCCAAATGGGAGAGCAATGATCAATACTGAAGGAGGCATTTAGAAGCAACTTCCAAAAGCAGTAGACACTTACTTAATCTCTAGATAGATAAATAAAAAATATATATACATATATATATATATAAGTACTATTATTACTATATATATAAGTACTATTGTTACTATTTTATAGACCAGGAAACTGAGACTGATTTGAGTAATCCTTAGGAATGAAAGAAAGAAAGGGAAGAAAGGGAGAGAGAGAGAGATTTCACTTAAAGTTGGATGGGCTAGGATCTCCTTCCCTAGTATAGACTAAACTGAGTGCCTATTGAAGACTTGATTTTCTCACTCATACCCACCAAAATCAAAGGTTATTTTTGCAATTGTCAGCACTTCTGATGTTAGATTTTAGAGTTAGAACATATTGGTCCAATTTGAATTCTGTGAAATTTTAAATTGAATTAGTTTTCAAATCTGGAGAAGCTTCCATGCAGACTTTTAATGGACTGTTTTTGATTTCGTCAAGATTTCCAGGCACATAGTAAGTGATCAATATATTGCTATTGATTGATTGTCTACAAATAGGGCAAAATTGAAGCCAGCTTTTGTTTTCCCCATATTTTCTAGTTTTTCTTAAAGTAGGTTCTTTATGAAGGGACAAAACTATAAAATTCTAGCAGATAGTGGTTAAGGCACTAAGTTTTATTCTTTGTTTTGGACTTTAATGGATGATTGCTAAATAAGCCATGTGTTTACCAGAGTCCTAACAGATAATTTCTAGAGAAGATCAAAGTCCCAGCTGCAGCATAAATGGCCATGACACCAATTAGCTTAACAGAATTTGCTCATTGTGTGGATTCCAAGGAAAAACACTTAGTTGTCATTTCTTGAGAGAGGAGACCAAGAATGGGATTGTCATAGGCCTGATTTCCTGAGAATTTTTCTCTCTGAGCCCTGTTCCTGCTACTGTTGTTGGCACAGTATCAAAAACTATATTTAGTTTCCCTGAGGATATACCATATTATTTTTAACCTAGAGTCTTAAAAATCCTAAGTTTCCATCTGTTCATCTCCCATAAACAGAACTGTATCCTGTTATAACCCTACTTGGGATTTTTCTTTCAAAAATTTTGCCTGAGGGTCTAGTGATAACCACTTGCTGAGTGTAGAAATCTTTGTTAATATATAAAGGTAATGGCAATCATGGCCAGGTTGAAAGATAAGGTGATGGAACAAAAAGTTAGTCATTACAATTGTGAATATGTAACAGAAATCCTAATAAAACAATTGACCTCTCCATAATCCTCTCAGAAATATTGACTTCACTCCACCTTTTGAGTGGAACCCAGAGTCTGAGGTCAATTTGGAAGAATACCTAGGACTCTTTGTGCTTAGTGCACATAAGCCCTCCTATTCCCCCTCTACCCCCCACCCTCATGTTAAGGAGACAGTAACTCTAAGGCAAATGCAAGGTTACTGTTGGGGAAGCTCTCTCACAGGGAACAGGATCCCACAGGAAGATTATCCCAACCTGTCATCTCTTAACTTTCTATTTTAACTAAATTGTTTTTCCCACAAGATGCAAACTTGACATAGTGAATAGAGATGTGACCTTCAATGCATAAAGATGAGAATCAAATCCTGCTGCAGACAAATACCATCTGTGTAACTGGGAAAGTCACTTATGTTTCTCAGAACTCTTAAGGCAACAATTTTTTTTTAATGGTTTTTGTTCTTGTTATTTTATTATTTTTTATTTTTCTCCCTTCTGCTTTTCTGATCAAATGCATAATAAAAAAGAAAAAGAAAATTCTCATAACAAATCTAAAAAATTCCCACACTAACTAAATCCAAAAATGTAGGACTTATTTTTCAAGTCCCTTACCTCCAGAATCATGGATTATCATTGAACATATTAATCTTAGGCAACTTTCTAAGGCAAGAGTTGTAGGGTGTGCTAATTTGCTTTATTAAAGGGACTCCCTTCTACCGAGAGTTCCTCCCAAAAAAATCATGCCTCTAGTGCCTACTTTCTTAACTAGATACCAAATCACACTTCTATACTGCTAAAGGACTCTGAGTGCCCACAGCATCCTCTAATGTTTTTTTGGAGTAAAAGTCTTTCCTCACTCTGGTTATTGCTCTGGGACCACTTATGTCCCAGAATCTGCTCATGTCTTAGCAAAAAGTATAGAAGTAACCAACTAATACAAAACATTGCTTCCAAATAAATTTCATAACATAATACTCTGATTGTTGGTACCTTTGGTCTTTCTGCCTGCTTTCCTGTTGGTTTTAAATCTTGTCTGACTCTTTGTAACTCCATTTGGGTTTTTTTTTGTTGTTGTTGTTTTGTTTTGTTTTGTTTTGTTTTGTTTTGTTTGGGGGCAGAGATGCCATTTTCTTCTCCAATTCATTTTACAGATGAGGAAATTGAGGCAATGGGGTTAAATGATTTGTCCAGACTAACACAGTTTGCATCTGAGGCTACATCTGAACTTTAGGCCCAGGTTTTATTATAAATATATGTGTGTGTGTGTGTGTGTGTGTATGTGTGTGTGTGTGTGTGTGTATGTGTGTGTGTGTGTATGTATGTGTGTGCAAGGGTGTGTATACATGTGTGCATATATATATATATATATATATATATACACACACACACACACACACACACACACACACACACACACAAATATATACATATAGTATAAGTCCCATCTATACTAATCACTGATTACCTGACTGACCTTTAATGTAGGGTTTCCCTAAAATGAAATGTATTGCTCTTCTTTGACTTCTCTTTCAAATCATAACTACAACCTGTCAAACACATTCCTTGACATTTGTCCTGACAACACTATCCATAGAACTTACTTAATATTCTGACTGCAGAGTTTTTAGGACCTGCTTCGTTGCCATTCAGATAACTATTTAATAGCCACTGCTGAAAAAATTCCAATCCTCCATATGGAGAGTAGTTTTCCTTAATGATAAGAACATGAAATAGTGACCCTCACTTTATATTTGGGAAGGTAGGAGAAAACACTATTTCTTTGGATTTTTTTTCCCCTTAAAGTTTAAAGTCTCAATTATGAGTCTCCTGAAAGAAGAAAGATAAGACTTGATGGGACCATAGATTTATAGTTGGAAGGGACCTTAGAGACTGTTTAAGTCCACTCATTCATGTTATAGATGAAGAAACTGAAAAGTTTTAATTGATTTGTTCAAGACCAATCACACAGTTTGTCAAGAATAGCAGGATTCAAACTCAGTTTTTCCTGACTTGGATGCCAGAGAGATCTCTCTGTTATGCTATCTAGTTACCTCTCCTCTCCTATTGTAATACTAACATGAGATACAATGTTTTATTCACTTTTTTTTCACTTAAAATCTAAGTTTTTAAGATCTGAATTCATGAAAACTTTCTAGAGCCTACCTTCTGGATCTGGTCTAAGGATTTCAGGATGCACTACATTTAATTCATGAATGATCTCACTGATATAGTTGTTCCCTTCTACTTTTACAACTGGCATGATTTTATTCCATTTTTCTTCATAAATCCTCCATAAAGGAGCTTCTCCACGTGCTTGAGGTCTCCCTCTGGTCTCAGGTGACTCAAGGAGACTCACACAGCTCTCAAGCCATGTCTTTCTGGTCTTTTGCTTTTGCTTTGTGACTGAGAGGCTGAGAGGCTTCCTCATCCAGTTACACAATCTTCAAGTATCTTATTTCACATCCAAAAGGAAAATCTTCACATTTTAGTAAATAATAATGCCTAGATTAATGAATTATTGATGGAGTTGTGAACTAATCCAATCATCCTTGGGTAACCCTTTGATCCAGCAATGCCACTTGTAGGTCTATATCCCAAAGAGACCATAAAACAGGGAAAAGGACTCAAACCTACAAAAACGTTTGTAGTAGCTCTTTCTGTAGTGACAAAGAATTGAAAAATGAGTGGAAGTATATCAACTGGGAAATGGCTGAATAAATCATGGTATATGAAATTAATGGAATATTATTATTCTCTAAGAAATGATGAACAAACCAATTTTAGAAAAGTCTTGAAAGATTTACATGAATTGATGCTGAGTGAAGTGAACAAAACCAGGAAAATATTACACACAGCAACAGCAAGATCATGGGATGATCAACTAGGTTAACTTAGCTCTTCTCAACCATTCAATGATTCAAGGTAATCCTTGTAGTGATCTTGTTTCTGGAGGCCTCTGGACCAGCCTTCCTTTCAGCAGATTAATCACCAGGAGTTAAAGGTGTTAAAGTCCACATTCTTTATTATCTCCTTCCTGGGGCTGGGCAGCTTTCTGGTAAGTCTTTCAGACCCGCCTTGTTCTCAGTGGGGGAAATGCAGAAGGCCAGCCACCATAGTGGTGTGAGATGAAGTGAATCTGTCTCTGAGACCGAGGGCTTGTGCTTCAGCCTCCAGCCACCACAAAGGTGGGTGATGGAATGACTTTGTCTCTTCATCCCACCCTGGCTGAGTTTGTCCCCACTTATGTGCTCTATTTTAATTACATCATCATAGGTGTGAATCTTGTGGAACTATATTAAATACTAAGTGCATGTACTGAATTAGAGAACTATTGTCTTATTAATTCCATTGAGTTAGCACCTTGTAAGAATCCTTGTTTCAAGTACAAGAGTTCTGGCCCATAACAAATCCTAATAAACTTTGAATAGAAAATCCCATCCATATCCAGAGAAAGAACTATGAAGACTGAATGTTTATCCAAACATACTATTTCTATAGTTTTTTGTTTTGTTTTGATTGTTTTTGCTGAGGCAATTGGGGTTAAATGACTTGCCCAGGGTCACACAGCTAGGAAGTAGTAAGTGTCTGAGACCAGATTTGAACTCATGTCCTCTGGATTTCAGGCTGGTGCTCAATCCACTGTGCTATCTAGCTGTCCCAAAACATACTATGTTCACCTTTTCTTTTCCTCTTCTGTTTTTTTTTTTTTTTTCCTTTCTCAGGGTAGTTCCCTTTTGTTCAGATTTTTCTCTCCCAACATACCTCATATGGAAATATGTAAAAAATTAATGCACATGTAAAACCTTAAAAAAATTTTAATGATGTCTGATCATTATCTTTTCTTCTTTTAAACCATATATTCTTTGTCAAAATGAACTAAGGATTATATGGTAATGACTATATAATTTCTTCTTAAGACCATCACCATACTTTCCAAATAAATTCTCAAGCTTTCTCAGACCATCATTTTACACAATACAAGGCAGCAAATCTAATAAAAAAGAAATGTCAGCTCTTGTTTCTCCCTTTCCTAATTGTCAGGGCATCAATCCTACTTACCAAATAGCCATCACTACTTCAATGGATGAAACACAGCGGGAAGCTAGCAGGTTTCCTACCATAACACATTGAAACTGATGGGAAAAGAAAGCATTGTGAGGAAGAAAGTTAGGTGGCAGTGGATACAACTTCCATAGCAAATTACAGGGATCTGGAAATTACTATAAACCAGCTTTGGCAGCACATACACTAAAATTGGAATGATACAGGGATTGGCTTGGCTACTGCACTAAGATGATATGCATGTTAATGTAATGTTTCATATTTTTCTGCTTTTCCCTTTCTCTCCCCTCAGATTCCTAACTGGCAACCCTGTCTTCTCCACAAATCAGGTCTCCAATCTAAGTGCCCTTTAGGACATTAATGCCCCCCCTGAGTCCGTCCCCATCTACCCAGTGAGAACCTTTGCAAATAAAGTCCTTTCATAGTGGGTCCTGGCTCTGGGTAACTTTTCCTAAGTGAAGGTGGTGATGTGTATGTGTGTATTTGAAGTTCCAAGATTGTGAAATAGCTTAGAAAATGGGGGAGCTGAGAATCAAATGGGTCTTCTACCTCTTAAGTCCTTTCTTTTTGCTTTATCAAATACTATTCCCCTCAATAACCAGGTGTGGATATATAGTACTGGATAAGTCACTTTTGCTATGTGGGATTCAGTTTTCTCATTTATAAAACAAAACAGTTGGACTAAAGTATCTCTCTGTTCTTTTATACTTCTAAGTTTGATTGTCTTCATGTATAAATGGAACTTTTTCTAAATTTATTTAACTCCAGTGAGTACTAAAAAAAGATGTTCCAGAGGGGGAAAAGCAGTGTGAATATATGAATCTGAGTTCTAACCTTGACCTTTATTAAATATATGACCTTATGCAAATTATTTCTCTAGGTTTTAGTTTCCTAACCTGCAGAATAAGCGTTTGGAAAAGACCATCTCAAAGAGATCCACAGTTCTAATATTCTTCAACAACATCAGATTATAAGAAAGAATCATCAGAACTCAAATATGAGAGAACAATGAATTTGGAATCAGAGGGGCTGAGACTGAATCCAACCTCCTCTGTGATAACCTTAATAATGATGGACAAATCATTAAACCTTTCTGGACCTCAGTTTTCTTATCAGCAAAATGGAGGGTAGTTGACTATGTTGATCATTCACCTCTTAATCTGGGATGCTGTGATCCTATGAAATATCTATCCTGAGGCCATCCAAAGAGTTAGCTTCGGAGCCACTGGACTAGAAAACCAGTCTCCCAGTTGATTCTTCTTTTCCCCCCTTCTCTACTACAGAACATACTTCCCAATTAGAGACAAAAAATGTCCTTCAGGTGGCATTTTTAATTCCCAAATGGTAACAGAAAATCATAAGGTTTTCCTAATATATAAGGGAAAGTGTCTCGCAGCTATACACTCCCCTTTCATAGCAAATCTAAATTAACAGGAGTTCAGAGCCCTTCAATTGACTAGGGACAGGTAAAGGGTGGGGGTGGGGGCTTTCAACAGGACCCACTTGGACAAAGGTATGTAGCACCGTCAATCACCATTGTGTGGTACTGTTCATCTGTGGAGTCAGTTCCAGTGGGATCTGAACTATGGGCTTTTGTTTTAATGCCCATAAAGCTCTCCACGGCTGCTGCCTTTACAAAGACAAGTCTTATTCGCTGTTCTCCCTCAGTCTTCTAAACACTTCATTTGGAAAGTGTCAAAGCCATAATTGATTTTTGCCCAGTGTTGGGAAGTTATACTGAAACACCACTCCCTTTGTGGCTGGAGAAAGAGGGGAAAAAAGAAGGCGCTCACACAAGCAAGCATTATAGATTGCAATGTTGATTCAACCAACATCGGTCCCAGGAGCAAGGAGCCTGGGATGATTTGAAACCTTCTGAAAATAAGGGTCCCGAGCCTTCTGGAGACTGCCTGGCTCCCACCCTGCTGCTCCAAAGGCAGACAGCAGAAAAAATAAAGTGGGGTCTGCTGCTGATGTATGGGGTGTCAGATGTCTCTGAGAACATGAGGGAATCTTTAAATGGTTTTAGGAGAGTGACAGGTAGTTATAATTTTCACAAAGGCTTGTAAAAAGTTCCATTTTTATATAATTCTTTAAAACTGTTTACCAATTTGTATCCTACTTTAGTTCATCTCAGTTGCCCCTGGACAACCTCTCTCCTGTTCACATTCATTTCCTTTTCTAGTAGAGCAGGAAAAAAAAAAATATTTTGGACCTCATGCTAGAAGAACCATCAGCTTCAGCTGCTTCATAGCTTCTAGCCTTGGTTCTCATACAGACTCTCATTACTGCAGCCTTATCTCTCTCTTCCTCAGTTTCCCTCCTTTGTAAAAAGGATTTTGGCCTAGGTGATCTAGAAGAGAGCCTAAATTCATAATGGATGCTATTAAAATAAAAATACTACCACCTACGGTTAATGTCTCCAAAATAATACTTCAAGAAAATAACCATAGGAATATCTAAAATCATTCAAATCTCAAAATTCCTAATTTTGACAGCTCCTTAACAACAAAGCTAAATCCATACTCCCATCATTCTCTTCAGTAGCAAAAGACTTTCTATAGGAGCCAAAATTCACTTTTATTTCTTCAGAACAGGCAGACATGGTTGATGACACTTGCATTTAACCAGGCGCTGGGGAAATGAATACCCCAAATCAAAAATGAACATTTGAAACCTCATTAAGGTTGAGTGGAAAGTTGTTTTGAGGGGGTTACTTCAATTACTGTGATGCATTGCCCACTATTCTCAGCCTGTCTAAATCCTATGCCTCTTTCATGACATAACAATCCCATGAAAGATTCTCTGACCATCCTAGAGAAATTTTCTCTCCCAGAGCACTGATTATCTGCCCATAAAAGGGGTGGGTAGGTTCCATTAGGAAATTGGGGAAGAGAGAATGAACATTTTAAAAATACTTACACTACATCAGGCATTATACTGAGTAGTGTTTTTTGTTTTGTTTTGTTTTATTTTCTACAAATATCTCAATTGATCCTTATAATAACCCTGGTGCGATAGTTATTAGCTCTATTTTTCAGTTGAGGAAACTAAGGCAGGCATAACTTAAATAATTTACCCAGGGTTGCTCAGCTAGTAAATGTCTGAAGCTGAATTGGAATTTGGGTTTCTCTGACTCTAAGTCCAGATTCTATCCATTTGGTCAAGAGAAGAGAGCGGTAAAATAAGGAAAGAGCTAAAGGGGAATAAGGTAATTTACTACACTCACCTCTTGTTATTGTTGTTTTAGAGCATTTTCCTTCACTGACATAAATTAAAATTAATTTAAAAATCATTTTTCAACAATCTTTCCTTTTTCAAGGAAAGGGGCATGGAAAAAGATAGCTAGGAATTGTCTCTCCACCCATGTTTCCATCCAATGTAAGAAGAAATATATGAAATGGCCACTGAAGGAATTAGACTTGCTTTGTTTAGTCCTAGAGGACAAAAGCAAAAGCAATGGTTGGAAGTTTCAAAATAGCAAATTTAGGTTGCATGTTAAGGAAAAAAAAAAAAAAAGTTCTTCCTGATAGTTATTCAAGAGTATATGAGGCTCCCTTCTCCAAGTAATAGATTCTTCCTCAATGAAAATTTTCAAGCAAAGCTGCAAGACCACATGCCAGATAAGTCACAGAGTAAATTATTTTTAGACTTTATTTACATTAAGAGTTCTTCCAGGTCTAAAATTTCTGTAAGATGAATGGGTTCTACCCCTCTCAAAATAGACTTTCTTCATCTAGGAGCTGTTCACTTACTTCTCTATGGTCAAGTTTATTTTGACTCAACATTACTTCCAGTAGAGAGTATGGAGGAGGATAGAGAAGAAAAATGAACTGCAATCTAACTAGAAAACTGTAAAAACAAAAGATAATGGAACGGAATAATGCAAAGTGCCACATGAAGGGTGCAAGTCTTAAGTGTATAGTTCAAAGGAGAAGGGAAAAAAGAGAGTGGAGGGAGAGTGTCTAACTATGTCTGTCTGTCTGTCCCTCCATTTCTCTTATCTCACACACACACACACACACACACACACACACACACAGAGTCCAGTGCTTTTCCATTGCCTTCAGGAGCATATACAGAATGCTCTATTTGACAAAGCTTTTATAACCTAGCTCTCTCCTGCCTTTTCAGTCTTTTTACTTCTTGACACATACTCTTTGATCTATGACACTGGCCTCCTGGCTGTTCCATGAACAAGACTCTCCATCACTAAACTCTGGGCATTCTCCCTAGTTGTTCCTCAAGTCTGGAACACTATCCCTCCTTCACTCTGGCTACATGATATCTCTGGCTCTCTTGGGGTCCCAATTACAACCCCACCTCCTACAGGAAGCTTTTTACCAACTCCACTCAATTCCAGTGACTTCCCTCTTTATCATTTCCTATTTATCCTGTATATAATTTGTTTTCTATATATTGGTTTGCAGGTTGTCTCCTCCATTAGATTGAAAATTCCTTGAGTAGAAGGACTGTGTTTGCCTTTTTTATATCTCTACCTGTGAACCTGGCATATAGTAGGAACTTAATAAGTATCTATCCAAGATAATTAATTAAATACCTCATTATTGGATGAATTTGATTATATATACCCTTCTATAAAACCTGTGGGTTTACTGAATTTTGTTTTTCTTTACTATCCCTCTGATCCATTTATGTGTGTAGATACTGTGAATGTTTAGAGTCTTTCAGAGGAAAAGAATCATGCTAATCCCTCATTACTGTTGATGATTAACAATAGTTAATATTCATATGACACTTTATGTTTCACTTTAGCAACTGAATGGAGGATAAATTGAAGTAAGCAGATCTATCTACAGACTACTGCAATGATCTAGGCATGATGTGAAGAAAACTTATGCTCCCCTCTTCCCAAAAACTGACACATAAGAAAAATGAAGGCAAGAACTGCTATTTTTTTCTTTGTCTTTCTATGTCAGCATTTTGTAGATGTTTAATGCATTCATTTGTTAATTAGAATTAAATGAATTTCACTAGATTTGACTATTTGACTAATTAACATAAATGATCATTTGCCATTTGGTCTTTTTGTTAAGTCATTAGAGCAAGGTTTTATTTTGCTTTGTTTCAACTTTTTTTGCATCACGGATTCCTTTGACATATTCTGATGAAACCTATGTATCCCTTCTTAGGATAAGATTTTTTTAATTCAAAAGATAAAAGTTAATTTCTTTAAATAGTTATCAAAATAATATTTTAAAATATCAAGTTCACAGAAAGAACCCCTATTCTAGGGAATGAATAAGGATTTATTTGCTTGGAAAATCAAGCAACTTGGGAACATAAGTGAAAAAGGAAGATTTTTTTGCGTCTCAATAGAGGAAAAATAATCTTTTCAGACCCAGAAAAAAGGAGGTTAAAAAAAAGTACCAGCACACAGCATAAACTGAATATCCCAATCCATTTATTTTCTATAAAGAGAATTTTAGTAAATGCATGCAGTGTTGTCTTAAGGCACAATAATACACAAGTGTGTGTATCAGACAGTATCTTTTCTGGCTTCTCTTCCTTAGGTTTTTCTGTGCAAAATTTCATAGTTACCACAACTCAGATGGAAGAAATGATGTGATCTGCAAAGGCTGAGCAAAGTTAAGGAAAGTTGAATGTTTGTTCACTAAATTCTAGGCCAGATTGAATTACCCTCAGAACTCTCTTTAAATAAATACTGAGATCATGCCCTTTCCTTGCAAAACAAAAAGATTGAGGTGTTCCCGAGTTTTAGACAGAACTACCTCACTGAAATTATATGACATGTTTTGCTAAGGAAGATTTTCTTCATAAAGGACTATTTCCTGGCCAGTAGTATTAAGCTTGCCTTCTTTGCTTTTTGTTGTTGTTGTTGTTTTGGTTTTTTGTTTGTTTGTTTGTTTTCCCCAATATATTCTTTCATTCAAGCCTAAAGTGTTTCCAAAGTTTACCACAGTATTGGATTTTTTTTTTCTCCATAATGGTTCCCCACAAATCATGGGCAGCTCAGCATGAGAAAATGACATCAGTGATGTCAAAAGCTTTTCAGAGCTCCACCCAGGAATTCCAATCCCTACTCCAAAAACCATGGTCCAGATGGGATGCTTCAGATTCCGTCCCTGAGTAGGGAAGGGAGTTGAACTAGTTGACTGCTAATACCCTTTTCTATATTAAAATCCTCTGCATCTATAGAAAAACGACAACAACAAAGGAGAGAAAGCTTATCTTTCCAATTAAAAGGAAAGGGAATGTCTTTATTTCATATAATTATAAGTGAGGAAGAGGCTTAGGGATTATACACAGTTTCTGTGATATGATGTTTCATCCAACCAAACATTTAGAATTTATCTCCTAAGATATTAAGGAAGACCATGAAAAACAATGTTTTGTTGACTACTGAGGTAGATGTGGGAGGTAGTGATCTAGATCTTTGACAAGGTTTCTAAACCCATAAAAGCTATGATTGTACAAGCAGAAAATAATAATAATCACTAACTTTATAGAGAGCTTACTATGTACCATGCACTATGCTAAGTGCTTTACCATTATTATCTCGTTTGACTTCTACAACAACTTTAGGAAGTAAGTGCTATGGTGATCTCCATTTTACAGATAAGAAAACTGAAGAAAACAGAGGTTGTTACTTGTTCAGTATCACATAGGTAGTAAATTGTTCAGTCCATATCTCTGGAGGCTGGATTTCTGGTCTTCCACATTTCAGACTCAACAATCTATCTACTGCACTATCTAGCTGACCCAAATAAGGGCCCAAGAATAAAAACAATATATCAAGTATAAATGTGGAATATGATTGCATGCATATTTGTTTATATACATTTATATACACATGTGCATTTATGTGTTATATGTGTATATGAAGAATATATCGAATATCAGTGTATATATTATAGGCAATTCATTTGGATCCACTGATCTAAACTCATCAAACATAGATCAGATATTCTTTTGCTATGTCCTACTTCTTTTAGATATCAACTCACTTTTTTTTTAAATTCTTTTTTTCTAGTGCAAAAGATCATATACTTCTTATGAGAAGTATATTCTTCTTGGGAGAAAAAAAGATCCAAGGGTGAAATAGGATTTAAGCAGTTTTTTTTTTTTTTTTTCCATTAGAATCTAAAATCACAGATTCCAAAATTGAATGGGCTGAAATGGACATGTAATCTAACCTATACCCATACAAGTATTGACTTGGCAATATATTCGATCAAATAGTCAATCAATTTCTGTTTGAAGACCTTCAATGAGAGAGAGGCCATTAATTCCCAAGGAGGCTCATTCCAATATTGGATAACCCTGATTCTTAGAAAGTTTTTTCTCCCTTATATCAAGTCTAAATTTATCTCTTTGCAACTTTAACCTTTGTTTCCAAATCTATTATTTAAGGTCAAACAGAGCAAGTCTTATCCCTCCTTCATATAATAATCTTTCCAATCTTAACATGCTATCATGTCCTCCTTTAATCTTCTCTTCTCCAGGTTGAACATCTCCAATTTCTTTAGCCCATTACTGAGGGCAGAAGTTGAATTTTCTAGATGTTCCCCATTCATTGGAAGCAGAAGTTTTATCATATATACATATATGTGTATGTATGTTTGTATATATATATATACATATATATATGTATATGTATGTATATATATGTATATGTATGTATGTGTATATATATATATATATATATATATATATATATATATGTACATATAGGGAGTGTGTGTATGTATGTGTGGTATCCTTTCTCTTTTTTCCAATATGGTTAAAAAATTTTTTTTGCTCCCCTGAACTCAGGTCTACTCTCAGCTTATTCCTAGTCAAGCTTTTTGGACTTAACAAATTGCATTCTTACATAATTTAGCATTTCTGATATTAGTCTTACAGAACCATACCATGCTTTTGTATTCATCTTATGTTATATGCAAAAGATGGACACATGGAGAGATCATTAAAAAACTAAGTTGGTTAAATAAATTCCCTGGGAGTCTATATTAGCTTCTCCTTTCCCTCTCCATTGAAATGATTTATCTTTGTGTGTTCAGATTTCATTCCTGAAATCTTCCCTTCCTTCATGGACTGATTTCTGTAGAATTTTAATTTCTAAGAACTTACCTTTCCTTCTATGAAATCATCTAAACTCTATTAATTTATCATAACAGAGTCATCTTACTTTGCTTTCCTTAGACAGGGAGGACTACAGAATTCTGGAGAACAATAAACATGTGGGAAAATACCATAAACCTACAATTCTTCTCCCCTTTTCTGTCTCTTTCTCCTTCTCTGGAATATTTGCTGAGCTCTCATGCTAGGGATCTGTCCACTTTATCTGCATGAGTTCACCATACATGAAACACCCTCAATCTCACCATGATGCATTCCATCCAATTTCCTTCCATGTTACAACATCTTCCTTCCTCCTTTCTATTTGCTGCTCTTGGAACAATCATCAAAATAATATTACTGTTCCCAGAATGAACGTGTTGTAATGCTGGAGAAACTGAGGCAAGATAGAGATTAGAGGTTTTTAATATTTTAATAGAGGGAGAATTTGGACTGGCTAAGCTATTTTAACCAGCCAGTGGATGGGATTATTGTTTCAAAGCATTGAACAACAAGTGAGGGATTCCAGAGACTTTTATAGGGCTCCATGGATCAGGGAAACAAAGGCAAGGGAGGTGGGTAGAACACTGGTGGGAGGGAATTCCAGGAAAGGACCATAAATTCAGTTCTGACAGCAAGGATCATAAGTGGGGAAGAAGCTAGGAGGCTGGATATCTGGTTCAGAGGATCCCATCTAAGTATTTGAGATAAGCCATCTGGAATTTTATGACTTTAGAATTTCAGTGGTCAGGGCTCCCAGCCCTAATTATCTCAGTCCTAATGGCCATGAAGAAGGGTTGCCACCAGGGAGACTGAGGCAGAACAATTCAGGGAAACTGAGGCATAACAGTGTCTATCGATTTCCTTATAATGCTACTTTTCATTCTGTTACTCCTCTGACCAAAATATCTTTGTCTTGGCCATACCTTCTCCATTGCTATTGTTTTTCCTTTCAGAATGTAAGTTTCTTGAGGGCAGGAATTTCTATTTGTATTTGTGCTTCACAGTCTGGCACATTGCAGATGCTTAATAATGTATTCATTTACTTTATTCATTCAGTCATTCATTCCAAATCACTCTTTCTTTTGCCACTTTATTAAAACAGATCAGCATTCTCTACCTTTTCATTCTTTTTTCTTCTTTTCCCATCATGAAAGTTCTTCCATGTTTTTAAGGATCCTTTCATTCTTCCTTATAACAAGTACAATGAAACATCATTATTTGAGCTTCTTTACCTTCTTTCCTTGAAGGGGAACCCAGCATGCATTCTGAGCACAGAAAAAATAATGACCTGGCCATGAAAAAAAAAGATAAATAAACATTGGTAGCTTTATTCAGATTCTTTTTTTTCTCTCAAGTAGGTGGAAGCAAAATCTTCATTCCTTTATTATTTGTTGTAGTGGCTTTTGTAGCTACCCCCTCAAAAACAAACAAAAAAACCCATCTTTTTTCACCTTCTTAAATACATTTCTTCTCACCTGATTACCAATTTGACACCTATGCTCTAGTTCTTTGTTTTTGTCTTTTGAAATTCCTTCTCCCTTTTTAGTTTGCCTTTCTTTTCTTTAAATTATAGTTCTCTCTTTCTGGCTTTTGCTATCTGTGTGATCTTAGACAAATTACTTAATTTCAAAACTGCTCAATTTCCTCATTTTTTTTCTATTTTTTTATTAATTTTTATAATTATAACATTTTCTTTGACAGTACATATTCATAGGTATTTTTTTTGCAACATTATCCCTTGTATTCCCTTCTGTTCCAAATTTTTCCCCTCCTTCCCTCCACCCCCTCCCCTAGATGGCAGGCATTCCTATACATATTAAATATCTTATAGTATATCCTAGGTATACTATATATGTGCAGAACTGAATTTTGTTGTTGTTGTTGTTGCAAAGGAAGGATTGTATTCGGGAGCTAAAAATAATCTGGGAAGAAAAACAAAACAAAACAAAACAAAACAAAACAGTGCTCACAGTTTATACTCCTTTCCCAGTGTTCCTTTTCTGGATGTAGCTGATTCTGTCCATAATTGATCAATTGGAATTGGATTAGCTCTTCTCTATGTTGAAGATATCCACTTACATCAGAATACATCCTCATACAGTATCATTGTTGAAGTATATAATGATCTGGTTCTGCTCGTTTCACTTAGCATCAGTTGATGTAAGTTTCTCCAAGCCTCTTTGTATTCCTCCTGTTGGTCATTTCTTACAGAACAATAATATTCCATAACATTCATATACCATAATTTACCCAACCATGCTCCAATTGATGGATATCCATTCATTTTCCAGTTTCTAGCCACTATAAAAAGGGCTGCCACAAACATTTTGGCACATACAGGTCCCTTTCCCTTCTTTAGTATTTCCTTGGGATATAAGCCCAGTAGTAACACTGCTGGGTCAAAGGGTATGCACATTTTGATAACTTTTTGGGCATAATTCCAGATTGCTCTCCAGAATGGCTGGATGTGTTCACAATTCCACCAACAATGTATCAGTGTCCCAGTTTTCCCACAACTCCTCCAACATTCATCATTATTTGTTCCTGTCATCTTAGCCAATCTGACAGGTGTGTAGTGGTATCTCAGAGTTGTCTTAACTTGCATTTCTCTGATCAATAGTGATTTTGGAACACTCTTTCATATGAGTGGAAATAGTTTCAATTTCATCATCTGAAAATTGTCTGTTCATATCCTTTGACCATTTATCAATTGGAGAATGGCTTGATTTCATATAAATTAAAGTCAATTCTCTGTATATTTTGGAGATGAGGCCTTTATCATAACCTTTAACTGTAAAAATGTTTTCCCAATTTGTTACTTCCCTTCTAATCTTGTTTGCATTAGTTTTGTTTGTGCAGAAACTTTTTAATTTGGTGTAATCAAAATGTTCTATTTTGTGATCAATAATGGTCTCTAGTTCTCCCTTGGACACGTTACTCCTTCCTCCTCCACAAGTCTGAGAGGTAAATGATCCCATGTTCCTCCAATTTATTTATGATTTCGTTCTTTATGCCTAAATCTTGGACCTATTTTGATCTTATCTTAGTATGTGGTGTTAAATGTGGGTCCATGCCTAGTTTCTGCCATACTAATTTCCAGTTTTCCCAGGAGTTTTTGTCAAATAATGAATTCTTATCCCAAAAGTTGGGATCTTTGGGTTTGTCAAACACTAGATTGCTGTTTTTATTCACTATCGTGCCCTGTGAACCTAACCTATGCCACTGATCAACTAGTCTATTTCTTAGCCAATACCAGATGGTTTTGGTGACTGTTGCTTTATAATATAGTTCTAGATCAGGTACAGCTAGACCACCTTCATTTAATTTTTTTTTCATTACTTCCCTTGAAATTCTCGACCTTTTGTTGTTCCATATGAATTCTGTTGTTATTTTTTCTGGGTTATTAAAATAGTTTCTTGGGAGTCTGATTGGTATAGCACTAAATAAATAGATTAGTTTAGGGAGTATTGTCATCTTAATTATATTTGCTCGGCCTATCCAAGAGCACTTAATGTCTTTCCAATTATTTAAATCTGACTTTATTTTTGTGTCAAGTGTTTCATAATTTTGCTCATATAATTCCTGACTTTCCTTTGGTAGATATATTCCCAAATATTTTATACTATCGACTGTTATTTTGAATGGAATTTCTCTTTGTATCTCTTGCTGTTGGATTGTGTTGGTAATGTATAAAAATCCTGAGGATTTATGTGGATTTATTTTGTATCCTGCCACTTTGCTAAAATTCTGAATTATTTCTAATAGCTTTTTAGCAGAGTCTTTGGGGTTCTCTAAGTATACCATCATGTCATCTGCAAAGAGTGATAGTTTGATTTCCTCATTTCCTTCTCTAATTCCTTGAATCTCTTTCTCGGCTCGTATTGCCGAGGCTAGTGTTTCTAGTACTATATTGAATAGTAATGGTGATAGTGGGCAACCTTGTTTCACTCCTGATCTTACAGGGAAAGGTTCTAGTTTATCGCCATTACATATGATGTTTACTGACAGTTTTAAATATATGCTCGTAATTATTTTAAGGAATAGTCCATTTATTCCTATACTTTCAAGTGTTTTTAGTAGGAATAGATGTTGGATTGTATCAAATGCTTTTTCTGCATCTATTGAGATGATCATATGGTTTTTATTAATTTGATTATTAATATGGTCAATTATACTAATAGTTTCCCTAATATTAAACAAGCCCTGCATTCTTGGTATAAATCCTACTTGATCATAGTGTATTATCCTGGGGATGATTTTCTGAAATTTTTTTGCTAATATCTTCTTTAAGATTTTAGCATCAATATTCATTAAGGAAATTGGTCTATAATTTTCTTTCTTAGTTTTCGATTGACCTGGTTTAGGTATCAGTACCATGTCTGTGTCATAAAAGGAATTTGGTAGGACTCCTTCAATACCTATTTTTTTCAAATAGTTTATATAGCATTGGAGTTAGTTGTTCTTTAAAAGTTTGGTAGAATTCACATGTAAATCCATCTGGTCCTGGGGATTTTTTCTTAGGGAGTTGATTAATAGCTTGTTCTATTTCTTTTTCTGAGATGGGACTATTTAGACTACTTTTTCTTCTGTTAATCTGGGCAAGCTATATTTTTGAAGGTATTCTTCCATTTCATTTAAGTTATTTAATTTATTGGCATAAAGTTGAGCAAAGTAGCTCCTAACTATTGTTCTAATTTCCTCTTCATTAGTGGTGAGTTCTCCCTTTTCATTTTCAAGACTAACAATTTGCTTTTTCTCTTTCCTTTTTTTAATCAGGTTTACTAAGGATTTGTCTATTTTGTTGGTTTTGTTCATAGAACCAACTCTTAGTTTTATTAATTCAATAGTTTTTTTTACTTTCAATTTTATTAATCTCATCTTTTATTTTTAGAATTTCAAGTTTTGTGTTTGTCTGTGGGTTTTTAATTTGTTCCTTTTCTAGCAATTTTAGTTGTAAGCCCAATTTGTTGGTCTTCTCTTTCTCTATTTTATGCAAGTAGGCTTGTAGAGATATAAAACTTCCCCTTATTACTGCTTTGGCTGTATTCCACACATTTTGGTATGATGTCTCATTATTGTCATTTTCTTGGGTGAAGTTATTAATTATGTCTATGATTTGCTGTTTTACCCAATCATTCTTTAGTATAAGATTATTTAGTTTCCAATTATTTTTTGGTCTATTTTCACCTGGCTTTTTGTTATATGTAATTTTAATTGCATTGTGGTCTGAAAAGGATGCATTTACTATTTCTGCCTTGATTTTGAGGTTTTTATGTCCTAGTATATGATCAATTTTTGTATAGGTTCCATGAACTGCTGAGAAGAGAGTATACTCCTTTCTGTCTCCATTTAGTTTTCGCCAAAGATCTATCATATCAAACTTTTCTAGTATTCTATTTACCTCTTTGACTTCTTTCTTATTTATTTTGTGGTTTGATTTATCTAATTATGAGAGTGCAAGGTTGAGATCTCCCACTATTATAGTTTTGCTGTCTATTTCTTCTTGCAGCTCTCTTAATTTCTCTTTTAAGAATTTAGATGCTGCACCACTTGGTACGTATATGTATAATATTGATACTGCTTCATTATTGATGTTACCCTTTAGCAGGATATACTGCCCTTCCTTATCTCTTTTAATTAGATCAATTTTTGTTTTTGCTTGATCTGAGATGAGGATGGCTACCCCTGCTTTTTTGGCTTTGCCTGAAGCATAGTAGATTCTGCTCCACCCTTTTACTTTTAGTTTGAATGTATCACCCTGTTTCAGGTGTGTTTCCTGTAGACAACATATAGTAGCATTCTGACTTTTAATCCAGTCTGCTAACTGCTTCCTCTTTATGAGGCAGTTTGCCCCATTCACATTTATGGTTAGAATGACTAATTCTATATTGCTTGCCATCCTGTTAACCCCTGCTTATGCTTTTCTCCTTTCCTTCCCTCTTACCCCTCTATCCAGTATTAAACTTGTGAACACCACTTGCTTTTCACAGTCTTCCCTTTTTATTATCCCTCCCCCACCTTAAAGTTACTTCCCTTATTTTACCCCTTTTCCTCACAATTTCTATATTCCCTTCCCCTTCGCTTACTCCTTCCCTCCCACTTTTCAATGAAGTGGAAGAAGTTTCACCATAAATTAAATATATCTATTCATACACACTATGTTCATCTCCCTCCTTTCTTTCTCTCAGATATAATAGGTTACCTTTGCCTCTTCATGAGATGTAGTACCATCACTTTACACTTTTTTATGATATAATTTCCTTTCCACCTCTAGTTTCCAGGACAAATGATACACATGTTCTTTACATATTTTTATAACAGAAGTATAGTTCTCAAGATTTCTTTTTACCTTTTTAGAAATCTCTTGAGTTCTGTATTTGAAGATCAAACATTTTATGTAGGTCTGTTTTTTTCATCAAGAATAGATGGAATTTATTTATTTCGTTAAATGTCCATCTTCTTCCCTGGAAAACAATGCTCATTTTTGCTGGTAAGTTATTCTTGGCTGCATATCAAGTTCCTTAGCCTTTCAGAATATCATATTCCAGGCCTTTCATTCTTTTAATGTGGACGCTGCTAGATACTGGGTTATCCTTATTGTTGCTCCTCCATATCTGAATTGCTTTTTTCTAGCAGCTTCCAGTATTTTTTCCTTTGTCTGATGGTCCTTGAACTTGGCCACTATATTTCTTGGCGTTTTGATTTTAGGGTCCCTTTCAGTAGGTGATCGATGAATTTTTTCAATGTCTATTTTACCCTCTGTTTCCATCAGTTTAGATCTAATTCTGTTTCTATACTCACAGGTAGTGTTGAGGTTAGGAAAAGTAAACCACAAAAGTTTTGGGTACCACACTGGTGTAGCAAAGGTGTCTTAAAAGAATTTGCAGACTTAAATCTATCTCCTAGTCAAGGGGCAAAGTTTTATTGCAATAGTAATGCCATTACAAAGCAGACTGAATTGTAAGAAAATTCTACAGAGAAACAGAAGCAAGGAGGACACATTTATCCAGATTTTTAGGATTGATATGCTAATTCTATAGCTCATGGGTAAGAAGGAATTTGGTTCTTATTGACCAGATTATTTCCATTGTCTCAGGAGTTTCCTCCATGGAATTATCCTGAGGCCAGAAGCTATCAGACATTCAGCAATGAATTGAGGAGTGATCTTATCCAAAATCAGATTGATTGTTGTTCTTAGATTGACAGTGTGGGAAGTTTTTGAGGCTAATTCATAAACTAGAACATTTAGGATTTCCTGCTTTATTGTTATAATAGAAGCCACCTCTCTAAAATCAGGGGACCACAAAATCATATAATGTCAATAGTATGGGTGAGCTTGCTATATATATATATCCTGAGTGTGACAGTTGTGATTAAATCTCATGTTCTGTAGTAATCATTTTGGCCTTTTCTCCTGCTGTAGATCAGGCCCAGGCTAATTGGATGATCTTTTGGGCTGGAGCTACATGAATACTGCTCAGGACTTTTCTCCTGCTATACCATGGCTCAGGGCTACCTCCATGCTAAGTTCTGCTGGTGCTATTTGCCAAATTCCAGGGGCCTAAGGCACCATCCTCTTATTGCATTCTATTGTGAATCTTTCCCTCTCCTTACCAAAGGTATTTTATATATCATCTTCTACCTGTAGAGTCTTATCTACATTCACTATTTATGCAGAATTCTGTGAAGCCCTGGATTGGAGTTAATAGCTGATGTCCTTTATTATTTTTTTTAATCTGAGGCATTTTTAGAGCTTAATGGAGGTGTTAGCAGGGCATCTGAGCTCCTCTAGATCCTATAACCTTCTTTCAATCCTTCAGCACTCTTTCCACATTGTCCTTGACCAGTCGATTTTTCCCCTTTTGAACTCCAGCCCTACTATGTATATACTCCTCTATAAATAACAGTTTTCAAACTAATAATATTCCTTCTACCCCTACCTTCTATAGAGACTCAGATCTCCTGCAATTTTTTTGTGACAAGAGCAACATATATATTTTTTTTTATATCACATCCCAAATATTTGAAAGCTATGAAGAATCAGAAGCTAAACAAAATGATTTTATTGGATATCATAAGTGCAAATCTCCCTCTTGGATTCTCCTTGTGCTTATCAAATTATTGAATGGCATATGGTGGCCAAGTAGGGTACCAAATGATCCCCCCAAAATCTGAAAAGATATTTCAGTGAACACAAATAGAAAATTGCAGGCAGTTCCAGCACTGCATCCAAGGTACAAGATTACTGAATCCAGTTTTTATTTGGAAATGATGATCATTAGTGATATAGTAAACAAGCACATAGCTATTATAATTGCTGCAAACACAAGCAGTGAATACACAAAGTGTGGCTCACAGAGAAAAGAGATTATTTTTTAGGTTGCTTGGAGAGGAGGAGCCCATTAGCATATAATGAAGTTTCTGTCTCAGATTTCATTACTGAGAATTTCAGCAACTTTCACAAGCAATAAGTGGATCGTGTCCTGTGGAAAGCTGGTGTATATCTGCTTCGTTTTTTCTCCTGTGGCAGATTTCCCCGCCTTGGTGTTTGTTCTCCCAGCAGAGCTATTCTCTGTTCAGTTGGAGTAATAAAGATGTATGTTATTTGGAGAGCAAAGGTTGGTAGAGCTGACAATGTTCTCTTCTGAGCACAAGGCAGAAGGATCCATAAAAGATCCAGCCTCTGAACATCTCTAAGCCTTAAAAAAACTGAAGACATGATCCATAACCAGATTCTAAGGTTTCTTTTAGCTCTCAAGGTATGAATCTATTTTTGTTCTTTGTCAAGGTAAATAGCAAGTCAGTGTACTAATGATAACAGCTCATCATAATTCTGCTCAATTCAAAAAATATTTATCAAATGCTCAATCTAAGCAATATACTGTGTTAGGCACAGATGAAAATAGAAATATGGATAAAACCCATGGTTCTCTGTCTTCAAAGAGTTTGTAATTTACTAAAAGTGTTGATACTATTGATTATATAGTGATTTGTAATATATAATTATTTTCATACATTTAAAGATTAAATTTGATAATTTATGCAAAAATTGTGTATCTTCAAAACAATTATACCCTGAATAAATGAAAAAAAAAGTACTAGGCACAATGCCAAGAATTGTGAACACACCAATAAAAAGAAAGACATTTCTCATCTGTAAGAAGTTTAACAGGAGAAGACAACATGTATAAAGTAGTGGAGGAGTATTTTGTTATGGTAAGGTATAGGGATGGTTAGTAGAGTCAAGGAGCAATTGAATGACATGTTATTTCTAGAAATCTTAGTATTGGTTTGATTACTATTCTCAGAGCTGGAGGTAGTCAAAGTCGGTTTTGTGGAAAGGGTAGAAATATAGCATAGAAAGAAGATAACTGGAAAGCAGATCTTGGTTTAGGGAGATGTCGAACAGTTACTAATTAATCATTTAGGGAAGTACTGAGTTATATACAAGAAATCCAAGGCCACATGTATCATGTTCAGTGGTTTGGTGGCCAAAAAATGGGTAGAAGTCAAATGACATAGGTTCCAGTCCTGATTCTTCTACTTAAGAACTGAATGACTCTGCATTGGTTTCCTTATCCATGAAATAAGGGAGTTTGGTGAGATGGTCTCTAATGTTACTTCAGTTTCTAAATGATGCCATCCTACTTTCATCCTTCTCAAGGGTAAAGTAGAACAGGAAAGTGACCAGATTTTTACTGGGTCCATAAACTTGGAGACATTTCCAAGATTCAAATAAATGCTGATTGCTTCCAAACTAAGAAGAAGAAATCTGAATTATACTACCACTACCACACATGCTTTTCCCTGTTTGTTCTCCAACCACTTCCTCCAGTCAGTTCCTCTTCAAAAAAATGTAAGAAGACAACTTCAAGTTTTTCAGAAATATTCTGTGTCAAAGAAGAGTTTCTTGGAAGTTCATTTTTAGTCACTTCTCCAAAGGATGTTACTCTATTTTGGGGCTCACAAATGCTTGAGGAAAAATATCTACTTGTCATCTTCAGCTATTTCAAATAGACTTTCTTTGCTACTGTCAGATGGCAGCTATAGTGTAGTGAAAAGATGGTTGGATTTAGAATAGGAAGATCTAGGTTCAAATTCCAGTTCTGCCATAGACTATGTGGGTTTGGGTGATTCAATATTCTTCTGGGTCTCAGGGTCCTCATGTAAAGTATGTGTGGTGAACTAGGTGATCTCTTGGGTCCCTTCTTCCTCTAAAAATCTATATTGGTATCTATTAGAGATTAATAATTTATCCAAGAAACCTAGTATTTGATGGTAAAAAAAAAGGAGAATTCTAAGGTAAAGTATTTATATTAATTAAATTCTCATCATGCTTAGGATAAGGGCTTTAGTTTTAATTCCCCCAATTATTCTCTCTTCACGTCTGCATTTCATTCTTTTTATATTTTCTCTCTTTTCTCATGATGAATTCCAGACTTTTAAAAAATATCATGAGTTTATTGGCACAACTTTTTCTGAGAATACTAACTGGATCTAGTCTAAGTATTCCATCCTTTTTGTTCTTCAACCAAAATTGTTGGTGAACAAAAAAGGTTTTTTCAAGCTTCTAGATACTCTTTTTGCTCCTCTGAATGCCACACTAGAATGAAGGCAGTCCTTTCTTCTTGAAGACAACTAAGACTTCAGGAAGGTGTGGCCATGATTTTCAAATCAATTAGAGATTTATTTGAAGGAGGACTGTGCAAAGTCACCAGTCTCAGTTTCTCCTCCAGACTCATCTAGATACAGTGGCAAAATATAAATCAGAATTACTGGAGATGGCCCCACATAGTAGGAAACTTTGGCTGAGATTCTTTCCAGGTCTTAATTTGGCTGAGGCAATACCCATTCAGTGATTTAAGGCTAGGTAAGAAATAGATGCAGAAAAAGCATTTGATAAAATCCAATACTCATTCGTATTGAAAACATCAGAGAGTATAGAAATAATAGACTTTTCCTTAAAATTTAACACCATCAGCAAGCATCATATACAATGGGAACACATAAGAACCATTCTCAATAAGATCAGAGGTGAAATAAGGTTACCCACTATCACCATTACTATTCAATATTGTATTAGAAATATAAGCTTTGGCAATAAGAAAAGAAAAAGAGATTAAGGAATTAGAGTAGGTAATGATGAAACCAAATTATCACTCTTTGCAAATGATATGATGGTATTCTTAGAGAATTAACTAAAAAAGTGTAAGAAACAATTCACAACTTTAGCAAAGTTTGAGGATACAAAATAAATTCACAGAAATCATTAGCATTTTCATACACTGCCAACAAGTCCAGCAGCAAGAGATATAGAGAGAAATCCCATTTAACATAACTGTCAATAATACAAAATATTTGGGATTCTATCAGCCAAGGGAAAGTCAGGAACTATATGAACACAATTACAAAATACTTCCCACACATATAAAGTCAGATCTAATCAGTTGGAAAAATATGAACTACTCATGGATAGGCCAAGTGAATATAATAAAAATGACATTACTTCCTAAATTAATCTACTTATTTAGTGCCATACCAATCAAACTCTCAAGAAATTATTTTATCTAGAAAAATAATCACAAAGTTCATCTGGAATAACAAAATGTCAAGAAATGCAAGAGAATTAATGAAAAAATGCAAATGAAAATTGTTTAGCTATTCTAAACCTAACACTATATCATAAAGCAGCAGTCATCAAAACCATTTGGTTCTGATTAAGAAATAGAATAGTTGATCAGTGGAATAGGTTAGGTTCACAGAACAAAATAATGAATGACTATAGCAATCTAGTGTTTTGACAAACCCAAAGATCCCAACTTTTGGGATAAGAATTCAGTATTTGACAAAAACTGCTTGGAAAATTGGAAACTAGAATGGGAGAAACTAGGCATTGACCCACAACTAACACCTTATACCAAGATAAGATCTAAATGGGTTGATGATTTAGATATAAAGAATGATAGTATAAGCAAAGTAGAAAAACAAAGGATAATTTACCTCTCAGATCTGTGGAGAAGGAAGGAATTTGCATCCAAAGAAGAACTTCAGTACATTAATGAATGCAAAATGGATAATTTTGATTATATTAAGTTAAAAAGGTTTTATATAAACAACACAAATGCAGACAAATTTAGAAAGAAAGCAATGTACTGGGAGAAAATTTTTATATTCAAGGGTTCTAATAAAGGCTCATTTTAAAAATATATAGAGAAATGTCACAAATTTATATGAATTCAAGCAATTCTCCAATGATAAATGGTAAAAGGATATGCACAATAAATTTTCAGATGAAGAAACTAAAACCATTTCTAGTCATATAAAAAAGTGCTCTAAATCATTATTGAAAAGAGAAATGCAGATTAAAACAACTCTGAGGTACCACTACACACCTCTCAAACTGGATAAGATGACAGGAAAAGATAATGATGAATGTTTGAGTGGATATGGGAAAACTGGGACACTAATACATTGTTGATGGAGTTGTGAATGGATACAACCATTCTGGAGAGCAATTTGAAATTATACTCAAACAGCTTTCAAATGGTATATACCCGTTGATCCAGCAGTGTTTCTACTAGGTTTGCATCCTTAAAAGATCATTAAAAAAGGGAAAAGGCTCACATGTTCATAAATGTTTGTAGCAGCCTTTTTTATAGTGGCAAAGAAACTGGAAACTGAGTGGAGGCCCATCAGTTGGAGAATGGCTAAATAAGTTGTAGTATATTAATGGTAAGGAATATCATTGTTCTATAAGAAATAATCAGAGAATGATTTCAGAGAGACTTAGAGAGACTTACATAAACCTATGCTAAATGAAATGAGCAGAACCAGGAGATCATTATACATGGCAATAACAAGATTATATGATGATCAATTCTGATGGACATGGCTCTCATCAACAAAGAGGATCCAGGCTAGTTCTTTTAATGATGAAAGCCATCTACACCAGAGAGAGGATAATGGAACTGAATGTGGACCACAACATATTTTCACTCTTTTTCTTGTTGTTTGCTTGCATTTTGTTTTCTTTATCATTTTTCCCTTTTTGATATAATTTTTCTTGTGCAGAAATTTGTGAAAATATGTGTAGAAGAATTTCACATGTTTAACATATATTGGATCACTTGTGTCCAGAGGAAGGAGTGGGGAGAAGAGAGGAGAAAAATTAGAACACAAGGTTTTCTAAGGGTGAATGTTGAAAATTATCCATGTATATACTTTGAAAATAAAAAGGTTTAATTTTAAAAAATTCTTTACATATGTTATCTCATCCAATCTTCATAACCTGGGAGATCTCTCCCCCCATTTTTGTTTATTTTTTTTTATTTTTCAAAAAACAAGTATTTTTAATTAATCCATTTCTCCCACTATTCTCATCTCCCATTTTTTAAAAACGAAAACAACACATACACATACATACACAATCTGGCAAAGAAATTCCTATATTAGACATGCCCAAAAATCTTTTCTCTCTTTTGGCATTTAAAGAAATGCCATAATTTCTGTTAAGATGTAAGTAGCAAGTTTCATCTTTATTCTTTTGGGCTGGGGATTTACCACTATTTTGATCAGAGAGATCTAAAGATTTTTTAAAAATTTTTTTTCAATTGATATTGTTATTATTATTGTATAAGCTCTGTTCTTAGTTTTGCTCACTTTGCATCAGTTCATTAATATCGTCTCAGTTTCATGTGAAATAATCCATTTCATTACTTCTCAGGGCATAATAATATTGAATTACATTTATGTGCCACAATTTGTCTAGTCACTTTCTCTTAGTTTCCAATTTTTTCTACTCCAAAGAACTGATGTATATATACTTTTGCATATAGATGCTTTTCTTCTTTTTTGATCTCTTTGGGAAATAGTCTTGTTGCAGAATAAAATATATGCAGAGTTTGATAATTTTCTGAGCACCATTTCAAATTTGTTTCACAATTGTTGAACCATTTCACAATTTTACCAACAGTATACTATTATTTCAGTTTTTCCAAAGCTCCTTAAATATTTTAATTTTTCTATTTTGTCATCTTTGTTTGTATAATAGATATGGAGGAAAACCTCAATGTTGCTTTAATTTGCATTTTTAAAAAGAAATATTAATTAACAGAGATGTCAAATGAATGGCTAGTGAGGCCTATAGCTCTCAGGTTTAAAAAACTCTTCTTTGGAGTAGAAAATTCTGCAAAAAAAAAAATCTGCATTTCATTTTTCAGATATATAAACAACTATTGGCAATATATATCAAAATCCATTCCCTAATAGAGATGTCATCAAAGAATATGAACAATTCTCAAAAGAATTTCAAACTATTAATATCCTTATGAAAGAATGTTCCAAATTACTACTAATAAAAGACATTAATTAAAACATCCTTGAGTAGATTAGGAAAGATCTCAAAAGATGGAATAGTCAATGTTGGAAAGACATTGTTGGTGAGGCTATGAACTTTCACAACCATTTAGAAGCAATTGGGTATTATGAAGATGAAGTGATTAAAATATTTATGCCCTTAAACCTAGATGTTCCATCTATTAAGTATATAACCAAGGAAGCCACTGACAAAAAGAGAAGTTCCATATGCATGTTTTTATTATCTATAATAAAATAAATTTATACTTGTTCTTTTTTGTGATAAAATATCTCCCTTTTACTCCTTTCTTTAGGTATTATTCAATATTGCTTTAATTAGATACCTACTATGTGTCAGGTATTGCGTTAGTGAATGCAATTTTAAAAATTAAACAATCCTAGCAACTAAAGAGCTCATATTCTATAAGAATATTTGTGTGTGTAGATACACCTACATATATACATATATATGCACATATTTGATACACATATAATAGATAGATGTTTGGGTAATTTCAGTTCAGTTCTCAGTAGATGGTGGCAGTCACTAATTCTCTATAAGGTCTCTCTTTGTTGTACTGCTGATAGACAACATTGTTTATAGCTCTCCTCAGTTCCCAGCAGATGGTGATTGCTCTCTTTGAAGGTAAACTAGTTTTATTTTGCCATATTTTGCTTAGCTATCCCACAGTTCCAAGACACAGCTTCAGATTGTTCTATTTCTAGAGTCATTTCTTTCTCTTTCCTGTCTGCAGCATTAGATCTCACATATAAGAAGTAGAAAAGAAAAATAAGGAGGATCCAGGTTAAGGAGAGGTTTAAACAACAAACAGGGGACTTTATATTTAATCCACTACAGGCAATAGGGAGCTACTGGGGTTGTTTTTTGTTTTATTTTGTGGATTTTTTTCTGGTTATCCATGTATATTAGTTTTAAATACACATTTCTTTATGAGTCATGTTGGGAGAGAAAATTCAGAAGAAAAGGGAAAAACTACAAGAGAAGGAAAAAAACAGGAAAAAAAAGAAGTAAACATATCATGTGTTGATTTATATTCAGTTTTGATAGTTCTCTTTTAGGATGCAGATGTATCACTGAACCACTGAGACGAACCAAGTAATCCATTACTTTCATATACCACAACTTGTTTAGCCATTCCCCAATTGATAGGCCTCAACTTATTTTCTAGTTCTTTGCTATGACAAAAAAAGCTGCTACAAACATTTTTGCACATGTGGGTCCTTTTCCCTCCTTTATGATTTCCTTGTGATATAGACCCAGGAATGGCACTGCTGAATCAAAGGGTATGCACTGTTTTGTAGTTCCAAAGTGCTCTCCAGAATGGTTGGATCATTTCACAACTCCACCAACAATGCATTAGTGTTCCAGTTTTCCCAATCCCCTCAAACATTTATCATTATCTTTACCTGTCATCCTAGTCAATCTGAGAGGTATAAGGTGGTATCTCAGCGTTGTTTTAATTTGCATTTCTCCAATCAATAGTGATTTAAAGCATTTTATATGACTATAGATGGCTTTAATTTCATCATCTGAAAATTGTCTATTCATATCCTTTGATCTTTTATCAATTGGGAAATGACTTGTAGTCTTACAAAATTGACATAGTTCATTATATATTTTAGAAATGAGACCATTATCAGAAACACTGCCTGTAAAAATTCTCTTTTGAACTTGTTTTTGTTGGTTTTGTTTGTGCAAAAAAATTTTAATTTAATGTAATAAAAGTTGTCCCTTTGCATTTCATAATGTTCTCTAGTTATTGTTTGATCAACAATTCCTCCCTTCTTCAAAGATCTCCTTGGTAAGTTATCCTTTGCTCTCCTAATTTGTTTATGGTATCACCCTTTATGCTGAAAACATGTACTCATTTTGACTGTTTTTTGGTGTGTGATTTAGGATGTGAGATGTAGGAGTTTTCAACATATTATTTTCCAATTTTCCCAGTGATTTTTGTGAAATTGTGAGTTCTTTTCCCAGAAGCTAGAGTTCGGGGATTTATCAAATCATTAAATATTGTGTTGTGTGTATCCCCCACTCTATTTCTTACCAGTACCAAATGGTTTTGATGACTGCTGCTTTATCATATAGTTTTGTATCTGGTACTGTTAAGTAACCATCATTTGTTTTATTTTGTTTTTCATTAATTTTCTTGATAGTCTTGACCTTTTGTTATATTTTTTCTAGCTGTATAAATAAAATTTTGGCAGTTTGACTGGTAGGGCACTGACCTAAACCAATTTAGATAGAATTATCATTTTTATTATATTAGCTCGAACTACCTGTGAGCAATTGATATTTTCCCAATTGTATAGATCTGAGTTTGTGTAAGAAGTGTTTTATAATTGTGTTCATATAGTTCCTGGGTTTGTCTTAGCAAGTTGACACCCAAATATTTTATTTTGCCTACAGCTATTTTAAATGGAATTTCTCTTTTTATCTCTTGGTGCCAGGCTTTGTCAATAATATATACAAATGCTAATGAGTTGTGTGAGTTTATTTTACATCCTGCAACTTTGATAAAACTGTTAATTGTTTCAAATATGTTTTTGGATGACTTTCCAGGATAGTTATATTTCCTCATTGCCTATTCTAATCCCTCAATTTCTTTTTTTTCTTATTGCTAAAGTCAGCATTTATTTCTAGTACAATGTTGAATAATAATGGTGATAATGTGCATCCTTGTTTCACCCCTGATCTTACTGGGAATGCATCCAACTTCTCTTCATTACAAATAACATTTGCTGTTGGTTTTAGATAGATGCTATTTATTATTTTAAGGAAAGTTCCCTTTACCCCTATGCTCTCTAGTGTTTTTAATAGGAATGAGTGCAGAATTTTGTAAAAGCTTTTTCAGCAACTATTGAAATTATCATATGGTTTCTTTTGGTTTTATGATGTGATTGATTATGGCAAAAGTTTACCTGATATTGAACCAGTCCTACATTCCTAGTATAAATCCCACTTGGTCACAGTGTATTATCCTACTGATAAATTGTAATCTCTTGCTAATATTTTAGCAAAATATTGATAAAATTATTTTAGAGAGATTTAAACAACAAACAGGGGACTTTAATCCATTAGAGGCAATACGGAGCCATTGGAGTTATTGAATTTCTTATTCATTTATTTATTTTAATTTGGTGAAGAAATAATATGCTCAGATGATTTTAGAGAGGCCTAGAGAGACTTACATGAACTGATGCTAAGTGAAATGCGCAGAACCAGGAAATCATTATATACAGCAACAAGATTATATGATGATCAATTCTGATGGGTATGACTCATTCCAACACTGAAATGATTGATGCCAGTTCCAATGATTTTGTGATGAAGAGAACCATCTACACCCAGAGATAAGAGTGTGGGGACTGAATGTGGACCATAACATAGAATTTTCACTCTTTTTGTTGTTTGCTTCCATTTTATTTTCTTTTTCATTTTTTTCTTCTTCATCTGATTTTTCTTATACAGCAAGATAATTATATAAATATGTATACAAACATTGGATTTAACATGTATTTTAACATGTTTAACATATATTGGATTACTTGCTGTCTAGGGGAGGGGATGAAGGGAAGGAAGGGAAAATTTGGAACACAAAGTTTTGCAAGGGTCAGTGCTGAAAAAGTATCCATGCATATGTTTTGGAAATAAAAAAAAAAAGCTTTAATAAAAAATAACGTGCTCTAGAAGAATAAAAACTATAGGAAAATTATTTTGGCTGCTCTGTAGATGGATGTGGTAAGAGTTGAAGCAAGCATACCAGTGAGAAACTATTGCAACATTTCAAGCAAGAGGTGGTATAGGTCTTAACAAGAGTGGTAGCTGTATGAGTGGAGAGAAAAGAGCATATATGATATATTTTGAAAGTTTAAATGACAAAATCTGGACATGTAGGTTCAGTCAAAGTAAGATATCTTGGTTGATTAGAAGGATGGTAATAGCCTTGATAATAACAGATGTTTTTTTTTTTTAATTTTTGTTTTTGTTTTTGTTTTGGGGGGGATCGTTAGAAAGAAAGCTTAGTTATGTTCTGGACAGGATGAATTTGATATGGTACTAAGGCTATCTTGTTTGATATGTCCAATAGACATTTAGTTATATAGGACTAAAATTCAGGAGAGATATTAGGACTGGATATAAAAGCCTTAAACTTATTTGCATAGAGATGACAATTGAAGCCATGATCATATTACTTACTGTATCTGAACTTCTAGAAATTAAGAATACTATATTAATTTAAAGAAAGGATAAAACTGTGTCAGTCTACCAAAAAATTATAGATTCTTGATATATCCTCAGATTTGTTGAAAACCACCCTCAATATTCACTAACCAGTATTTTGGCTACAATCATTACATTTAGGGGAGACTTTCAAAAGCATTCCTTCTCATCATGAAATTTTCAATATCTCAGAAACCCAATAAATGGAAAGCAGAAAATTAGAGGAAGGGGAGATTCATAAACACTTTCACAGATAAAGGTCATAAATCTCAAATATATAAAGGACTTTGTTGGTTCCTTCATTATACTTTTAATAACTTAAGGTTTGTTTTTTTTGTTTGTTTGTTTTGTTTTGCTAAAGAAGACGCCCTCAAAGGAGATCTTTGTTATTCCTAATCACATCCCTAATTGATAAATAGAAAGCATTCACAAAGATCACCACTGAATTTAGCAGTACTTTTCAGAATCTATGGTCACACAGTCTTGTTGAAGTAATTTTAATTGAGCAAAAATTATTTCTCTATTCCATGGAAGGGCATATGCTAAGCTATGAGGGATATTAAGTAGCATAAGATAGGGTCTCCGTCCTCAGATAGATTCCAGATTCCTTGACCCCCAAGTTAGTGTTTTAAGATACAGTCTGGCCTTCCTGAATGAAATATTTCAAGTTATAGGAGAACTACAGTATACCATATCACCTCCTGGGTATGAAAAATTCTGACATGAAGATTTGCAAATACCCAAGAAATGACTAACTGGGGACCACTTAAAAAGTCTATGAATGGCTTTGCATCACAAACTAGGCCTGCTCCTTTGAAGGCTAATGTTTCATTTGCCTCAGACTCCTGTGGAGAGAAAAGATATTTTTAAAGCATCATTGGATTTCATTTGTTTCAATTAAACTTCCAAAGATTTGAGAAGGCAAGAAGGGATCTGGAAGGAATTCAAGATGTAGAAACTTCAATCACATCTTAAGAACTAAATTATATTCTATTACAATTAGAGGAAAAAATATGGCACCCTGGAAGTGACAAACGAACTTATTTTAGATTCACTCCTCTTCAGTGAAAGTCCATTACAATGAAAAAGCATCCCATTTTGCTTAATCTCCCTTACAAACCCTGTTGGAATGCCTACAACCTTTAGAACCAATGCATTCTCAAAATGCTGGATGTTAACCTGTCTTTTGTGTTTAAATGGTTCTGGATTCATATATAATTGTGGCGAAAGTCTTGTTAGAGACAGGAGACCAAGATTTGAGTTCTAGTTTTCATTAGTCATTAGTTAGATGACTTTATTCAAGTCACAATCCTTCTAAGCTTCATTGAACTCATCTGTTAAGTAAGAATAATCTCTATGGTCTCATGAACTTCACAGGATTGATAGGAAAATTAAATGAAATGATGCATGTGAAAGTGTTTTTAAAATAGTAAAGGGTCATAATTATTAACAGCATTTTCAAAGTTAGAATTTAACTTTACAAATTTACAAAGAGGAAAAGTAATTTTGCTAGGATAAATCAGTGAAGAATTGAACCTCCTGTAGAACCTATTTACTGGTGGTTGAGAACATACTGAGAAAGCTGAAAAAGAGAATGTTAATATGCTGTGACTAGAATGATTAATTACCAGTACGCTGCATTTAAGAGAAGGAACAGGGCTGCTTGTACAAATTTCCAATAGTGTCTTTGAATCCAGGAATCTCAACATAATCCTGATGAACCTGGAATTGGTAAGATGAAAGACTAGACTCAAGAGGCATCTGCAGATCTTTCTGGTTACTAAGATCAAAAGGAGAGGATACAGGGAATAAATGCCTCTCTTTACATTCCATCTGTCCCCTAAAACTAAATGTTCAGTCTCATTCTGAGGATGGATTTCCATTAAAGCTATTATTTCTTTATCCATGCTATAGAAGATCACAGCCCCTTTTTGTTAAATGTTTCAGAAAGGATTGAGCAGGAGAAAATGACTAACAATGATTCTGGTTTGTTTTTGTATATGAATGGCTGTTATTTTGTCTTAATAAATTATTTTGCTATTTAATTTGTTCATCTCAGTTGGTCTGTAATTATGCAATGGAATGGCAATTCAAACCACATTTATATGATTAGGCTACTAAAAGTACCAATACTATTTAAGGTATCCCAGAGTTGAAGGGGAACTATAGATTATATATAAAAACATGGAGGTTGATTTAGATCAGAGGTCTTAGTCTTCTTTCTATTGTGGGCCTCTTTGGTGGATTGATGGACTGAGGGGCTGAAATCTATGAATCATTTTTTGGAAATAATATTTCAAAATATTTAAAATATTGCAAAGGAAACTGATTGTTTTGTAATATAATTATCAAATATATATTTAAAATATTAAAATTAATAAGCTCACAAACCCCAAGCTAAGAATTTTGATCACTGAGGTCTCATTGTGAAATATACATGAAGAAGAAATCAAAATTTTGGGAGACAATTATTTTGTTTTTTCTGTTTTGTTTTGGGGTTTGCTTTTTGTTATTGTTGTTGTGTGTTTTTTTTTTTTTTTTTAACCAAAGCAATGAAATAGAACAGACTAGACACTTCTGGTTAAATCTGAATGAAAAAAAGTGAAATCCTATTTTAAACAAACCAGACACTGGCTAAAGAAACATCTTGCAATCTTATTTGTAAAAATAACATTTATATTACAGGATCTTTAATGTTGCTTCCAGCTGCAGAGTCTTTGAGATGTAGCTGTATAACAGATTGTGTGAAAAAGATATGTGAAAAAGATATAAGGATTTTTGTAGCTTGATAGTTCAATATGATTAAATGATATGAGAGGTAGTGAATGGAATCTTTGGCTACATTAAAAGAGGTAGCATGTCCCGAATAAAAAAAGTGATAATCCCACCCTACTCTGCTTTGGTCAGACAGCTGGAGTCTATTGTGTTTAGGGTTCTCCATTTTAGGAGGATATTTATAAATTAGTGTTCAGAAATAGGCAATCAGGAGAATAAAAGATCTGGAATTTATACCATATGAAGGTTGTTTGAAGCAGTTGACTTTGTTTAACACCCAACATCTTAAACTGTGGGTCACGGTTTCATAACTGAATGTGAAGGTCGTGAAATTATGATTTATTATGGGTAAATATTTTATCTGTCTATCTATTTTATATAGTAAAATCCAGGGTCCCAAAAAAATTTTCAGGTGAGTGCAAAAAATTTAAGCCTTGTTTAACTAAAAAAAAAAAAAAAAAAAAAAAAAATGGAGATATAACATGCATGTAGAGCATAAAGAAAAATTAGACTTGTTCTGTTTGTTCCCAGAAAATAGAACTAAGGTCAATAAAAGGAAGTTGCAAAGAGGCAAATGCCTTTTATCCTTTTTTTTTTTTTTTTTCATAGCTAGAGAGAATTTAGTGTCTTCTCCAGGGGCAATATCAATACCACTGAGCCCAGGTCACTAGGGGCCACCAGTTGCTCACCTTTCTCTGCAACACTATTTTCATACTTCATTAAAACCATTCTGTCCCTTTTAAAAAACTTTAATATTTGGTGTTCTTAACATATTTTATTTTTTTCCAGTTACATGTGAAACATTTTTAATATTTGTGTTTTTTTTTTAAACTTTGAGTTCCAGATTTCCTCTCTTCTTTCCCCATTCTCCTCCCTATTGAGAAGGCACATATGAAGTTATGCAAGTCATTATGCTGGAGAAAAAATGGATTCCTCCCTTCAAAAAAAAAAAAAAAAAAACTTTAATGAAAATAAAGTTTTAAAAAAAGGTATGTTTCAATCTGTATTTGGACACAATCAATTCTTTTTTTGTATATAGATAACATTTTCCATCATAAGTCCTTCAGAGAATTGTATTGCTAAAAATAAAATCATTCACAGCTGATCATCTTACAACATTACTATTACTTTGAACACAGTACATTTCACTTGGTATAAGCTCATGGAGAACTTCTGAAATTTTTTGAAAGGCATCCTACTCATCATTTCTTATAGAATAGTATTTCGTCAAAAACACATACTACAATTTATTCAGCCATTCCCCAATTGATGGGTATCCCCTCAATTTCCAATTCTTTGTCCTAAGAAAAGAGCTGCTATAAATATTTTGTATATATGACTCATTTTTATTTTTATTATTATTTTTATTTTTTAAAAATCTCTTTTGGAATTCATTTCTATTGTTGGCTCAAAGGGTATATATTATATACCCTTTGGGCATAAATCATATATTTTGATCATTTATCACTTGGGGGTTGGCTCTTTTTAAAAATAAATTTGACTCAGTTCCTTATATACAAGAAATGAGGCCTTCATCAGAGAAACTTGCTTTAAAATTCTTTTCACAATTACTATTGCTAACTGTATTTTCTCCCATTTAATTTTATTCTTTCTCTCCTTTCACCCTGTCACTCCTCAAAAAGTGTATTGCTTCTGATCATTTGCTTCCCCCAATATGCCCTTTCTTCTATATTTTTTCATATCCACTTCCCTTCCTGCATGGTAAGATAGATTTTTATACCTATATACTAATGAGAGTAAGGTTCACTCGCTTTCCCTCCCCTTACCTCATCCCCTCCATTGTAGAAATTTTTTTCTTGTCTCAAAGAGGTAAATTTCAAGTTAATATCAAGTATATATTTACTAACAATTAGAACTGTTGAAAATGGAATGTGCTTTCTGAAATAGCAAAGTATCTATTCATTAAAATTCTTTAGGCAAAAACTAACTTGTTGGAGATATTGTTTAGAATCATTGCTCATGAGTGATTTGAATTGTATCTTTTTGAAGTTCCTTCCTTCTGAGCCCACATCTGTATTTGTTTTTAAAAGTGCAACATAAGTAAGAAGAAAAGAGCAATGGATGTACATACATCTTTTTTGGTGATAGAAATGTCCTATTAGCACCACTGACTTTTTAGGACATAATGAAATGAGACAATTTTTAATAGATTCCAGGTGTGACTTGAAATAGACAACAAACATTGGAAGGAAGGCAAATGTCAGCAAAAAAGTTATAATTCTGGCCATGGCTTTTTCCATCTGCGTTTATTTTTCCTCTTTGTTGTGAAGTTTTCAAGAAGGTTTCAAGAAGTTTTCTACTGGGTGAATGGTATCATAGTCCAAACAATTGCTATGAATCTATGTAGTCAAAATTAGTAATATAATTGATACATGGAGTAATACAATGTATCTTACTGATCTATGGAGATGACCTAGGTTCTTGAAGAATGTCCCACTAGGGTGATGTCTTTGGGACCTTCTAACAAGTTATTAAAAATGAGGAACTATTACAATAGTCCAAGAAAGAAGGGATAAAATTCCAAACTAGACTGTAGAAAGAAGGGGACATATGAAACATGATTTAGAGGTATAAGTCTGGCAAATTATTGAATGTGAATGGTAAGTAAGAGTGGAGAATCAACTGTGAAAGACTAAATCTACTCTTATAAAGACAATGATACTAGACAATTCCAAAGGACCCATGATGAAAAATTCTTTCCTTCTCTAAAAAAAAACCTGATATACATATTAAATCATCCTCATTTTTTATTTTCTTTATTTTCTTTTTTTTTTTCTTTTTTTTGCTTTGTATTTTCCTTTGAAACATTGCTAAGGTGAAAATGTTTTTCATGACTTCATGTATATGATTAATATCAAATTTTTCTCAAGAAAGGGGTAGGGGTTAGCCAGGAAGAAGAAAAACTGGAACTCAAAAGTTTAAAAAAAGTGTTTTTATGTGTAATTGGAAATGTTTGATAAAATTTTTAAAATTTTCATATAAAAAAAGAAAGTGACTGGTTAGAAGATGTGTTAAATAATGTATAGAGGCCAAAAAAGATGAGGAAAAAGAGAAGGCCATATCAGATTTGGCAATTAATAGATCACTGATATCCTTGTGTAGAGCAATTGTAGTTGACTGTATTGGATAGATACCTAAATGCCAAAGTGTAAGAAATGAATGTAAAATGAAAAATATGAAGACAATAAGTATGGATTACTTTTTTTTGGCTTTGAAAACTTTGAAAAACTTTAGGAGAAAAACAGGATGGGAGCTTGTAGGAACGATAAGATCAAGTAAAAATCTTTTTATCTTTTAAATGAGTAAAGAGAAAAAGGAGAAGGAAGAGGAGCTAAAGAGGACAATAAGAAGACTGTGTGTGTGTGTGTGTGTGTGTGTGTGTGTGTGTGTGTGTGTGTGTGTGTGTGTGAGAGAGAGAGAGAGAGAGAGAGAGAGAGAGAGAGAGAGAGAGAGAGAGAGAGATTGATTTTAAGTAGTAGGGAAAAAGTCATTATATAAGCCAAGGCTGAAAATCAGGAATAATGGTGGAGAATGGTCTGTGCTGGGAGAGGGAATACTATTGTTAGTGCAAGGCAGGATCTTTGAAAATATCAAAATCAAAGGACCTGAGTTCAAATACTGACCTTGTCATTTTCTATTTGTGGTACTTTGGCTAATTATATGACCTCTCTAGCCCTTTGTTTTCTTATCTATTAAATGAGAGTTGGGTTAAATGTCATCTAAAAATTTTTTCCGCTCTAGACATATGATCCACATATTTTAAGATGAAAGAAGTGTACTGAATACTGCAGACCCATAATCACTAAGCCATGTGCTTTGAATTCATTTCCCAGAGTTGGGATTGATTTGTATGGAATCATCCACACAACCTTTGCTTTATCCTTTTTATGAGTGCTATTCAAATTAGAAATAAAGACTATAAAAAAGCAAAATTCACTGGTTTAACAGGGAATACAATCCAATTACCCTGACCTCATTAACACAATATCCAAATCAGCTGATTAAGCAGCCTGGAACAACTGAATAATAGCATGGACTGCCCTCTCTAACTCCAGTATAGCTGAAAGGTGACTTTAGAGCACAATTTCCTAGCTGACAAATTTGAAAGATAACAAGGGGCTGACATTTAGTATCCAAACAACCACAAAATTCTCCTATATTGGCTGTCTTTTACAGGAAACATTTATCTTTCAAATGGCCTCTTCCTTCCAGGTTTTACAGAAGGAGAAAGTCCCTAATTTGATAAAAACAAACAAACAAACAAACAAACAAACAAACAAAAAAAAAAAAAAACTTAGATAACATTTTCCATTTTAAAAATGATTCCTCTGGCCCATAAAGCTGTTGTTGAGTTTTGAATTCTCTGAAACCCAAAAAGGGCTGAGAAGAAAGGGAAGGAAAAGTGCTTCAATATTCCTGATTCTCAAAATGAATGAAATCAGAGACTCATTATTTCAGATCTAGGAGCAATCTAGCTGTCTCCATTTCCCTTCCCCCTTTCCAATATCTTAGAGAAGGAAGCAGAGGCCTAGAAATGTTAATCATTTGCCCTAGTTAGTGGTAGAGATAAAGTAGAGATAAAATCCAATTAACATGACTCCCAGACCAAGTCTACTTTCTTCACCCTACCTCTCAGCATTAAACACAGGTTCTAAATGTTTTCATCAAGAAGTAGCTCTTCCTTGTCACTGGTAATTCAATGAAATGTCAAGAGCCACCCACCTTATCTTTTAAGACCAGTCACACATTTAAACCCACAAATTGTAAATGCTCAGCAAAAAAAAAAAAAAAAAAGAAGAAGAAGAAGAAGAAAGTGAAGAACAATTCTGTTTTTTGTTTAACTGAGGCTTAATTTGATTAAACCCAGTGATTTTGGGGATGCTTAATATTTTTTGCATGTCATAAAATCCAGAGAAATCTATGGACACCTTTTCAGAACAATGACTTTAAATAATATAAATAATAAATATTATATTTGAGTTCCAAAATGAATTTAAATAATATAAATAAAGTAATATAATATATAAATAATGATATAATAAATAATACAAATATAATAAAATATATAAATAATATAAATATCAATTTCAGTTAGAGGTTAGTAGAAAATAAAGATGTGTTCTTTCCTCTCCAAGTTCACATATGTACCCAAAGCTGTCCCTGAATCCTTTGGACATCTGTGTACCCCATGTTAAGAA
Organism: Sminthopsis crassicaudata; assembly: GCF_048593235.1. NCBI lineage: Eukaryota > Metazoa > Chordata > Mammalia > Dasyuromorphia > Dasyuridae > Sminthopsis > Sminthopsis crassicaudata. The sequence continues at coordinate 602,768,828 of NC_133618.1, forward strand.
TCCCTTATCCAGATGATTCCCAAGGTTTCCTTCAAGTTCTAAATCTTTTGAGCTCTTTTCCTTTAACCTCTATTGATTTTAGAAGACAGGAATCCTTCTAAAATGCATGAATGCACTTCCCAATCAGTGAATGAGAATAAACAGATGCTTCCTATCACCCCATTAGGTACATCCTTTTTTTTTTTTTTTTTTTTGACTCAGAGGTTTACAGATAAATATGAGAAATATAAGAAGAAACTGCACTAAAAAGTTGCCTTTTGGTTTATTCATTTTTCAACTAATTTCATCATTTTTATTTGTTTCTCTCCATAAAGAGCCAGTGCAACAGATTGAAGTTCAAATAAATTAAATTTCAGATTTCTAGTTCTGGTTCTAATTTATAGGGTGATCTTTCCCCTCTGTGGAAATGAGTTTCTTGATCTGTACAAATGTTGGGAGTCAGACATGGTTTGATTGGTGTAGAGAACTTCTTTACCAATGCAGAAAAGTATCTGCTCTATAATTTATCATAGAAAGTAGCCTGGAGTATGGAAAAGTTAAGTGACTTGCGTGGGGTCAAGCATCTAATGTTTGTCTTTATCCACTGTAACACACTGCCTGCTTTTCCTGTATCTGGGGGAAACCTTTCACTTCCCAAATCCTCTGACTACTTAATCAAAGTAGGTATGGGAAAATACCCTACCATGTAATCTTTTCCCTTTCATGTACACAGGGAAAAAGAAAACTGTATGTGCATGTTATGAAAAAAAAAAAAATGAAAAGCTTCTTGCCTTTATGAAAATATATATCTTGCCCAGGTCAAGAGAGAACATGCTGTAGGGTGGAAAATCCCATCAGTTAGGTTTCCAAGGAGGGGAAGAATCAAAGAAGTTTCTCTTGTCAGTAATGCCAAAGACCCAGAATACTGGGACTAATCTTGCAGAAACCAGCAGAGGAGAACCCTCAAAGAATTTTCATTTGGCATCACATTAAGCTTTCAAAAATATTATACTGGGGGAGAAGAGTTAGTTTGAAATAACCAGCTGAAAGTCTGATGTCGTTCCTGAGCATTTTCTTATATTTTACACAAAGTAGCCTTGATAGTAGTTTTGGTTTTTTTTTTCCTCTTGTGGAATGCCTATTTCTTGTTGACTCTGGAAATAGCTTTAAAACTAATCTGGGATTTCATGCCAAAGTGGAACCCAGGAGCATGGGGGAGGGATAGGTGGATTGAATAATCATTTTACAAGGTAGAAAATATTCATTTTTTTTCACTTCAGCAATGACTGTAACATATGTTCAATGCAATTTTAAGGGAATGTTTTCTTTCACACATCTGTCAGAACCAGAAAATTGTTGATGGAATAAAAAGATGAAAAATAGCTTCCATAAAGTCATATTAAGAAAACTATATTATGAACTCTGTTCAAAAAAAAATGTATGCAGGTTCATTGATTTTTCTGAATTTATATATTGTTAACTGGTTTTGAGGCCTGTTACTGATTATGGTTGAGTGGGTCCATAGCATTGATTGAAGCCAATTGTGCTTGCCAATGGGTGTACAAATAGGAATTTCCTAAGAGGCTGGAGGTTGGAATTATCATATGCACAAAGACCAGTAGATAGAAATACAGACCATGAAGGTGAAAATCCAGAATAGATCAGCACTGGGTAGAATCCATGCCAGGAATCACCATCAGAGAGAGCTAATGTGAGACTGGATACAAGTCAGATTGTAGTAGTTTGTTACAAGCATAAGAAAAAAAAAAAAAAAAAAGTACAAACACTGAAAAGATAACAAAAACTCAAAGAAACAATGCACTTAATCTCAATGGATCTGTTTCCTCATCTTAAAATCAGAAGTTCTAAGTCCAGATCTATGATTTTTTTAATCATCCTGTTTTCAAATGGATATACAAAGATTATTTGCTGACCAACTATGCTTTCAGGTCATTGAACAGGAGGAAAATGACCAAGAGCCAAATCTCAACATGTACTGACATAATATTAAACTGCAAACACAGATACGCTGTAATGATACCACCAGGCTAGAGAATGACATTCAATGTCTATAAATTTTAGATATTTGGCTTTTTACATATCTTTGCTTTAATACAGACATACAATTTTTGAAGTGGGATGACTTCTTCATTTAGAATTAAGATACCTTAGCAATAATTTATTGGTGTAGTTAAGTAGATAGCTCTTCTCAACTCTAAGTCTAGCTTCTCTAACAATTGCTACTCATATAACCTGGGGGAATCCTCTGAATCACTCTCAGTTTGCTTCCCCATCTATAAAATGAGGTAACATCCTTATCACCTAATTCACAAAGTTGACATGAAAATCAAATGTAATTATGTAGGCTGAAGTGCTATATTTATTTATATTAATAATATAAGTATATTAATTATTAATATAATTTATAATTAATAATAATAAGTAATAAATTCAGAAATAATTATGTTTTTATGTTAAATTGAGCTTTCTCCTACAGCTTTCTTTGAATTCCTATTAATCACCAATTCCTTCTTTATTCCTCATGTTCATGGTTGATTCTAAGCAGTAGCAAGCAGATCGAAGAGAGACCAAACATTACTCAGTCCTATAAAGGCTGAGTTCTCAAGCTTTAAGGGGTAGTATTTTCTCTTTTGTTGCTAATCCTTAAAAAGTATTTCATCCCAAATAAAATTCCTAACATGTTTCTGGGGACATCTTGCCCTTTGCCTCCTCCAGTATTCATAGGCTACAGAGATGGATCCATTTAGAAACCGTCTCTGTTGCCTCTGGGCCTTCAGGCTGAGTACAAACTATGTGCCTATCTAGAATCATCTGAAATTCTTTGGGCCATGAAGATGTGCCTGGCAGGGGCTAAAAGCTGTGTGCTTTTACCAGTCTCTGAAGTGGACTCCTGGGGCTCTATTCAGGAAAGAAGTAAAAGGTCCAAGAGCACTGATTTTTTCCAACCTTAAGTGGAGTGACAGTTGGCAATAATTTTTTTTTTTTTTTCTGAACAGGCTGCATTGTTTTGACTATGGCAGGCCTGCTGGGTAGAAATTACAAATCGGCTGCCAGAGTTCACTGCTGTTGAAGCAATTTGACAATGCTTTATATTTATATAACGCCAAGTCCTTTCACATTTTTTCATCTTGTTTGGTTCTCAGAACAATCCTATGGTGGAATAGACTAGCAAGGATTAATATCACTAGTTGACAAATCAGGCTATCAAGGCAGAATCATTGCATAACTTGCCTGAAATTAGATAGTTATTTGTAGAACTGGAACTAAAAATCACATTTCTCTTCCAGACTATATTTAAGAATCAAATATATAATCATACAGATAAAAGAAAAGAAACAATAACTGAGACAGAGACCAAAATAGTGAGACAGAGATAGAAAGAGAAAGAAACAGAGACTAAAATAGACAGTGAGAGAGAGACAGAAAGAGACAGAGACCAAAACTGACAGTGAGACAGAGACAGAGACAGAGATCAAAATAGACAGTGAAACAGAGATAGAAAGAGACCAAAATTGAGAGTGAGACAGAGACAGAGACAGAAAGAGAAAGAGACAGAGACAGAGACCAAAACAGTCATTGAGACAAAGAGAGAGATACAGAGACAGAGACAGAAACAGAGAAAAACAGACAGAGACACAGAGGAAAGGCAGTAACAGACAGGGAAACAGAGATAGAGACAGGGAAACAGAGACAAAGAGCAGGAGAGACAGATGTGCTTGGGGTATTGAATGAATGACAGGCAGTTTTTGGTGTAATCTTGGTCCAAGAATCAGTAAGACCTAAGTTTAAATTCTATCCCTGACTGTTATTAGTAGGGGGCTCACAGGAGAGTTTTCCAAGGCTCAGGCTACCCTCTTAGGATTTCTTTACTAAGTTACAGAAAAGCTATGGTCTATAATAGTTGAAAGAGTTTGTTCACACTTAGGAAAATACATAATTGATGTAACTAGATGAATTAAGTAAATTTCACCTTTTAGAAGATTCAGTTCAGTATCAACAGACTCATGGGATAGGAAAAAATCTTAGTGAGGATACCTAGGCTAACATGAAGAAAGACTTTTCCAATTATACTCACAAACCCACAATATTTCCAACAAGCATCATCCAGTTGAAGACTTCCAGTCATGAGGAACTCATTACCTCCCAAGGGGACTAATTCCACTTTTAGACAGCCATAACTGTTAGGAAAAGCTTTTTAGTCTTCTCATCAGAGTAAAATTTTGTCTCTCTAACTTCTCTTAGTTCTGCCCTCTGGGTACAAGCAGAACACATTTAATCCCTCTTTCAAATGACAGTCTTTCAAATCCTAGAAGACTTCTATTCTCCTCTCTTTTCCCCACATCTTTTCTTCTTCAGGCTAAATTATAGCAGCAAGAATAACTAATAACTTTCATCTGTATTAGCATTTTATAGTTATTAAAAAATGTACCTATGTTATATCACTGGATCTTCATGAGACTTCTGTGATGTATTTTGTAAAACAAATTTTATTGATATATTTTGTTTTTATAGCACTTACTCTCCATCCCTTTCTTTTCTTCCTCTCAGAGAAGTATTCCCTGTAACAAAACAAAAATAAGCAACAAAAGAAAAAAATCAGGTAAACTAATGATCATATTAAAATGGTCTGTTATTATATGCAATGTTTCATTTTGATAGGTCTCCATTTCTTCAACGATTTGGGGCAGGGATGGGAGGGACACAATTCAAGAACTACTATCTTCAATTAAAACATAAAAAACTGACCTTCAAAGAAGCTAAGTAGCTTAACAAGAACTTGCATGTATATAGATCTTTAAGGAGCATATATTTCTTTTATACAAATCAACTTATTAGGGCTGGAATTATTCATTTTCATTTCAAAAATGAAGAAATCAGCTCTAAGTGACCCAAGATCACATAGCTAGTTTGGTCTCCCACACTTCTATTTCACTTCAAGACTATCCTAGATAACTCTAAAATTCTGTGTGTGTGGGTTTTTTTTTTTTTTTTTTTAATGCAAATGGTTGTTGGCTCCAAACAGGATTAGGATAAATCAATTTCAAAACAATGCTCATTTTCCTCTGTGCTCTCTCTTGCTTTGGTCTCAACTTCCATTTGCCTGTCATCATCCAAAGTATCTATTTACTGAATTACTAAGGAGGAGAGGATCTGATAAAGGAAGGAGGAAATGGCAAAAAGCAATTTTAACAAAATGTATTTGGGTTCCAAATAAAATTTCATCCGCTTGCCATTTGACATTTTATCATTTTTATTTAAGTATATTACAGCTAGCCATATTGATATCAGTCCCTCTGACTGGAAACATGAAATAAAGCCTGTAAATTAGTGTGTTTTAAGCTAAGGCCCTCACCACAGCTAGATGAAGACGGAAGCATCATCACCCTCTCCATTTCTATCCAGGAATAGAATCTTAGAAGCAAAGAATATTAAATCTAGGAGAGCCTATAAAATTCACCTGGCCTTCAAGTTATAGATAAGAAGACCCAGAGAGGAGAAGCAACTGGCTCAAATCTTACTGATGGTAAAGATCAGATTTGGAGACACAATTCTGCCAAGGAGTCAGGAAGAGTGGACACAGGGCAAGGAATGATCGAAGCGCAAGGGTTTTAATTAAAACCTAGATGTGAACAACTTGCTAAGGAGAGCATTTCTAAGAATGGGATCCCAAAATATAGTAATATAGCAATGACAGGCTCCTGACCTGGAATGGAGAGCACCTTCCAAGGAATAATAAGAATATATATCTAAGAAAGCATACATGCACACACACACACACACATACACACATATATATATATGTATTTGTATATGTATATATGTATGTGTATATAATACATACACACACATATACAAAATACTAAGAATAGAAATTGAGATTGAGACATCCTGAAGTTCAAAGGAATCAAATTCAAGAAAGGAAATGAAAATAAACTTATGCATTCAAATATAGGCAAGAAACCAAATGAACTAGTGTAACATTCCCTCCTGGCAGTTACAATTACTAGTCTGCCCTAGGCCCAACAGAGTACCTTTGACCACTGACCTTTGCAGTGTCAACTCTACCTGGCTCTCCTCCTCTGAGGCCTTCAAAAGTCTCTGGCCACAATATCTTGAATCTATAGTTTAATAACTGGTAGCACACTCAAGGGACAGCCACATGTAATCTTAAAAGCCTTTATTATACATACTCACATAATGCCCTGACTTGATGCTCTGACTTGTTGGTTCCCTAGTGAACACCTGGTTAGAAGACCCACGTGTTCACTACCAAACTCCTTATCTCTCTGGGCTATCCATCCACTTGGCTTGGCCTGGCTACCCCAGGTTAGGGAGCCAGGTTAAAGAGTGCCAGGTTAAAGAGAGTGACTGCTCTCTGCAATGGGCTTATAAAGGGCCTGTGAGGTCACACACACAGCCAATCAGCAAGAGAGTCACCCATACGAAGCTATCTCAATGTGGCCAAGATCCCACCCACAGGGCAGTCCTAATATCCACAGAGAATACTTCCTGGGGTACTCAATCTCCCATTGCACTGTGGCTCTGCCCATTTAAAGGGCCCTTACAATTCCCTTCTCTTGTTTTGCAGGAACCGCATCCTTACAAACTAATAATCCAATGAGGCAATTTTGACTTTGTCATAACTACTGAGACTTAATTGAATGAGATTCATACCTAAAATATACCTTTGGGATAGTACAGCTTACTAAAAAGAAAAGCTAAGTTAAGATAAATTAAGATAAAGTTAAGATAGATTAAAACAGAAGGAGGGGTTGAATTACATAATAAGATATAGTAAAGTGAAAAATTTCAGAAACTAGATGAGGTAAACATGGTAAAAATCAATAAAAAAAAAACCCACTAAAATGAATAAATGATTTCAGAAGTAAAATTATTAGCCTGATACTGATACTACTGACATAGTAATAATGGGATGCTTCAGTTACATAGATGTCTACTGGAACCTTCTCTCTTCAAAAAGAGAGAATAATATCTTGACTTAATGATGATGATTCCACTTTCAAAACATGAAAAACAGAAGTTTTCCAATAACATGGGAAACTTTATCCTGAATCTGATTTTGATCATCAGAGAGGAACTGGTTAATGAGGTGGAAATGATTGAAATTTTAGGGAAAAGCAATCACTTCACTCAGGCTATGTACTGGAAATCAAATTAAATACTTTGATTATATAACAAGAACTCACTGAGAGACAAAAAGCCCTATTGTTGGGAAAGATTGAAGGCAAAAGGAAAAAGGGATGGCAAAGGATGAGATGGGTAAATAATGTCATGGAAACAATGAACATCAAGAGATAGTGGAAGATAGAAGGACCTGGCATGCTATGGTCCATAGGATCATGAAGAGTCAGAAACTACTGAATGATGGAACAGCAATGACAAATCACTCTTTTGAGATTTGGTGATAAAGAAGAAAGTTGAATGTACAATCTGACATGCACCCAACATTTTGAGAGAGTTAATTCTAAGGTATTGTGAGGAAAGATAAGAAAGAACCCCTAAACTAAAATTCTACAGGCAAAACCAACTCATGAGAGATGAAATGCTGTAATTGTTTGTATGTATTCATTTGCTTATTGCCACCCTCATTGGATTGTGAATGTAGGAACTGACTTGCTTTCCTTTGTATCCCTAGCCTGATATATACCTGAAGTAGGCTTTTAATAAATGCTTATTGATTGTCAAAAATAGAATTCTGAATATACAAATATAAACATTTCTGATAAGACAATAGATATTTGAAGATATCTATTCAGATTTACTAGAAAGTAATTAACACAGATAACAAACATGGAATAAAGATGGAAATAAGAGCAGGCAGTAGAGGATGAACAGAAAAGCATGAAATTGTGCTGTGTGTAGTTTCAGGAATGCTAGTGGTGGAAATGAGTTGATGCAGGAGATGAAAGTTATAGATAACAAAAAGGGATGTTTTTAAAAGCTTTTTTTTTTGTGAAATAGAAAAGAATCAATGAGGGGAAACAACTTCTGCTCAGGGAAGATGAAATGGCAATAGCATGATAGAACTGCTCAATTTTTGTTATCTTTTTTTCTGCCAGAGAATGATCTTTATTGGTAATGTCACTACACTCAAGAGAATGCTGGAGAAACGATTTACCTATATTTTAATAAAGCACTTGGTAGTCTTTCAAAATATTTTTGTGGAAAAGATAAAAATGTGATTGAATGATTTAGATAGGTGTGGAACTAATTGAATGGTAGATCCAGAGAGTCATTGTAAACAGATCAGCTTAAAAGGAGGTCTCCAGTGGAGTATATCAGAGATCTGAGCGTGTCCCTACGTTGTTTAATATTTTAGCCAATGGACAAAGGCATAGATGACAAATTTTCAGACACAACAAAAGACAGCTAACACACTATATTACAAGCTATTCTATTGGTCCAGATCACAGATTTTTTTTTAAATTTAATTTAATTTTTTTTTATTTTTTTTTTTTTTTTTTGTGGGGGAAGGAGGATAAGACCTGTGATTTTACTACTGTGGAAAATGTCCTCTACTGATTTACAAGATAACTATGACAAAAAGTATTTGAGAGTTGTCTAGGACACTGAGAGGTCAAAAAAATTGACTATGGTCACACAATTAATATGTGGGATTGAACCCAAGTTCTCCTGATGAGAATAACCCTATATTTACTACTCCATAATGTTTTATTTAATAGCAATAAATATAAATCTCATACTTATGCTCAAAAATTGATTTTAAAAGTACCATATAAGGTAGGCATGGTTAGGAAGCTATTTGACTTCCAAAGATTTCAGGATTTAGATGGATTGCAAGCTCAAATTGAGTGTGTGTACAATGTCAGCTACATTAAGAGAGAGATACATAACTGGAGGCAAAGTCAAGATGGCAGATTAAGGGCAACCACCCAGCTAAATTCTCCCAATAATCCTTTTCAGACAACTTTAAAATAACTCCTTAAATCAAATTTTGGAGAGCCAGAACCAATAAAAGATCAGGTTAAGATTTTTTTTTTTGACCTTAGAAAATTTAAGTGGTCAGCAAGGAAAAGTCTATGACACCCAAATGAAAACCAGTCCAGAGTCCACACACACTGCAGCAACAGTGGCAATACCAGCAACTTCAGGGGCTTTCAGCCCAGAGATATTGAGGGAGAATCAGAAAGAGGTCATGGGGCCTTTTGCTGACACTAAATACCAATGACATTTACTGACAAATCTGTTACCTATACACAATTCTTCATTGAATTCAAAGGCAGAATGGAGTTCTGGTAGTCACAGGGGAGGAAGGGACCTGATCACAGTTCCAAAGCACAAAAAAAAAAAAAAAAAAAAAAAAAAAACACCAAAAAAAAAAAACAAAACAAAATAAAATAACAAAAAACAAAACAAAACAAAACCAAAAAAAAAAAAAAAAAAAAAAAAAAAAAAACAAGCTTATAGCTGAAGAAGATTCACAACCATTTCTGGGTAAAGATCAGAGTACAGAGCAAGGACCATATCTCTCCCAAGATAACACCATCTTGGAAACACCAAAAAACTCTCCCTCTGAGTCAACAGGGAACAGTGAGTCTTGTGCTGGGACCTATCAATTAATGAAAACTAGAATGATGTGGGTTCAGGCATGGTCCTTGAGAAAGAAATCTAGTCTGTAAAAATCTTAAGATAACTTGCTAGATTTCAAAGATTAGAATTTACATTCTTTGGACAGATAATGGTATGATACTTTTTGTGGACAGAGGGGAGGAGGAAGGGAAGGAGGGAGAAAGGGAGGGAAGGAAGGAGGGAGGAATGAAGAAAGGGAGGGAGGAAGGGAAGAAAGAAAGGAAAGAGGGAGGGAGGGAGAAAGGGAAATGTGTTCCAACTGAAATTAGCTAGTTGGGTCCCCAGTAAGGCAGCCATTACTACTCACAGGTGGTTGCTTGTCCTTCCTTCTCAAAGAGGACCTTTGGCATTAGAAAGGTGAGCCAAATAAGAGATCGCCAAGGCTAAAAAGAAAAATACTTTAATCAAGAATAACCTACCCAACAAAACTGAGCATAATCCTTGAGGGTAAAAAAATATATTATATATTTAGTGAAATAGAAGGATTTTCAAACATTTCTGATGAAAAAGATCAGAACTGAATAGAAAAATCTAACACAAACACAAAATTCAAGATAAGTATAAAAAGATAAACATGAAAGAATAATCATAAGGGACTCAATAAAGTTAAATTGTTTACATTCCTATATGGAAAGATGATACATGTACCTCCTAAAAACATTATCTTCATGAGTGCAGTTAAAAGAATGTACTGAGATAGAGGACATGGGTGTGAACTGATTATGTTGGAATGATCTCAAAAAAAAAAAAAAGGCATCAGTTAGAAAAAGGAATGAACAGAAAAAAGAGAGGAAGAATGGATATTTAAATAAGGTTTTTATAGTGGAGGGAGAAATGGCATGGCAAACAATGTTTGAATCTTGCTTTCATCAGAATTGGATCAAAGAGGTAAATATATATATATATATATATATATATATATATATATATATATATATATATATAGTTAGAAGCAAAGTAGATTTTTGAGGAAGGAAAGGACAAAAGGAGAGAAAGAAAAAGCAACAGAAGAAAATGGGATAGAGGGAAAATCACAGTAGTCATAACTCTGAATGGAAATGGAATAACCTCACCCATAAAATGGAAACAGCAAAATGAATGAGAAACCAGAATTCAATATGCTGTTTATAAGAAACACACTTGAAATAAAAAGACGTACACAGAGAGAGTTAAATAACAGACTGGAGAAAAAGCTAATATAAATCAAATGAAGTAGAAAAAAAAAAAAAGAAGACAGAGGTAGCAATCATGATCTTAGAAAAGTATATATATATAAAAGACCTGATTAAAAGATATAAGCAGGGAAACTAAGTATTCTAAAAGATAGCATAGACAATAAATCAATAAAAAATTTATAGCATTTCTCTGATAAAGGCCTCATTTCTTAAATATATAATGAGTAAAAAACTGAGTTAAATTTTCAAATAAATAAAAAGAGCTATTTCTCAACTGATAAATGGTCAAAAGATATTAACAACCAGCTTTTATAAGAAGAAACCAAAGCTATCTATAGTCATATAAAGATGTGCTAAATCACTATTGATTAGAGAAATGCAAATTTAAACAACTCTGAGGTACTACCTCATACTTATCAGAAATGACAAATGTTGGAGGGGATGAAGGAAAAGTAAGTATATACTAATAAACTGAGGTGGAATAGTGAACTGATCCAACCATTTTGAAAAATTACTTGGAACTATATACAAAGGGCTATGAAAATGTCCATATCCTTTGACTCAGAAATATGCTTATTGGTCTATATCCCAAAGTGATAAAAGGAAAAGGAAAAGAACATATGTACAAAAAATATTTATAGAAGTTCTTTTTATGATGGCAAAGAACAGAAACCGAGGAGATATACATCAATTGGGAAATAGCTGAACAAGCTGTGAAATATGATTGTGATGAAGTACTATTGTGCTGTGTGAAATGATAAGGCTGAATGTTTTTTTTAAAAAACATGGTAAGACCTATATGAATTGATGTCAAATGAAGTGAGAATAGATCACTGTCCACAGTAATGACCATGTAGTAATGATGATCAACTCTTACTTGGCTACTCTGATCAACACAGTGATCCAAAACAATTCCAAAGACCTTTTGATGAAACAAATCATATCAACATTCAGAGAGAGGGGGAGATCTGATGAATTATGAGTAAAAATTAAAGTAATTTTACTTGAAACTTCAGATGGAAGATCTATGAGAACTGTCTAAAAGTTGGAAAAAAAAAACCCAACATTTAGGCTGGATTTCAAAGGGAAAAAACAGAAGTTTTCTAATCTTAGAACTTTCCCAAAAAAAGGGGGTCTGCTTCAGTTGGTTAGCTCCTCATTATAGATACTCAAAGGGTGGAGAACCACTTATTGTAGATATCTTAGAGAAAATTATTTTTTCAAGTATAGATTGGGCTACATGACCATTATGGGCCCTTGATAATTCTATAATTCTGTGAATCTATAAGCAAGAGTAAAATAGTGACAAAATCAGGTCAGGATTAGGCCTTCACTGGAGTGCCAAAATCCAAAGGGCTGAAATAAACAGGAAATTCAATTACAGGAAAGGTGACTCAAGCTAATAAACTGGTACTCATTTAGGAGATGAGACAGAGAGTGTGTTGGATGGATTGATTATTTTTCTGATTTAATTTATCTCATTAAAATTTTGATCTTTTATGATAATCATATGTATTCCCCTCGTCTCCCCTAAGTTCTTGTACTTGTATTGTCCCTGGACAGATTCATTCTATTGCCTTTTAACTTCACTTAATTTCAACACTAGTAAGGATATGAGCTCAGACAAGGTCACAGAGTGGCAGGGCCAAGACTCACATCTAGATCTTTGAACGCCAAGTCCAGGTTCTTTCCACCCTTAGGGATTCATAACCTTTTTCATCATGGACATCTTTGGCAGTCTGGAGAAGTCTATAAATGCCTTTTCAAAATAACATTTTAAATATATAAAATAAAATATGTTATGGTTTCAATTATATTTAGGAATTTATTTCACATAAATATTCACAAATATAAGACCATTTTTTCACCCATGCACACATAAAACAAGTTCATAAATCCTAGGTTAAGAACCTCTGCATTAAATTGCACTATCTACTAATCTGTTGAGTACCTTCCATTTTATTTAAGTCTATGTTTAGACTCATTTTGGGTTAAGTACGTGTCTTCAAAAGGTTTCATGTTAATTAGAAAGAGAGACACTAAAGCATTTATAACCATTTGACACTAGACTAAGGGGAGATCTCTCCTCTCCCACAAGAGGGACCTTGTTCCTGGCCTCATGTTCCCAGATTTATCATGGAGGTATTCTGAGCCCAAAGAGAGGATGGAGTCTGTCTGTCTGATTTTGTCTCTTTCTGTCTCAGTCTCTTGTTCCCCTTCTCCCTTTCACTTTCTCACTCCTCTCATTCTTTCCCTCTCCACGATAAAATGCCTTAGAATTCTTTAAATCAAAGCTGATTCATAGTCTCCAAAATCATAGAAAACAAAATCAGTTGTAGGAAGAATATTCAATATACCTGATCCTACAACTCTCAAACTGGGAACATCCATTTCTCAAGACCCAGAGTCACTATCATACACTCAGAGAAGATGGAAGAAAGTGTCCATTTGTTCTTATTACCATATACTTGTAACCACCATTACTGAAAGAGCCCTTCTCCTCTGCCACCTCTCCTACTAGAAGAGCTATTTATATTTTAGTTCCAAAAGTCAAAAAGTTAATTTAATTTGTTGTGTTATATATATTGACTTATAGGTATTAAAACAGAAAACTATTGCCTGAGATCATTCTCCCTCAAAATGTCTCTCTTACTCTCTATCCACATTTCACTGGGATGGTGATTTAAACTTTGGGTACCTCGGGGTCCCCATACATAAAAGGAAGCAGTTGTTCTAAAAGGTAAGTAGAAAGTGGCCTTCTAGTCCTTGTAATCCCAGAATGCAACTCCAAAATTAAAAAAAAATCAAAATAGAGCCAAAATAAAATGTTATTTATCACTAGCAGGATAATTTGGGAAATCACTAATTGTCCATTTAGCACCTGTAGCCATCCTGATGAATATCTATACTATACTTCAAAGCCAGTCAAGCAAAGGAGGATTCATAACCTTCCTCAGCAGCCTGTTCACTGCTCTTATTGTTAATAAATCCTCCTTAATTGCTTACTAATCTAACCTAAACACTCAGGTTTAGACACTCTTTTTTTGCTCAGAATAAAAACAAAAATGATCTCCTAACCAACATCCTTCTTTGCCAGATTTTGCCTCAGCCATCTATTTTTTCAGTATTAATAATAATTGACATTATTGTTTTTATATATACCACATCTTTGTGTTGTTTTATGTTTTTAGATTAATTATTTTATTGGATCATATAAACTTGTAATAATTATAATGATAATAAAAAACAGCACTTATTTGTACTTCTCACAATAACTTTGGGTGCTATAATTATTTCTATTCTACAGATAGGAAAACTGAGGCACAGAGGTAAAGTGACTTGTCCAGAGTTTTCTTACTAGAAAACTATATACGCCATCTATACCTTCTTACTTAGTTTCTGTTTTTCCCCTCACCAAATCATCCTACACAGAGAAAGAAAGATGTCTGATCATGTCATTCAAAAAACTTCAGTGGCTCCCAGATCCACTAAAGTCAAAAGTAAATGTCTCTACTAGGATTGAAGGCCCTTCACTACTTGCTTCTGGGCTACCTTTCCAGGTACATTGCTCATTTTATAGTCTATAGTCAAATTAGATTGACCTTCTTGATGGTCTTTGAATGACATTGTGTCTCCCATTTCCTACCTTTGCTCAGATTGTGAATTAATTCCTTTCTCTCTTTTGCTTCTTGGAATCTCTACTTTCCTTCAAAGCTCAGCTCAAAGGGTAGCTCCTAATGAGGCTTTTTCGGACTTCCCAGCTCTTAGTATTCCCCAATTATCTATTTATTATAATAGATTTTGTTAAAAAAAAAAATATATATATATATATATATATTTATTGTTGTGTATATATAACATCTACATATATACATATGTATGTATATATATGCACACATATATGTGTGTGCATGTATACACACATATACATACACACATATACTGTGTCCATTCTGATTTAAACTTCTTAGAGAGGAGATAATTTCTTAATATCTTTGTAGCTTCAGAACATAGCACTGTACGTTTCACCTTTTAGGTGACACAATAGCTATACAGAGCACTGGGACTGGAGTCAGGAAGATCTGAGTGCAAATTCAGCCACAGACACTTACTCACTGTGTGATTCTAGGCAAGCCACTTAACCCCTTCCTGTACGAAATTGGAGAAAGAAATAACAAATCATTGCAGAATCTCTGCCAAGAAAACTCTAAATGGCGTCACAAGGAATTGGACATCACTGAAATGACTGAACCACCCCCATAACAAAAATGTTTGTTGATTAATTAGTCTTCTGTTTTCTCATCTGAAATAAGCATTAAACTGGATGGTCTCTCAGTTCTAAGATTGTTTCTTTATCAGTTACATTCCATAAATTATTCTCTTCTTAAACCTAATACAGGATCATGTAAGTGTGTGAATATGTGTGTATATAACAAGTACACCTACATACACATACACACAATACATACATATGCACTCTCTGACCAATTCTCATGGTATTTCTTATAGATAAGGGATTTTTCTGATAACCTCTCAAGGATTTTTCCTGTCCCTGGGCTTCTCAGATTGCAAGTTACTTTGTGTTATCCAGTTTTAGAGACACATGAATTAAAAAACAATCAAATTATGTCTGGCCTGAAATCCTTAATTCCCACATATGGTAATGAAAGCTTTTGGGTGACTTTCCCTGGCCCTACCATTGCCTGCACAACAACATCCAAATTAGAAAAACCATCATAAAACCCCAGAGAAAATGCCATTTGTGCAGAAAGTGCCTCTTGACAAAGTGTTCTGTTTGGCTAAATTAAATCCTGTTGATATTTCCCTATTGCCCAGAGAACATTTCCAAGATGAGAAAACATTTGTCAAGAGCACATTGAGAAAATGAGTCAATTAACTCTTTTTTAAGAGGGAGGGAATGTAGGAAGGAAAGAGGAGGGGAGAGAAAGAAGAGGAAAGAGAGACAGAGAGAAAGAAAAATACAGAGAAACAGAGAGACAAAAAAGGCAGACAGAGACACAGAGAGGCAGAGACAAAGAAAAAGAGATGGAGACAGAAAGAGAGACAGAAACAGAGAGAAAGAGGGAGGAAGGGAGGGAGGGAAGAGGGATGGAGAGACAGACAGAATTAAAAAGAAGAAAAATAAGTGTTTGCTTTATTATTATTCAGTAAACTCAAGTTTTCTCTTTTTTTTTCCTTTTCCTTCCCTTTCCATATCTTCTCCTTCTCTATGGATTTAGGTAGTATTAAAGAAAAGATACAAAACATTTATTAAATAGGTCCCTTTTCACTCTAAAAGGGTGTCATAGAGGGAAGGAGAGACATAAATGATGAAATATTCTCTTCTGCCTTTTACCCATTTCACCCATTTCTCACCACCACCAGAACAATAGAAATAGTACTACATTACATATAAGTGATTCAACATGCAGTTTAGAAAGTGTGAACATGGGACAAATCACATAAGATCATAGGATGATAATTATGGGATTAGAAGGAACCTTTGAAATTTTCCATGTCAACCACATCATTTTACACAAAGGGAAATTAAGGTCCAAGAGAGATGCTTGCAGGGCATATTGTGAGTCCCAGAGGCACAAGTCATCTTACCCCAATCTCATTCTCTTTCCCATACATTGTGATGTCTGCCATCCATCCCTCATTTGTAAGATACTTTTACACAGATCATTGCATCTTACCCCCAACAAATTGCTATTTACTTGAGAGTGACAAAGTACATAACTGGGCTTAAAAACATTATGCTGAACTTTCAACATCTGTCACAGAATGCCAGAATTTGAAGGAATATCTTATCATCTAGTCAATTGCCACAAAGTAAAGTCTGATACAAAGAATATCCTGAAAAAATTACCATTTATCTTCTGGATGGCTCTCCAGTGATGGGAAATTCCCTCTTTCCCAAGGTAAAGTCATTAAACATTTCTAAATCTTCATTCTTATTATTTGTTCCTTATTAAAATAGAATTCTACTTTTCTTTACATGACACTGCTCTGTTAGGCCTAAACAAAATTAGTCTAATCCTTCTCTTTCTATGTGTCAACCCTTCATATCACAGAATTTAAAGCAAACATTATAGATAGTATTTTATATACACATATCAAATATATATCACATATATATGTGTGTATACATATATATACATATATATGTATATAAAGTATTTGCAAAGTAATTACATAGGCTAACTCACTTCATCCTCAAAACTTTCCTGTGAGATGGGGATTTTAGTTATCCCCAATTTACATTTGTTTCCTCAAATGAGGAAATGAGAGTAATGTCACCCCCCACTCCAATTTTAGAGATAAGAAATTAAACTTCAGTTCAATAACCATTAAGCACTTTCTATGAGAAAGTCAATCCTCCCTGCTAGAACTTCAAGGAATTTGTTTGCCAGGGCAACAATGAGATTGAGAAGCAGCTCAGGCAGGCTCATTAGTTCTACAGTATGTCATCACCTCCAACCTTGTTGCAATATATTGAGTGCTGCACTCCTGGCCTTGATTCCTAATCTATTACAATGAAGGAAGGTGGGAGGGTTAATAATGGAATTGATGCTGTGAAATAATTTTGAGTCTCTCTAGTGTGGTAGTAAAAAAAAAAAAAATCTAAAATTACAAATATAGGAAGGTGGATGATTTTTTTTTCTTCTGTTACAGCCATTATAAATGAGGTGCTGGAAGGCACAGGAGCTCTATGTCTTATTTTTTGTTGTTATTTTGATTTAATTTCTTGCAACCAACCATTAGTATGATGCAGAGCAAAGTAAATAGAACCTGGAGGACATCTCACCAAAGGACCATGGAAAGATCAGAATGATGAATCAGCTATTGCTTTAGAGAAATAATGCCACAAAAGGCAGTCTGCTGGTGTGTAATCCTCCTTTGATGGTAGAATCAGATCAAAATGTAATTGGGAAATATTTAACAAAATAAATAAAAATACAATAAAATATAAGTATATTGTGTGTACTTTTCTGAGTCAATATGCACTTGCCAGGATCCTTTTATATAGTTCAGTGACCCCATATATATGTGTAGGTATATCCACATATGTGTATGTATATATATATATATATATATGTATATATACACATATATGTGTGTATGTGTACATGCACATATGCATATTTGTATATACTTGCCATTTTTCAGCTGTGTCCAACTCTTTATGACCCCATTTTGGCTTGATTCATTTTATAGACGAGGAAGCTGACACACAGTTCAGTGACTTGTTCTTGGTCAGACAGCTAATAAGTACCTGAGTTCAGATTTGAACTACTAAGGAAAATGAATTTTCCTGACTCCAGACCCAGGGCTCTAGCTGCTATCTAACTGCTATTTGTGTGTATATGTATAAAAGCATCAATATTTATTTTTTAGAATGCAATTATTAGCCTAGAAGCATCACAGTGCCCAGAAGATCTGAGCCATAATCCTTCTCAGTTTCCAACTGCCCATGAGACTTTAGACAAGCCTTTGGGCCAGAGTTTCTGCATTATAAAATTATAGGTCATATTTGATCATTGCTAAGGTTACTTTCAGCTCTTAATCTTTTAATGCTATTGGACTAAATACAATACTAAAACAATCTTTACATGAACACGTTTTCCTTCCAAATTTGTAATAAAGGACAAAATGAAACATTTAACAAGAGACTTAGAAGGTTGTAGAATCCTCATCTTCACTTGTAAAATATGGTATTCTGGAGAGTGCTGGATTTAGAATCAGGGGTTCATGGATTTGTTACCCAATTCATAAATTTTCTATGCTTAAAAAAAAGATACCTTGTAAATAGGATTCAAAAATATTTCAACTCATACACAATTCTGTAGGACAGAATTATAGTTCAGAAGCTAAAATGAGACTGTTATCAATTGGGGGGTTGTGAATATTAGTTTGAATTGAATTCAGGGAAAAAGAAAAAAAAAAGGTTTAGATTTGCAGGAATTCTTATGTAAGAATTGAAGAACAGATTTCAAGACCTGAGAATATGTTGCCAAGGATACTTTTTAGTCTTCTTGGTTAAAAAATGGGTAAATAATGATTTCTCTAGAATCGTATAAATCCCATCCTGCTTGTAGCAGAAAAATGAGTTAGATGGTGTTGGGATTACTAGGTGAGAACTGAGGTTGTCTGGATGGTGACAAGGTGAGAATTCAGGTTTTCTGGACAATTACAAGGTGAGAACTCAGTTTTCCTTGATAGAGGGGGCAAGCTCATTGGCTGGGGTGGTTCTTCCCAGAAGCCCTTGCATTATCCCACGCCCATTCTCTGGGAGGATAAAAAGAGACAGCAATGGGCGCAGAGAGCAGATCGGCCTGGAGAAGGATAAGAGCTGGAGGAGATTCAGAGCCAGGATTCAAGAAGGAAGACTCTCTGCATTACATCAGGCCTGACGGGGCTCTCTGCAGGAAGGGAAGTCACTTCTAAGGACAAGAGTTAACAGCAACTGCCTGGAGACAACGGTTCACTACAGGAAGAAGAATCTGTCTTAAAGATTTGAGTAGACACAGCAGATCTCTTCCCAGAGAGCGATCCGGCAGCTTCTAGAGACGACAGCTCGCTACAATTGGCGCCCAACGTGGGGCAAGGACTTTTGCTTATCCTGACAAGAGGAGCTAGACCAGACCTTCGCAATCTGGCGCCCGAACAGGGACAGACACGGTCCTGATTTCAGTGGAAAAGCCTCCCATCCAGATCTCAGTCTCTCTGACCCAGAACCGTGAGTAACGAGGAAACTTTGTTAAAGATTAAGTGAGTGTGCTAATAGATAAATAAGGAACTTGTTAAGGACTAAACCAGGAATCTCTTATAGCTGAAATGGGGCAAACACCTTCTGTTCAAGGAAAATGTTTAGAGAGCATCATCAAGGTTATGAAAAGCCAAGGATTGATTATAATTTTAGAGGAGATTACTGAACTTTTAAGAACTGTGAAGGTTATATGTCCTTCTTTTTCTCTGGAAGAAGAATTGGATCCAGATGAATGGGAATTAGTAGGAAAGCAACTAGGTGAACACTACAATTCCAGGCCAAACTCAATTTCCAAAGATACAATTCATATATACAATGTAATCCAATTGGCTTTAAACAATGTTATTCTAAAGGAAGAGATGAAGGAGCAAAATGGGGAAGTGTCAACTAAACTAGGTGAAAAGGATGAATCAGATAACAATGAAGTTAAGTACAATTCTGAGCAACAGGAGCACCTCCCATCTCCTCCCTCAATTAACCCTTCATGGGTGGAGCAAGAAGGAGGAGAGGAAGAGGCAGAAACACAAACAGAATTGCCTGTGAAGCAGCCTAAGCCTATGACAAGATTAGAAAAAGCATTGGTTAAAGCTAAGAGAGAAGGACAGGATATAAGTGATTTTATACATGCATATCCTGTGATTGAAAATATTGATTCTGTAGGTCATAAAATGAGAAGATATGCACCTTTAGATTTGAATAAAATTAAGGATTTGAAAAAAGGTTGTACCCTTTATGGGACTACATCAGCTTATGTCAAAATGTTACTAGATGGTTTGTCTTATGAAGTCCTAACCCCGAATGATTGGAAATCCATAGCAAGGATATGCCTGGAACCTGGAGAAAATTTATTATGGCTTGCGGAATTTCATGAATTATGTAAAATTCAAGTCAGATGCAATTTGGAAATAGGAGTTAACACACAATTCACTTTTGAGCACTTGGCTGGTGAAGGTCGGTATGGAGAGAATTCGGAACAGATTAATTATACCATGACAATATATGAGCAAATTGCTAAGGCTGCAATAAAAGCTTGGGGTGTCCTTCCTGGACAGAAAGATCGTGGAGAGGCTTTCACTAAAATACAGCAAGGTCCCAATGAACCTTTTGCAGATTTTGTGGGACGTTTGCAAACTGCTGTCAAAAGAACTATTGGAGAAAATTCAGCTACAGAAATAATGACCAGACATCTGGCTAAGGAAAATGCCAATGAGATTTGCAAAAGAATTATATGGGGATTAGACAAAGATGCTCCTTTAGAGGAGATCATAAGACGCTGTGCTACAGTGGGAACAAATGCTTTTTACACCCGGACAATGATGAATGTGGAAAGACAGGGTCCCTCATGGCAAGGGCCTTCTAGAGAAACTCGGCGATGTTTTCAATGTGGAAAAATTGGGCATCTAAGAGCTCAGTGTAGATATGGAGATACAGTGAGAAGACAGGGTGAGAGAAGACCTAAAACTCCATGTCCAAAATGTCACAAGGGCCTCCACTGGGCCTCCGAATGTAGATTGACACAGGGAAATGACAGGTGGGGCCCAGCTTCAGCCCCCCAAGTGGGGCATGATGGCAGCCGAGGTTACATCCAGAGAATTTTAAGACACGATCAATCAGCCAAAAGGCAATCAGATGGAAGAAAGGGATTGAAATTAGGAAAAATAGAGTTGTGTGCAGTAGAGACTACCGAGATACTCCCTGGAGAAGTGAAATCTGTTCCTGTTGAGCCTATGGATCCTTTGCCTCCAGGCACAGTAGGCTTGACCATTTCACCTTCTGAGAGTGCCTACAAAACAGTGTCCATCCATACACTGATGTGGGAGACTGGAGAACGTGTATCTAATATCCCAGTCACTAACACAGGCAGACAACGTGTGATTTATCAACCAGGAGAAGTAGTAGCATCAGGCTTATTGTTACGGACCCCTAATAAGCAACCTAGTGATAGTCGCCTAGATTTTGACTCCAATGAACAAAATCCAGGAATATATTGGACAGCAGCTGTGACAGCTGACCGACCTATGCTTACTATTTATATAAACGGAATACCATTTGAAGGATTGGTAGACACGGGTGCAGATCGTACAGTTATTAGAGGTGCCAATTGGCCCGGTCACTGGCCAAAGATTAAAGCAGACACCTATATGTCTGGGGTGGGAGGATCAATAGCAGCAGAGGTTAGTGCTAGGCCTTTGAGATGGGTATTTGAAGGAGAAACAGGAGCTTTTACTCCTTTTGTGGTTGAAAAAATCCCCATCAATCTGTGGGGAAGAGACATTTTACAGCAGATAGGATTACAAATAAGCACTTCGGCTTTTTAGGCAGGGCTGCTGTTGAAGGCCTACCTGCACTTTCACCAGTTCCTATTCAGTGGAAGACTGATTCACCAGTGTGGGTAGAACAGTGGCCCTTAAGAAGTGATAAAATTCAGGCCTTATTAGACATAGTGCAAGAACAACTTGACCAAGGACACTTGCGGCCTTCTCTAAGTCCTTGGAATTCCCCAGTATTTGTGGTGAAAAAGAAATCTGGAAAATGGAGGATGATAACTGATCTAAGAAGAGTAAATGAACAGATGGAAACTATGGGAACTCTTCAGCCTGGACTTCCATCTCCTACTCAGTTGCCAAGAGAATGGCCTCTATGGGTTATAGACATTAAGGATTGTTTCTATTCTATTCCTCTAGATAAGGAGGATATGAAAAGATTTGCTTTTTCAGTGCCTAGTGTTAATTTGGCTGAGCCTTATAAAAGATATGAATGGACAGTTTTGCCACAGGGAATGAAAAACAGCCCTACTATGTGCCAAATGTATGTTGCAGCTGCTCTTGCTCCAGTAAGAAAAGCCTTTCCAAAAGTAATATTGTTACATTATATGGATGATATTTTGGGATGTGCACCTGAGGAACAAATGTTAGAGGCATGTCTACAAAGGACCATGGAAACATTAAAGTACTACAAACTGCATATAGCTACAGAAAAAATTCAAAGACATGCTCCTTTTCAATAATTAGGATATGAAGTATATCCTAAGACACTCACAGTACAAAAGCTTTCTTTAAGAAGAGAGAAGTTGAACACCTTAAATGACTTTCAAAAATTAATAGGAGATATCCAATGGATGCGTCCAGTGTTAGGCTTAACTACCAATCAACTACAACCTCTCTATGACATTTTAAGGGAAGACAGTGCTTTAAATTCACCACGCCAGCTTACAAAAGAAGCACAAAAGGCTTTGAGAGAAGTTGAACTGGCTTTATCCAATGTGGTTGAAAGAGTCACTCAAAAACCCTTGGAAATATCAGTTTTTGCTACAAAAGAGGCACCCACAGCAGTCCTTCATCAAGGAGACAGAGTGATTGAGTGGGTGAACCTCCCAGCACAACCAGAACAAAGCCTTACACCTTACCCAGTGCTTGTGGCTAGGATTTTATTAAAGGCTATTAAGAGAGTAACACAATTATCTGGAATAAGTCCTGAAAAAATATACACATTCTATACTAACGCACAAATTAATGTATGCTGTGAGACCATCCCAGAATGGCAAATTTTATTGGCCACCGCTCCAAATTTTGCACATGGATCTCCATTAAAGATTACCCGGCTACTACATAATTGGCGATGGATTTTTGAAGAAAAGGTTTCTAAGGTTCCTCTTAAAGGACCAACAATCTTTACAGATGCCTCCAAAGAAAATATTTGTGCCATATACTCTCATGATTTAACCATAAAGAGAGTAATCAGGACTCCTTTTCAATCCACTCAACAGAATGAATTATTTGCTATCATGCTAGCTCTTACTTATTATCCAGGAGACGTAAATATAATTACTGATTCAGCCTATTCAGTAGGTGTAGTACAAAGAATTGCCACAGCCCAAATAAAATTTGCAGCCTCTAATATTTATCAGCTCTTTAAAGAACTTCAAGAGCAAGTGAGAAAACATCCAGGCAAGATTTATATCTTGCATGTCCACTCACATAGTGGACTTCCAGGTCCCATTTTTGATGGAAATTCAAAGGCAGATAGCCTTCTAACCATGTTAGCCAGTAGTCCTTTATTTCAGGAAGCACAAGAATCTCATTCTAAATATCATCAGGCTGCTCGAGCTTTACGTTTACAATTTGGAATCACAAGAGAGGAAGCTAGGAGCATAGTAAAAAGCTGTACAGCTTGTCTTCCTTTCCATGCTCCTACACTCCCTCCAGGGAAGAATCCTCGTGGTTTGAGACCCAATGAAATCTGGCAAATGGATGTGACCCATTATAAATCTTTTGGTCGTCTATCTTTTATTCATGTCGTGGTAGACACCTTTTCAGGATTCACATTTGCAATGCCAGCAGCAAAAGAGACAGCCCGAGTGGTCACTGAATTCCTTATACAAGCTTTTGCAATTATGGGTGTGCCACAAGCAATAAAAACAGACAATGGACCTGCATATACGTCCAAACATTTTACACACTTTTGTGCACAGTATAAGATTTTACATACCACGGGCATACCCTTTAATCCTCAAGGGCAGGCAATAGTAGAGAGAAGAAACAGAGATATTAAGACACTCCTCCAAAAACAAAAGAAAGGGGGAGCCACAGGTAGCCCTAGGGAACTTCTAAATTTAGTTCTCTATACCATTAATTTTCTAATTTTTGACAAAGATGCACTGGCTCCAGCAGACAGGTTTTATAACCCACCAGAAGGGCAGTGTCCAGTGAGAGCATCTCCACTGTCCTTAGATAATCGCCAGGTGATGTGGAGAGATCCAGAAAGTGGTGAATGGAAGGGACCAGATAGGTTAACTGCCTGGGGGAGAGGGTTTGCTTGTATTTCTTCAGCAGGAGAAGGAATCAGATGGGTGCCAACGAGTCATATTCGCCTTGTCCATCAGAGAGAGACAGAAAAAGAGAAAGACCTCAAAATAAAGGAGAAGATCTAAGAAACATCTGACACTGAAAGAGCATGGATAATAAGAAGACTGTTAAAGAACTTAAAAACCAGCAGGAATCATTGGACTTCCTCACACAAGATGAGAATAATGGACAATGGACTTATGGACATTTATAAATTTTCAATTTATGATTATGATTATGTTATATACTTCTAGCATGTGTTATGTTACTATGTTACTATGTGCTTATGTAATTTATGTAATTATCTGTAATACTTCCCATATTGATGGATTTATGTTTCAAGGTCATGACTGTCCTATGTTCTAAATCAAAAGAAAGGGGGAGATGTTGGGATTACTAGGTGAGAACTGAGGTTGTCTGGATGGTGACAAGGTGAGAATTCAGGTTTTCTGGACAATTACAAGGTGAGAACTCAGGTTTCCTTGATAGAGGGGGCAAGCTCATTGGCTGGGGTGGTTCTTCCCAGAAGCCCTTGCATTATCCCACGCCCATTCTCTGGGAGGATAAAAAGAGACAGCAATGGGCGCAGAGAGCAGATCGGCCTGGAGAAGGATAAGAGCTGGAGGAGATTCAGAGCCAGGATTCAAGAAGGAAGACTCTCTGCATTACATCAGGCCTGACGGGGCTCTCTGCAGGAAGGGAAGTCACTTCTAAGGACAAGAGTTAACAGCAACTGCCTGGAGACAACGGTTCACTACAGGAAGAAGAATCTGTCTTAAAGATTTGAGTAGACACAGCAGATCTCTTCCCAGAGAGCGATCCGGCAGCTTCTAGAGACGACAGCTCGCTACAAGATGGTCTCTCAATCCTGGGATTCTTGGCAGATTTAGGATTTCCTGAGCACAAGGATCTTCTTAGGTCAATCCTAATCCTCCTGAAGCATCCCTTACATTCACCAGTTTCCACATTGCCTCCCTAGATATATGCCCCTCCTGGATATTTATTTTTTATTGCATGATGATTTTTTTCATTTATCTTTGTATTTATGTGTTTCCACAAAAGAAAATCCAATGTGAAGTGGAATCACACATTGTTTTCAAAACCACCAATGCTTTTTTAAATATCTGAGATGATCTTTTACTAGTTATAATAAGCAGTCTGAAAGTAAGTAAAGCATGTTCAAAGAACAGAGAGACCAGTCTGACCAGAACAGAGACAGATCAATTTAGTAGGAGCCAAATTATAAAAAAAAAGTTTTAAATATCAAGTTAAGAAGCTTGATTTCATAGCTAATTATAATTAAAATTTTTGCATGTTACTTGATCAACAACCCTATTTTACCCTGCTTTTTACAAATGAAGAAGCCATCTGAAAGAGGGTAAGTGACTTAGCTAGAATATTATGGCTAGTGAGTGTTTGAGGCTGGACTCATTCTTGTCCCGACAATGGGAGCAATTAAAAATCCACTTCCAAAGGCAGAATTACTATGAACTTAAATCTGCCCCATCAGACTATAAGCTTAAATGTACTGTGACCTTAGTGCTTACCCTCTGATTTCTCCTAGCTCCAATTTTAAAGCTCTTTCCCCATACTATCCTTTGTCTGTTCTTTTAAGAAGATTAATCTGGCAGTTGTGTGTAGGATGGATTGGAAGATGAGATCATTTAGGAGTCTTTTAAAGTACTTCAGGGGAAAGGTAGAGGTGGAAAGAGAAGTGAATTGGGAATCAGATTGCCTGAGCACTCATCCCAATTCTGACATTTATTTAACTTGTATTTTCTGAATTAAACATCTTCTTCTTTCTGTGCCTCAGTATCCTCATTTTCAAAATGAGGTAGTTGAACAAGGTTATCATTAATTAGGGTTCTAATTCTATGACTCTAGTATTCTATGATTAAAGGTGTTTGAATTTTCATACTGAAAGTGAATTTTAAATTATTAGGCATATCTAATTTTTTAAACAATGAAACCATTTTAGACATAAATTCTTAAAATATTTATATGCAATTTCATATTTTATACAAAAATTTAAAATAAATAAAATATATGTACATGAACACCTACATATATGTTTATATGTATTCTTAATCTACATTTTCCACTTTCAAGTTAAAATGTGTCAAAATCAAGCAAGATGGAACAGATAAAATGTTAGAGATGTTAAAAATGTCATTCTGAGTCGTGTTTCAACTGTCTGGAAACAAATGCCAGAGAAGTTGAAAGTAGCAAGTTGTTCGATCCTAAAAGGAGTAATCTCTTGTATGTGATGTTGCAAGCTCTGTATTTAATAACCATCTTGCTACTCCCTCTACTCCTAAAGGAAAAGCAAGTCATTTGATTGATTTATGAATAAATAGAATAAAGTCTTTGATTAATGATGGGTAAGTTGTAGATTGGGTAAATGTTACATTTTATTTTTAAATTGGCCCTGTGATTTCATTAGTTAGAGAATACCCTATGAGGAAAGTCCTTCTACCATTGCGAATGGGCACCAGTCCTATAATTTATAATCTTAGAGTGTTGTCTAGAACACTGAGACTTTAAGCAATTTAAGCAAGATTACACACCAGTTCAAGACAGATGTAGGAGTTGAAGCTACTACTTCTTAACTTTGGGGCCATATCCTCTATGTATCCTTTATGAAACATTGACTTTTCTGCCCATTAAGTGCCTTATTAAATAGTTCCTGTTGCCAGAATCTAGGGTTAGAATATCATATCTGGTATGTATTTGCTAACTTGAACTGGAGGGAAGGAGGGAGGGAGGAGAGGAGAGGAGAAGAGAAGAAAGGAGAGGGGAAGGGAGGGGAGGGGAGGGGAGAAGAGAGAAAGAGAGAGGGGGGAGAAGGAAGGAAAAAAAGAAAGAAAGAAGGAAGGAAGGAAGGAAGGAAGGAAGGAAGGAAGGAAAAGACAAAGGAAGGGAGGGAGGAAAAAGGAGAGGAGGAAGGGAGAAAGGGAAAAAGAGACAGATAGTGACAAAAACATGCAGAGTGAGGTGAGTGGAATCAAAAATAATTTCTACAGGAACATTTGTGAAGACAAATTGTTTTGAAATACTTAAAACTCTTATCAGTACAATGACCAATCATGATTCAAGCAGATAATGATAATGATGATAATGCATACATGTATGCTATCTTCTGACAGATATGTGATGCAGTCACAAAGCAAATTGAGAGATATATTTTTGAACATGGCCAATATGAGAACCTTCTTTTTTTGAACTATTCATATAGTCAAAGCAATGTTTTGTTTTTCTTTTTCTTTTCTTTTTTTCATTGTGGGGAGAAAAGAGGTATAGAAAATAAATGCTTGCTAATGGAAAAAAAAACATTGAAGTCGTGCAGCAGATTAAACGTAAAAGTGGTGGGGAACTTCATAAAGCACAGGAAGCAGAATATATGGAAATAATTGGCAATGGAAAAGAGCCATCTGCTGTTGCTTATGTCTGCTGGGAGGGGAATGGGTAAGGCTACTCCCCTAGGATCTGTTGATAAGCAGACACACTTTAAATATTTGCTTTTTACCCCCAGTGCTTTGCACAAAGTAGGTGTTTAATAGTATCGTTGAAATAAATTGAGGTATTTAATATTATTTGTGACAAATTATAAAAGTAATCTCCATTTCCACAAAGGCAGCCCTGAGAGCTGTCAAAGTTTTCCAAGTATG
Source organism: Sminthopsis crassicaudata (assembly GCF_048593235.1). Lineage (NCBI taxonomy): Eukaryota > Metazoa > Chordata > Mammalia > Dasyuromorphia > Dasyuridae > Sminthopsis > Sminthopsis crassicaudata. The sequence goes on from NC_133618.1 coordinate 602,796,900, forward strand.
GTATATCCCTGACCCCTCGTGAAGTAGCATTGTTAGGGTGCAGAAAGTTACAGATTTGGTCATTGTAGCCATTTCTAACATTTCAAGGGATTTTCCATTTAATACCAATATTTCCCAACAAGTGATGGAAACATATGACTAACAATTTTCTGAAATGAATAAAACCTCAACATTTTAAATTCAAATATGACTCATTTATTTTTCAAAAGAAAAAAAATGAAAGTGTTTGATTGGGAAAATACTTATCCAACTAATAATCATCAATCATTTGAGACCAACTATAATTTTAATTCTTATCCCTGGGAAAATATAGACAATAATTTATCTTTGTTAGTTGTTGTTGTTGTTTTAAGAGGAAATAGTCATATATGACTTTTTATACTTTCCCTTGAATTCTTCTTTATTAAAAGGCCAGATTGTTAGCTAATGTGACAATGTTTTTGTTTCTTTGTTTGGCCCAGCCTTCAGTATACAGCATTCACTTTAAGACTTTAAGAAAAATGTCTCTATCTTTCACACATCATCTTATGTTTCTCCTATGTTTTATGAATTATAAAGTATGAATTTATAAATTGTCCTCATTGAGTGTAAAAGGTACACATGCACACCCATAAATACACATACACACATGTTTTATGCATACACACAGATAGAGAAAGACTCAGAGAGAAGAGAGAAAAGTAGAGGAGAGGAAAAATAGGAGAGGAGAGGAAAGGAGAGTGGAGGGGAGGGGAAAGAAAGGAGGCCCCTCCTTCTTAATATATTCTCATCCATTACTGTTCTTGCCACTGATCTATCCTAGTATTATTCCTTCCCTTCTGCCTGTTTCTGTCCTATTTTCTGTTTCCAATGATGCTCTATTTCTACTATCCTATAAGCATAATCTTCCCCCAAGGATGATTCTTGGCTTTCTTGACTTTCATCTCTATTTTCTTTATCCTCTCACCCTTAAAATTCTCACAGAATCATCCTGTATCTAAACATGTAGAGATGGTAAGGTTTTAAGTGGGGAAAAAAAGAATTTGGAATTTTAGGCACTGTGTTGTTGATTTTCAGTTATTTCAGTCCTATTTGATTCTTTGTGACCCCATTTGCCAAGAAAAGATAGTTGGCAAAGATAGTTGTAGTAGTTAGTCTTTTCCATCTCCAGCTCATTTTACAAATGAGAAAACTGAGGCAAACAGGGTTAAGTGACTTGCCCAGGGTTACACAATTAGCGCCTTGAGTCCAGATTTAAACTCAAGTCCACCTGACTCCAGGTCCAGCACTCTATCCACTGCACTACTAAGCTGTCTTGTCTTGCCTAATAGATGATCATAGATTTATATGTAAAGAGCCTGTAGCTAGCAAGATGATTTTTTAGTATTCACATATTTAAAATGGGAAAAGTTGAGTTCATTAAATAATAGCACAAAAAATACTCCACTTTATGAGGAATATCCTATTACATTCTTGGGATAAGGACTCTACTTGTGATTTCCCCCGCTAATATTATAAATGAAACCTTCTCTGCAACCTATCCATAGTTTCAGAGCATTGCCAGAGCAACAAGAAGTCAAGGGCTTCTCTTATGGCTGTTCAGCTAAATGTATCAGGGGCAAGAAGAGGCAGGTCTTCTTGACTTCAAGCCCACCTCTCTATCCCACTCTGCCAAGCTGCTTTTCTAAACCTTTGGTTTATGCTTAATAACTATTAATTATAAATTTTCCTAGTAAGTGAACATGTCTCATTGTCATGGAGAAAGATTGGTGTTATCTTTGCAACATAAAGAATATTATTGTCCATTTTCCAAGTTCTATTTTCAACTCCAAATTGTTGGCTGTGAATAGAAAACTAGTTAATTAACAACTAGAGAAAATAACTGTTTATGCTGATGACAAATATTTTATACTTAAAGTGGTAAGAAAACAATTCAAAATGTTGATTTATGTGCATGTTTTATTTGAAAATAGGGCGCGGAGGGGAGTTACTTTGAATGGTACATTTTAGTTGTGAATTGTATAGTTACATACTTTGGAGGATTGACATGATTTCTTTCCTTGGCTCAGATGGGATCCAAAGCCTAGCAAAGTGAGAATATATTTATTCTTGGGCTCATACCAGAGTCTTAAAAAAATACCAACTGTTTAAATTTTTGGTTTGGTTATATACCAAACCAAATCATTTCATTTCTGATGCTTATTCCCATCACATCTTACTTTCAGGAAAACCCTTAAAGAGAAAGAATATGATTGAAGTTAAATCTTCTACAGAGTGCTAAGAAAGGTTTGAAGAATGGAGGACTCCTACAGGATGTCCAATTATCTTGATTAAACCCCAAGAGCTATTTCCTGATGAAAATAGAAGCTTTTGTGGATGATCCAGTAATAGTGATACAACATACTTCTTCGAGGTCAAGTTAATCAACTCAAACATGTTTAAGTGCTTATTACGGGGTAAATAGAGGCAACTAAGTGGGTCTGAAAAAAAAGAGAACATATGAATAACTGAACTCAAAGGAGACTTCAGACACTCACTAGCTGGGATTCTGGGTAAATTTCTTAATCTCTGTCTGCCTTAATCTTCTGGAGAAGGAAATGTCAAGCCATGTTAGTATTTTTGCAAAAAAGCAAAAACAAAAATAAATACAAACAAACAAAACAAAACAAACAAACAAACAAAAAAAAAGCCAATCCTACAGATGTGTTATTCAAAGGATCACAAAATAAAGAAATAAATAAATACCAACTACTTATATTCCTACAGGACCAGGGCTCCTTACTCCACCACCAAAAATTTCTATTGCCCTTCCCATCTTTCTTCTTCCTCTAAACAAAGCTGTTCTAGGAGCCAAGCACCTGAGACAAAAACAGTTGAGAAATGATGAGGGCTGGAAGGTAATGATCCAGATGTGATACCAATTATAGTCAGTCAGACCAGGAGAAGGGCTAATGCAACCTTTGTCTCCTGTGATACATTTCTATCTACCAGTGTTTCCCATTGCTATGTGGGTTGAGCTGATTTTCTCCTTAATGGAGACAAAGTTGCTGAGAAACCCAATTGACTCAGGTAGCTAAGCCATCAATGGAGTAAAGGCTCTGGATTGTCCTCCTGAACCACAACCTGTTCTGTTGAGCTCTTCTAACACCTTATATTCATAATTTAAGTTTACCTTTATTCTTATTGAACATCTTTTATGTATTAGGGTTAAATAAATCTCTTTTTGTTAACTAATGATCTATGAAACCATCATTTTGTTCCCATGCTGAACTTGAAATAACAGGGTAGTGTGTGTGTGTGGGGGGGGGTGGGTGGGTGTGTATGTGTCTGTGTGTGGGTGGGTGTGGGTGTGGGTGTGGGTATAAGGGAGGAAGTAAAGCCTCATAAGTAGAGCAACATGATTATTAAATTTATGAGACTGGGGAAGCTGAGGACAGGGGTTTCATTGAATAATATCTGAAGCCACCAAACGATCTCAAGATAAGGATCAGAAGAGAGATCAACATATGGCGCCTCCCCTGAATAATGGCACTCCAAGGTAAAATCTTGTCTCCTCCATTCACCTACCCACTCCCAGTTTCTGGAAAACTAAGGAGCTGGATATCCCATTTGTTTCTATGACTGAATACTCTACATAGCCTACTTATAACATACTTTCTACCTTATAAGGAATTTTCATTCTAAGGAAATCTGACCCAAATTATGCATATAGCAGAGAAAATCAGTAGTGAACTGGGAATTAGTAATGTGGTCTGCATTTGCAGCTCTGACATGCGTGAATTCAGGCAAGTCATTTTTCTGTTTCTTATCTTTAAAATAGGGTTGCACACGTACAAAAATGTTTATAGCCCTTCTCTTTGTGGTGACAAAGGAATGAAAATTGATGGAATGCCCATCATTCCATTGGGGAAGGGCTGAACAAATTGTGGCTTATGAATGTAATGGAACATTATTGTGCTGTAAGAAGTGATGAGCAGATAGATTTCAGGAAAACCTGGAAAGACGTACATGAACTGATACTGAGTGAAGTGTGCAGAAGCAGGAGAACATTGTATCCAATAACAAGAACATTATGTGACTGATCAACTTTGATGTACTTTGGTCTTCTCAGGAATACAGTGATCTAAGACAATTCCAAAAGACTCACGAGGAAAAGTGCTATCCACATTCCAAGAATTATGGAATCTGAATGCAAATCAAAATATACTATTTCTACCATATTTTTCTTTCTCTAGATTTTTTCCTTTTTATTCTGATTCTTCTTTCATAATATGATTAATGTAAGGATATTTTAATGTGATTCTACGTGTATAAACCATATCAGATTTATCACTGCCTTGGGGATGGGGAAGAACAAGAAGGAAGGGAAAATGGGAATAAAAATATTATAAAAGTAAATGTTGAAAACTAACAAATTTTTAAAAATAAATTAATAGAATGGCACTAAATTTAACTGTGTCTCAAGAAACTGATTTGGGTTAACACAACATGAGGGATGGGGTTTGACTAGACTCATGGTTTCCTAACTTTTTTTTTGGTATCAAATACTTTTTTCACAGTCTGGTGAAGCCTATGAGCCCCTTCTTAGAATAATGTGCTTAAATGAATAAAATATATTGGATTACAAAGGAAAGTAATTATATTGAAATACAGCCATCAATATATTATAAAAAGTTCACTGATTTCAAATTAATCTTGTTTCTCTATATCTAAAGCATCTCTATGATAACTTCTAAACCCTAGGATGCTAAAAGTAAGTGTTTAATAAATGTTGAACAAAAAAAATGGAGTCGAGGATGATATTGCAATAAGCAATATATTAAAAGACAAAGATCGTATTAGCTCTATAGGATATTGCCCTCTATAGGAAGCCTGAATGCCACTGAGAAGTAATTTTCCAAGTCACTTACATTTTGATTTATCTTACAACTACTTTTCAGAATCCTATTAACTAATAAATCAATCAACAAGTATTTATTAAGTACCTAGTTATGTGCTAGGGTAGTTAGACATTATGCTGGCTACTAGAGATATAAAAACTAAATAAAACCATCTTAAAAGAGCTTTTGTGGAAGCAAGTCTCTCCCTCCTTTCACCCCTCTCTTCTTCCCTCCCTCCCACTCTCCTTGCCTCTGCCTCTCTTCTCCCTATCCTCCTCCTCTCTCTCCCTCTCCCTTCTCTTCTCTATTTCTTGTCTCTATTTCCTCTCTGTTTGTGTCTGTGTCTATGTGTCTGTCTTTCTGTCTCTGTCTGTCTCTCTAGGTCTCTCTCTGACTCTCCATATATGTTTACAAAACAAATACAAGGTAATTTTGGAGGGTAGCTGGGAATTCCAAGAAAGGCTTCATCTGAGAAGTAATATTTGAGCTGACCTTTGAAAGAAACTCAGGCATTCTAAGCAATGGAAGGGAGTGTGTAATACATTCCAGGTATGGGGAGGGGAACAGCCTTTAAAACCACACAGAGATGGGAAATGAACATCATGTTTCATAAACAACATGAGGCTCATTTTTCTCTGCACTATAGAATGTGTGAAATATGTCTGGAGAGATAGATTGGTTTAAGTTAGGAAAGGCTTTAGATTTGGTTAAAAAAAAAAACCTTCCTTCATGTGCCTTGTATGGATGATGTGTACAAATTCCTCTTACAGAAGCTGAGGCTGGGAGTTTTTTTTTTTTAATTAATTAATTTTTTAATTATAACTTTTTATATGCAAAACATATGCATGGGTAATTTTTCTTTTTTTTCCTTTTTTTAAATTTTATTTATAATTTTTGACAGTATATATGCATGAGTAATTTTTTTAATAACATTATCCCTTGTATTCATTTTTCCACATTATCCCCTCCCTCCCTCTACTCCCTCTCCTTGATGACAGGCAATCCCATACATTTTACATGTGTTACAGTATAACCTAGATACAATATATGTGTATAAATACCATTTTTTGTTGCATATTAAGTATTAGATTCCGAAGGTATAAGTAATCTGGGTAGATAGACAGTAGTGCTAACAATTTACATTCACTTCCCAGTGTTCCTTCACTGGGTGTAGTTGTTTCTGTCCATCATTGATCAACTGGAAGTGAGTTGGATCTTCTTTATGTTGAAGATATCCACTTCCATCAGAATATATCTTCATACAGTGTTGTTGTTGAAGTGTACAGTGATCTTCTGGTTCTGCTCATTTCACTCAGCATCAGTTGATGTAAGTCTCTCCAAGCCTCTCTGTATTCCTCTTGCTGGTCATTTCTACAGAGCAATAATATTCCATAACCTTCATATACCATAATTTATCCAACCATTCTCCAGTTGATGGACATCCATTCATCTTCCAGTTTCTAGCCACTATGAAAAGGGCTGCCACAAACATTTGGGCACACACAGGTCCCTTTCCCCTCCTCAGTATTTCTTTGGGATATAAGCCCAGTAGTAGAACTGCTGGGTCAAAGGGTATGCACAGTTTGATAACTTTTTGGGCATAGTTCCAAATTGCTCTCCAGAATGGCTGGATTCTTTCACAACTCCACCAACAATGCATCAGTGTCCCAGTTTTCCCACATCCCCTCCAACATTCATCATTATTTGTTCCTGTCATCTTAGCCAATCTGACAGGTGTGTAGTGGTATCTCAGAGTTGTCTTAATTTGCATTTCTCTGATCAGTAGTGATTTGGAACACTCTTTCATACATATGCACTCTTTCAAAACATATGCATGGGTAATTTTTCAACACTGACCCTTGCAAAAACCTCTGTTTCAATTTTTCCCCTCCTTCCCCTCATCCCCTCCTCTAGATGGCAATTAGTCCCATACATATTAAATACAATATATGTATACATATATATGTATATATATATATATATGTGTGTGTGTGTGTGTGTGTGTGTGTGTGTGTGTGTGTATGTATATATCTTGTTGCACAAGAAAGATCAGATTTAGAAAGAAGGTAAAAATAACCTGAGGAAAACAAAAATGCAAGCAAACAGTAACAGAAAGAATGGAAATGTTATGTTGTGGTCTGTACTCATTTCCCAGAGTTCTTTCTCTGGATGTAACTGGTTCTGTTCATTATAGATCAATTGAAACTAATTTGGATCCTCTCATCATTGAAGAGAGCCATGTCCGTCAGAATTGATCATCCTGTAGTATTGTTGTTCAAGTGTATAATGAGCTCCTGGTCCTGCTCATTTCACTCAGCATCAGCTCATGTAAATTTCTCCAAGCCTCTCTATATTCATCCTGCTGGTCATTTCTTACAGAACAATAATATTCCATAACATTCATATACCACAATTTACTCAGCCATTCTCCAATTGATGGGCATCCATTCAATTTCCAGTTTCTATCCACTAGGAAAATGGCTTCCACAAACATTTTTTCAGATATGGGTCCCTTTCCCTTCTTCAATATCTCTTTGAAATATATGCCCCGTAGTAACACTGTTGGATCAAAGGGTTTGATAACAGTTTGATAACTTTTTGAGTATAGTTCCAAATTGCTCTCCAGAATGGTTGGATCCATTCACAACTCCACCAACAATGTATCAGTGTCCTAGTTTTCCTATATTCCCTCCAACATTCATCACTATCTTTTCCTGTCATCTTAGCCAATCTGAGAGGGGTATAGTGGTATTTCAGAGTTATCTTAATTTGCATTTCTCTGATCAATAGTGATTTGGAACACCTTTTCATATGACTAGAAATAGTTTCAGTTTTTTCATCTAAAAATTGTCTGTTCATATCTTTTCACCATTTATCAATTGGAGAATGGCTTGATTTCTTATAAATTTGAGTCAATTCTCTATATATTTTGGAGATGAGGTCTTTATCAGAACTTTTAGCTGTAAAAATGTTTTTCCAGTTTTTTGCTTCCTTTCTAATCCTGTCTGCATTAGTTTTATTTGTTCAAAAGCTTTTTAACTTAAAATAATCAAAATTTTCTATTTTGTGATCAATAATTAGTTCTTCTTTGGTCACAAATTCCTTCCTCCTCCACGGGTCTGAGAGGTAAGCAATCCTATGTTCTTCTAATTTATTTGTAATCTCATTCATTATGCCTAGATCATGAATACATTTTGATCTCATCTTAGTGTACAATGTTAAGTATAGGTCAATGCCTAGTTTCTGCCATACTAATTTCCAATTTTTCCAGCAATTTTTGTCAAATAATGAATTCTTATCTAAAAACTGGGGCCTTTGGGTTTGTCAAACATTAGATTGCTATAGTTATTGACTATTTTGTCCTGTGAATCTAACCTATTCCACTGATCAACTAGTCTATTTCTTAGCCAATACCAAATGGTTTTGATGACGACTGCTTTATAATATAGTTTTAGATCAGGTACAGCTAGGCCACCTTCATTTGATTTTTTTCATTAGTTCCCTTGAAATTCTTGACATTTTGTTCTTCCAGATGAATTTTGTTGTTATTTTTTCCATCATTAAAATAGTTTCTTGGGAGTCGGATTGGTATAGCACTGAATAAATAGATTAGTTTAGGTAGTATTGTCATCTTTTTTATATTTACTCAACCTATCCAGAAGCATTTAATATTTTTCCAGTTGTTTAGATCTGACTTTTTTTGTGTGTGGAAAGTGTTTTATAGTTTTGCACATATAGTTCCTTACTTTCCCTTGGCAGATAGATTCCCAAATATCTTATACTATCGACAGTTATTTTAAATGGAATTTCTCTTTGTATTTCTTGCTACTGGATTTTGTTAGTGATGCATAAAAATGATGATGAATTATGTGCATTTATTTTGTATCCTGCAATTTTGCTAAAGTTGTGGATTATTTCTAATAGCTTTTTAGTAGAATCTGTGGGGTTTTCTAAGTATATCATCATATCATCGGCAAAGAGTGATAATTTGGTTTCCTCATTACCTACTCTAATTCTTTTAATTTCTTTTTCATCTTTTATTGCCAAAGCTAGCATTTCAAGGCTGGAAGTTCTACCAGGGATAACAGTGTCATTTGAACTAACTCAATTCTGTTCCACTCAGTAAGCATTTATGAAACTGTTACTCTGTACCTACTATAAATTTATGTTTAAAAGGGAAAAGGATCCACATGTACAAATATGTTTGTAGCAACCGTTTTAATAGTGGCAAGGAACTGAAAATTGAGTGGATGCTCATCAATTGGAGAATGATAAGTTATGGTATATGAATGTTATGGAATATTATTATTCTATAAGAAAAATGAAAAGACATTTCAGAAAAGCCTGGAAAGACTTATATGAACTGATGCTAAGTGGGGTGAATAGAACCAAGACAACACTATACACAATAACATCAAGATTATGTGATGATCAACTGTGATGGACTTGGTTCTTTTCAACAATGAGGTGATTCAAGGAAACTTCAATAGATTTGTGATGGAAAAAAGCCATCCACATCTGGAGAGAGAACTATGGAGACTGAATGTGGAATACATATGGCATTTTCACTTTTTTTGATTATTGTTATTTGCTTGTTTTTTTTTCTCCTTTTGATCTGATTTTTCTTGTGCAGCATGATAAATGTAGAAAAATTTGAATAACACATGTTTAACATATAATGCACTACTTACTATCTAGGGGAGGAGGGAAGGGAAGGGAGAGAGAAAAATTTGGAACACAAGGCTTTGCAAGGGGGAATGTTGAAACCTATCTTTGCTTGTATTTTGAAAAAATAAAAAGATGTAGGGGCAGCTAGGTGGCACAGTGGATAGAGCACAGCCTTGAATTCAGGAGGACCCGAGTTCAAATCTGATCTCAGACACTTAACACTTCCTAGCTGTGTGACCCTAGGCAAGTCACTTAACCCCAGCCTCAGGCAAAATAAATAAATAAATAAAAATAAAAAGATGCTATTATCTTAGAGAGAGAATAACTGCAAAAAATCCAGATTAAAATTATGTTAAATAATCTGGCTCCTATAGATCATAATGGAAATATTGGAGTCATGGAAATCTGAGCCCAAATCCATCTTCTGACACTTATTAGCTTTGGGATCTAGGTAAATCACTTGACCTCAGACTGCCTTAGTTTCAACAATAACACAAGCATTGTAAGCATGTGAAGAAAGTACTCAGACAAAAATGAAGAGTCCTTTCCCTGTAGAAGTTTAAATTCTTTAGGGTTTATACAAGTGAAATCTAAGGTAGGAATCCAATGAAGCCACTGAATTTAACATAAATATATGCAAAAAGATGGGATGGAAACCTGAGGCAGAAGCCTGTATCTCATGAGACTGTAAAAATTTGCTATTGACCTGTATGGAATAATCAGGAATCAGGAGGCTCAGTAACCAGTCCTATTCATAGGAGCTCTAGAACTGCCCACTATTTCCCTCTGTTTTCAGTATTATTGCACACGAGATCGCTTTCAGAAATCCAGTGCCAAAAATTTAACTTTGGAAACACTACTCTAGTTTGACATTTTCAGGTGATGATCTTGATTATGTGTTTTTGTTTTGTTTTGTTTTAAAATTCTGATTCAATAGTAAGAAAAGGAATTTCAATATGTAAATAAAATAATTAATTTCTACAAAGACAAAAATGCAGGTCAACAGATCAACTCTCCTCTAGGTCACTGAATTCCAAAAGGTCGCTGATTGTTTTCTCACAATGCTGATGAAAAGCTGTTTGTGCTTTTTTGGAAGGTCTGCAAAATGTTAATGTGGCATTTTATCAGGAGAGTGATGTTGGGATTAAATCATGCAAAGATTTCCCAATCATTAGCTTTCACACTCATCTCTTAAAATTTGATGAAAATATAAATATATTCATACCACACTTGTGGATAAAAAGCTCTTCTCTATAAGTGATTCGTATTTAAAATAGATTTCCACACACATATAAGCTAGTTACAAAATGACTGAGGATCTCCTTTGATTACCACACTCATAACCATGGCCAATGTCGATTTCTTGATAAAGAGAACATCCTCTCCTGGGACTCCAGTCTCTTCCTGCCAAAAAAATCCAGCCCTACAAGGCCATTGGCTTTTGTCCCCATACACAGCTGACTTGTTCTCTTCAGCTACTCCAAGAGAGATGATCTTGGCAGCATTTAAATGAGACCTACAAATTGACAAAGTAAGGACTTCTGCATTACTCTCCCATAGCCCATTTAATGGATTCATTAAGACTAGAATGGTCTGTTTCTGGACAATAAAAAACAAGATTACCCAAAGTCAGGGAGTCTCTAGCATTCTGTGACTGTGCTGATTGTGGCAAATATGCCTGAAAGCATTGTCCTCCTCACTCCCCAAAAATATTTGAGTGACAATAGCCCCAGGGACATTTGCTGACTGATTATATACTTATTCCCATTAGGCCTGCATTAGCCAACTCATTGACTGTGTTTGATAGTATATGTAATATTCTATATCCATAGTCTCCTCTTTCTGCAAAGAGGGAGGGAAGACACATTAATTCTTTAATTTTTTAAAAATTTAATTTTTAATTAATCTCTTTTATTCCCCTTTTCCACTGAAGAAAAAAAAAAAACACTCTTTTAACAGATTGGCATAGCCAAGCAAAACAAATTCCCACATAAGTCACTCTGAATCCTGAGTCCATCATCTTTTTTTTATTTTATGATTATAAAATTTTTGACAGTATATATGCATGAGTAATTTTTTATAACATTATCCCTTGTATTCATTTTTCCAATTTTTCCCCTGCCTCCCTCTATTCCCTCCCCTAGATGACAGGCAATCCCATACATTTTACATGTGTTCTGAGTCCATCATCTTTATGTCAGTCCCATTACTTCCTAAACATGCTTCATTATCAGTACTCTTCAATAACAATTTGTCACTAAAGTTGATCAAGTTTTTAAGTCTATCAAAATGATTTGTCTTTCAGATGTTGTTTTCTTATAAATCATTCTCTTTGTTCTGCCAACTTAACTCTACATCAATTCATACAAATCTTCCTAAGTTTCTCTGAAACCACTCCTTCATCATTTTCTACACCATAATTAGATTCCATTTCCTTCATATAGAATAATTTGTTCTGCCTTTCTCAATTGACAGGTATACTATAAGTTTCCAGTTCTTTGATACCTCTAAAAAAACTGCTATAGATATGTTTTGTATATATCTCCTCTTCCTTTGATCTCTTTAGGATAGAGCACATTAACTCTTCTAAAACAATTATGACATCTAGAGCCTGACTTCTGTGGGATCTTCATCAATCCAGAAGGGACCTTACAGACTGAACCCAATCCACTCCACTCTCCATACCCATTATACACATGAAAAAACTGAGGCACAGGGTGGTTGAATAGGTCACATGGCTGTGAGATTTTAATTCAGGTCTTCCAGACACCAAGTCCAATCCACTAGTCTATGTTGCTTCTCCGTAATAATTTATTTCTCAAAATTCACTAGTAAGTGAAATAAATCCAACATAAGTCTTTCCACATAAACCAGGCTTCTTTTGAAATAGTCCCTATTCTCCTCCTAAGATAATCCCTGAATCAAGTAATATTTGTGAAAAATGTACTGGTACCATGCCCTTGGAGAAGACTGCTTCTTAATAACAGCACCATCAGCCTCAGCCTTGGATAGACCTAAATCTCTATCTCAAGTTTGCGGGCCAAACTTGCTGCAAATGCACCATAAGAGAAACACAATCTGTTCTCTTTGTTCAGAGACAAATTCTCTGGCATTCTCCCTGAGCACATCTGCACTCAGATGGTGAAGTCTTTCAGTAGTTGCCATACAGGCTCTCCCTCCTCCTCTCAGCATGCAGTATGTGCGTCTGAGCAGACAAAATGAACATTTATCCCCATCATGGATCACAGTTGATTATAGTTGTTGAGCAGATTGCAAATTCCCTGAAAGGTCCTATTTACTATTCTTGACCAAGTCCCTTGTGTCCTTGATCATGACCAGCTGTGTGGGATCATAACTAAAAAGTTCCCAGGATGGGAATATATCATTCTTTCTCTATTCCTATATTGTCATGTCATATATTCTACAGAGCTTCCAAAAGGGCTCCAGATTGGGAGAAAGGTAGTGGTTTTAGAGTTTTGCCAAATGCTGGATTCAGATTTGGGTATTATTTCTGTGTGGTCACTTATAACTTTAGTGATGTATTTTACTTATCCTGAGCCTCAGTTCCTTAATCATAAAATAAATGTGTTGGATTAAATTATGAGACCCCTGTGACAGGTTTGGTGAAGTCTATGGGATCCTTCATCAAAGAAAATACAAAGGACTACAAAAGAAACAAATTATATTGAAACAAAAATATATTTTTCCCATCCAACTCCAGGGATCCATAGGAATCTATCTACAGAGTCTGAGGAATTATTTTTTTTCTGGATTAAGAGCCATTGGACTAAATTATCTCCTTTCTAGCTTTAAATCCTATAATATTAAGTCAAACCCACAAATGTTTCTATATTGCTTACTTAGGTACCAAGCACTGGGCTAAGCATTGGGATACAAAGAAAAGGAAAAAAAATCATGTCTCTTAAAGAACTCACAGTCTAATGGGGAAGTCACATAAACAATTAATTACAAATAATATACAGTACAAGCTAAATTAAAGATAATCTCAAAGGCAGGCACTCAGATTCAAGAGGACTGGGAAAAGCTTCTTACAGAAGGTAGAACTTTAGCTGAGACTTATCACTTCCTTCATTACACTTGATTATCTATAAAGTTAGAATTTTTTTCTATACTATATTCATAGTCGGACCTCAGATATTTCCAGAAGCCTTAGGAAATTAGATTTTCCTGGATATTCAATATTTCCAGGTAATATGTTGTTGTTGTTGTCATTGTTAGTCCTTCATTCTCTAAGAGGACCATGATATCAGGGAGATGATGCCATGACATGCAAGTAAATTGGATTTAAATGAGGGTTCACTGTCCAGTCACCATCCTCATCTGGATCCTGTGCAAGATATAGATCAGCATGCCTGGAGATGGCCCTGGTCACAGGGCTCCTTGAGCCTTTTTTAGCTTAAGTCTCCATTTGTGGCAATGCCTATTTTCTGATTAAGGTTAGGTAAGAAATAAGGCAAAGCATGACCTCTTTTACTTATTCAAAAAAATCCAAGATGGGAGGAGAAGACCTTCAGGATTTCTGGCCAAAACATAAATAATTGATATTTACATTCACTCTGAGTCAATCCAAGTCTAAACAATGACCAAGTGAGGCTGGGCCTGAGAACTGTGGTCGGTCAGTCAATGAGAGCCACAGTGATTTAGGTTTAATCACTTACCAAAATTTATAATCAGTAGCTTGATACCTTGCTTCCTAAAAATTGCTATGCTAATGTGCCATTATCATGGGGAGTGTACCCAACCTGGTAAGGAGCAGAGTAATGAACACTGCTATTTAAAAATATATAAAATAAAAGGTACTTTTGGAAACAGCCTGACGGCTTGGCATTGTGGAGAACCCCACAAACATTTTAGCAATATTTAATGAGTACTACCATAGTCTAAATACTATATTTGACTTTTAGAGATGATACAAAGATAGATGAAAGAACAAAAAAGCATTTAAGTACTCACCAAGTACAAAAAATGGTATAAAATTTTGGAAATATCAATAGAAAAATATGACAATTCCTGTTGTCATGGAACTCACATTCTAATGAAGAAGAATATATATATATATATAAGTTTTTAAATGCAAGTTAGATGGAAAGGTCCCATGAACTTTAAGGTATGATAGCAAAGCATATGGTGATGCCTTTCCTGGACTGTCATTTTCATTAAAAAATAATATCACTTCTCCTACAGAACTATTTTACATTGTCAAGAACTTTGGTGGCAATAACTTTATTTTCTAGGTCTTTAATAGTCATGGAAAATTCCACAGAAATAATTTCCAGATCTACAAGGTTGTTTCCTAGGATGATGGCTGGGCTGGAAGCAGGACCAGTGGGCTTGCTGTTCATAAATCTTTTAGATTCATAGGCCATCTCCAAAGGAATTGACTAGCATGAGTTGCTTCTTGTCTCTTCCTTAGGATGTCTTATTGCTTCAGCTCAGATGGTGTGCCTGCCCTTTAGGTGATAGATGTTGGGGGTTGCTGGTCCCTTTTCCATAGTAATTTCTTCTTTGGATGGTTGTTCTAGAGGATCTAACAAAGACTCCCCATTGGTATCAATATTCATGGAGAAATTATATTTCCTGCCCCTTACGGTTTATAATCTAGCTAGTAGAGGATTTGAACATTTAAAAAAAGAAAAAGATCAGGCTTAAACTCAAGATTAAAGAAGAAATCTATAAAAGAGAAGCAACAGAACTGGTCCCTCACAGCTCTAACAATCTATGCTCCTGAAATTTTACTCTTGTTTTCCGAAGGTTGTCTCAGCCTTTGCCAATCTCTCCCAGGTAAGATAATTCTATTTATAGACACTGCTGATAATTCAGTATCAAAGATATCTATGATAGCAGCAGCAGTCCTATCCTCATTGAGAAATCATATCATAAACCCATATATATTAGAGCTACAAAGGACCATAGAGACCATCTGTTTAGGTATTCTATTTTTACAGAAATCTGGCAGGCTGAAAGAGATATTATTTCCTCCTAGATCACACAAGGCAGAACCTGAACCAGAGTTCAGTTTTCTATATTCTCAGACCAATTCTCTTTTCATTTTTAAGTTTTTTAATTGTTCTTATGATTTCAGATATATAGGGAAGTCCCTATACCAAGACAGATCAGGACCTATTGTGAAAATTTTAGTCTCAGGGAGTTGCTTTTCCCACTAAACTATCTTATTCAGTTATCAACCATGTTGAATGTTTTTTTTTGCAAAAATATTTTGGTGGGTGGTGATGGTGAACAACAAACATTAGCCTTCAAATTAGAGTGATGTAAGAACTCTGTCCTTCACATTCTGTCTTCTAGTTATGAAGCTCTATCCAGTTCACTAATTGATTTCTCATTTAGAAGGGTAATTGCAGGGATCAAAGGAAAGGCAGAAAATACAATTTCCTATTATATCTTGAAAGTTTGAATGGTACTGTTCTGTTTGAAATGCCTTATTTTCTTCCCACTATCTTTAAAAATCTTACCCATACTTCAATTCCCACTGTTTTCATAAATTCTGTCTCCACAATCAAAGCCATGTTACTGTCCCTCTTTATTCAACTCATGCAGAATTTAGTT
This sequence comes from Sminthopsis crassicaudata, assembly GCF_048593235.1. Classification (NCBI taxonomy): domain Eukaryota; kingdom Metazoa; phylum Chordata; class Mammalia; order Dasyuromorphia; family Dasyuridae; genus Sminthopsis; species Sminthopsis crassicaudata. The sequence goes on from NC_133618.1 coordinate 602,813,012, forward strand.
TGTTCCCCACTTTAGCACTTAGAGAAATATTGTCTTCTATTTCTCCAATCAATTGTTTTATGCCTTGTCTCCTCTTGAAGGCAAAGACCAAGTCATATTTCATACACACACACACACACACACTCTTCCAAATTTCTAGGAGTGGAGTCATGATTTATTGTTGTTGTTATACAGTCACTTCATTTGTATCTGACTCTTTATTACACCATTTGGATGTTTTCCTAGCAAACATATTTAAGTGTTTTGTCATTTCCTTCTTCAACCCATTTTACAGATGAGGAAACTGAGGTAAACAGAGTTAAATGACTTACCTAGGGTCACACAGCTAGTATCTGAGGCCAGAATTGAACTAACAAAGATGAGTCTTTCTGATTCCTAGTCTACTGACCCACAACATATGTTGTAAGTTCAAGCTGGTTGAGTTTTTGCAAATATTATATTATTGGTGGTGATTGTCTTTATAGTTTTAAAAGCTTCTTTATGGTTAAATTCACTCCATCTAGTTCAGATTCGTACAAATAAAAAAATATTCTCACCATATACTAGAACATATACAGAGGCAACTAGGTAGTACAGTAAATAGAGCAGCAGGACTGAAGTCAGGGAGACTCATCTTTCTAGCTATGTGACCCTGAGAAAGTCACTAAAACTTTTTGCCTCACTTTCCTCATCTGTACAATGAACTGGAGAAGGAAATGTCAAAAAACTCTAATATCTTTACCAAGAAAACCCCAAATAGGATCAGAAAGAGTCAGGCACAAGCAAATAACAATGTATATTATCAGAAGATAAAAGGGAAAAAATAACAATAATGGGGAAAGGACTGAATATAAAGTAAGAAAGATTCACACATTTCTGTAATACTTTATGATTATTTGCCTCACAGTGACCTATAAGGCATATGGTAGAAGCATTATCACCCCCACTTTGCAGAGGAAAAAAATAGAAATTCATCAATTTCAAGAGATTTGGAGTCAGGAGGTCTGCATATGACAGTGATAGAACTAAAAGCAGGAAGAGATTGTTGATCATGTATGTCATCACTTACTTTACAGATGGTGAAGCCCAGGAAAATTAAATGATGCACTAAGATCACAGAGGAAGTAAGTAGCTGAGTTGGGACAAGCCCAAGTCCCCTGATCATGAATCATAGGTTCAGAAGACTAGAACTAGAAAGAACCTCAAAAGTCATCCCTCGTTTTTTAAAAATGCAATTGAGGCTTGAGAAGATGAAATTATTTCTTTAGAGTCACATATGTAGTAGTTAGTAGAGATGGGATTTGAACTCAGGTCCTCTGATTCTGAGACCAGTACTTTGTCCATGGTACTGACAATGATTTTTACCATGATGACATCCAGGGACTGGTGTTTATACTCTGAGTCTGCTATTTCCTGACCATAAGCAGGTGAAAAGTACAGGGAAAAGTTAGAAAGTGTGAAAATATTTTTAGACAGTTAAAATATGTGACTAATTCATAACACCATTACCAGATAAAATTAGGAAAGTATGTGTATTTTAAGATCTTTTAAAGCCACACCTAAAAAAAGCACTCATGCATACTTTGAAGCAAATCCCATAGACTTTCCAGGTCTCCATTTCCTCTTGTAGAAATGGAAGCAGTGATATTTGCTATGTAAGTGGCAAGATTGTCATGAGGCTCAAATGAGATAACACACTTCCTAGCTTTTAAAAGCTAGAAATGCCACCTATTATTATTAGATTCAATTATTGATAAGCAAGCATGGCAGAAATTTATTTTACTTTCTAAGTGTAAGTTCTGTTTAAAAAAACAAAAAACAGCACACAACTAATCACAACATGTTCCTTAGAACAGACAGCCGGTGACTATGTCTAATGTTTGTGATACAATAATCACAGTCAAACCTTTTTCTGGCTCAGATGTTTCCAAACTACAAGCTGTTCTTTTCATTCTTTCCAAAGCAGTTGGTTCATGCATGATGTTCTCTGTGACTGGTACTACCCAGCATTCTCCCAATGACATTTTTGGATCCATTAGTAATTGAAATATTCAATAATACATTTAATGACATTTATCCTAACTCTTCTGTGGCCTCATTTTCACTTCAAAGCACATTGGAGTATTTTTTTAGCTATGATTTTTAAAAATTCTAAAATGCACATAAAGACTTTGCTAATTGCATCTGAAAAAGGTGTCATGAATGTCACATATTTTAACTAATAAGTATTTTCACACTTTTTGTCTTTTCACTGTACCAAAGAACAATTCAAAAACCATTTTAAACCCAGATGGGAGTCCATATTGTTCAAGATATTATTTCTTGGTTGTCCACTTTAAGAATTTAAGAATATGATATTGTCTCCAATCATAGTGGCCCCATAGAGTATTGGGCATCTTAGAGTTATCTAGAGTCTCTTTCATATTTATGACTATTCTCATTCATATGTTCATTCATTTATGTCCTCATTCAGTCATGTGTTTGTTCATTCATTCATTTATTCAAGAGCTATGTCCCATTAATCTTCCTATTTCCATAGCACGCAGCACAGGCCTTTGCAATATTAAATGCTTAATAAGCATTTGAAGAATGGATGGAGAGTAGCTAGTTATAACTACTTCTTCTCCTGCCCTCTTAATGCAAGCAATCTTTATTACTCTTGTCTTTGCTCTTTTTAAAATCTTTGCTCTCTCAAGTCTCAGGTCAACATTTTTAATTCTCTCTCTTTTTTTTAATTGAAGTTTTTGTTTTCAAAACATATGCAAGCATAATTTTTCAACATTGACTCTTGAATTTTTTTTCCTTCCCTTCTCCCCCAGTCCCTGCCCTAGATGGCATATAATCCAATATATGTTAAACATGGTAAATATATATATATATATGTTAAATCAAAAATAGGCATACATATTTATATAATTAATTATCTTGGTGCACAAGACAAATCAGATCAAAAAGTAAAAAAGAAAATGAGAAAAAAATAAAATTCAAGCAAACAACAACAAAAACAGTGCTTCACATTTTTAATTCTTAATGGAAACTTCCTGCTGCATATCCAACAATCACCTTTAATGTCCTATTGTCCTTTCTGCCTCAGCATATATTAAATGGAAATGTTGATACTATTTTATCTCTCTTCCCTCCCCACTTCTTCTGAAGTCTATAACAAAAAACAAAACCCACTCTGTTTCTTGACCTGATTGCCCTATTTCTTTTTGATGATACTGAACAATTTCCCAATCCCCTATGTTCAAAATTTCACTAATCTCTACTCTTCCCTCTCTCTTGACCCCATATTCAATCAGTAACCAGGTTCCACTAAGCCATCCTTCATAAATTCTCCAGTCCTCTGTTTTCCATTCCTAATGTCATCAAACTGGTTCAGATCAGGCTCTCATTATCTTTCACTTAGACTATAACATTCATCTCCTACTCTGTCTTCCTGGTCCTTCCTCAAATCTATGCTGCACATGCTGACAAATCTTCTTAAATCATCACTTTAATCATAGCACATCTCTGCTCAGAAATCTACAATGACTCCCAGTTCCTTTAAAGACAAGCCAAACTTTTTAGAATGGTAATGAAGACCCTTCATACTGTGGAATGTGTTTATTTTTCTAATCTTTGCTTTCACTACTCCCTGAATGAAGTCTCCATTCTATACTATAGTCTGTTCACTGTCCCACACAAAACCAATGTATACAACCTACACCTCTTCTTTTAACTATCTTTTCTTTTTTGGTTTGGTTTCTAGACCAGAGACTAGACAGAGACTAAAGACCAGAGACAGAGACAGAGACTAGACAAACTAGAGATGTCAGTTCCTACTGATCTTTTTTTTTTTTTCTAAATGATTCATGTGACCTTTTCTCTGATCCCATAATTACTCTTAAAGTGATTATTGTCTGTACTATACATCACATATGTCTTACATTCAACCAAAGTCAACAAACATATAGCCCATGACCTTCTCACTGTGGCCCCCCTTGCAGATGCACCTAGATTTATGGTTTTGTTGGGATAGCCACATTCTTAAATTTATAGCTCTGCACTGTCACTAATGTATTTCTCTAAACTAGAATGATTGCTACCATGCAGGATTCAAAGAAAGAAATGTAATGAGTCAAAATAGCAAGGCAATAATAAGGAAAAATCTCTACATATATAAAAGGGGATAAACTCTTATAGATTACCACACTGCCAATGGATGAAAAAACACCTCTCTCAGCTCAATATCCCAGTTCAATTTCCCCAAAACTTACTAAGTCTTATTGTTTTTCCATTCTGTTTTTTAAACTGTTCTTTGCTATTTCTCTATAACAATCCTGCTGATATATTTCAGGGCTTTTGCCCTGAAATACTGCCACCTTCTGGTGCTATCTTTGGCTGCTACAATATCTTTTGCCTCAAAGGCAAGATATATTGCTTTTTTGTGATACGACCTATGCTTAAGGGTTATTTCAGCTCTTTTATTAAACAGACCTAAAACCATACCCAGAAAGCACAAGAGCCCCCTCAGACCTTTCTTTTTTTCTTTTTTTTTTAATCTTATTTTGTGAATTCTCTTTGTTTGCTTTATATTTTGGGTAGGTTGAGAAAAATCCCTTTCAACTCCTATCCCCAAATCCTTGCAAATTATCCCAGAACTTCTTTTAGTAGTACTGGATGAGCATGGTAAAACAAGTAATCTTTGCTCTATATTCAAGGGTATGCAAGTAAATTTGTAACAATCTGGGGGGGATATGCATGACACTTTTAAGTTTAACCTGCATTACTGATATTTTTTTCTATTACTCTCTTGAGTCTGTCTAGCCCATCAGCAAAGCAAATGTAGCTAGCACCTAGTGAAGAATCCATAGGGTCTGAAAAAAGCAAAAAGCAGCCTTCATGGGAGTTTGTTGTGTTTTTGTTTTTTTTTTTGTTTTGTTTTGTTTTGTTTTTTTGGAATCAGAAGCTGTCTATGTACTTTTCCCTTGAAATCTTCTTCATATCAGTTTCCTCTTTATGAGTAAAGTCCTAGCCAACCCCAAAGAGTTGAGTTTGGGGCATATTGAGTTTAGAGTGTCATCAAGACATTTAAGTGAAAATGTCCATCAGCAGTTGGACCAAGGCTCTGCAGTGCAATTATAGGTCTGGGAGCTATTTGCATATAGATAACTAAAACCATGGGAATGGATAAGCTCACCATGGGAGATATTGTAATCACCTTGCAGTCATGTTTCTAAATTATGCAGTAAATTATTTTACTTCCTACATCAGGTTGCAAATTCATAGAACACAGAAGATATGGTTTTTTTTTTTCCTACCTTTCTTTTTCTGTGTCTGTGCAATTCATATCTTACATAAAACAAAGAAAGCTTTATGCTCTTGCTCCTTAGGTAGCTAAGGATCTGCTGTCTAAAAGCATTCACAAATCCCCAAGAGCTTGTAATCTTGTCTGCTCTACAGCCTGGGGATTGCTCTTGGAAATTGTATTCCCAGAGGAACCTAGGAACTTCTCTCTTGAAATCTTACCTCTTCTCTCTCAGACCTCTTTTCTCCATTGTAATGTGTATAGCCCTGGCTTACTATTTTGGACAAGTTGAATTTTTGAAACTATCAAAACTTATAGGTGAAGAAGCCCATCATGTAATTGAAAATATGAGACTATGGTTCTGGGGAGAGATTAAGAGTAGATCATAGCTATCTGAGATCATAGCTGTTGGGATGGATAAGCTCACCAAGGGAGAGATTATAATTATTTTGTCAATGTGTACTTTGACATCTTGCTTCCCCCATCATATTGTAAACTCATGGAAGACAGAAGTGATGTGCTTTGTATTCTTGTTTCTAAAGCAGACAGTAAATGTTTGTTGAATTTTGAAATGTGATGTCAAGGGGAAAGTGAGATTTGTGATGCCTCCCTTCCATTTACTTGGCTATTTTCAACCATTATCTCTTATTCTATGAGCAGAGTAGGCTTCTAGTGCTTTTCAAAATTTTGTGATATACCAATTCATTTTACTACATGAACATTTCTGATGACAGGAATTTTGTTTTATAGATATCTCAATTTTTCAAATCCAGAAGCTTGTATATCTTAGAGTTAACTACTTTTATATAGTGGGAATATAAGATCAACTGGAAGCCAACTGTCACTCCATCATTTCCCCCATTGTACCAGTGATTTCACTGGGGGCAGAGTGCTCCCAATGCTACTTCAAGAAAATTTTTTTGTCTTGAGAGTTGCTTGAGAGTTGAGAGTATACACTATAAAGTATGTATGTATGTATGTATATATATATATATATATATATATATATATACATATGTATATACATATATATACATACATGTATATACATATGTATGTATATATAATAATATATGTGTGTGTATGTGTGTGCACATATGCATGTATGTATATATGCATCCATATATATGGATATATACTTCCCATATATATTGTGTATGTTTGTGTATATATCAATTGATTGATAGATATAGCTATTATTTCCATAGATTCTGTCATTAAGAGTCTCCAAGTCTTCCCTTCCAAATAAGGTGAGGTCCCAAAGTGGAGTCAGACTCAGTCTGTGAACTACTTCATCTTTAACCCCTGATGCCCTAGACCCAAAGTTCTTAATTTTTTTTTTTTATATCATGACCTCCTTTATCAGTCTGGTAAAACTTTCTCAGATTAAAGCACAAAATATCCATCCAGTGAAAGGCAACCAGGATAGTGAAGGGCAGGAAGTTCATCCCATATAAGAATTGTTTGAAGGAATCAGTATTATTTAGTTTAAAGAAGAAGAGTCTTGGGATGGGAGATGGAGCAGAGAACTACTAGTTGTATTCAAGTGTTTTAGGGTTCTTCCATGGAAAAAGAATTAAATTTATTTTGGCTGGTACCATAAGGCAGAAGTCGAAGCAGTAATAAATGTTAGAAAGAACTTAATTTAGGTTTTCATTTTTTCATATATCCATTCATTAAGTCTTTAAATTGTCTGCTCTCTATATGATATAGGTGATTACAGATTCAAAGAAAAAGATAAATAATTATTTTGTTCAAGGAATTTAAACTTTATTACATTTCTGGGGATGGAAAGGTAGAAAATGATATTATGACATAGAGAAATCAGTAATAAATATATACAAAGGAAAGACAAAGTCATTTGGGGGCAAAAGAAAACGGCAACTGATATGATTTTCAAGAATCTCCCTCAAGTTGACATTGCCTAGAAGTCCTCAGCACTCCACAATGAAACACCTCTTCTCTGGGAGTAGGAATGGAACAATCTTATCCAGGGCTCTTAATTAAGCCGGTTCTTCCTCACAAATGGAGATAGTAGGATAAAACGCCAAAAAACTAACAGATGGGGGCAACTTTATTCAGAAGCTTTATAAGAATTCTGAAGGCAATCCGAGACTTATTTAATTATTGATGCTAGGAAAAAAAAACTGTCAAATTGAAGGTTTGGGGTCATAAAGACATTTTCAAGGAGGAGGAATTCTCCTTGCAGGTTTTGGTAGTTTTGACACCATTAAGTTTATGGGACCATGTTCAATATATATAACAGCTGTCAGAAAACTGAACTGTTAGTGTGGCCTTGTTCCTATTCAAGGCTTAGTGCCAACAAGGGGCCATATTTGCAGAAGCCATCTTTGATGTAAAGAGGTCTGTGATCTGTATGGCTGGTGTAACTCAGCTGGGACCTCCTGAGTTAAATTATGAACCAGTATTTCTCAGGCCCCAAAAAGAGTTCCAACTGTTAACATCCATTTCAATTCACCCTTCTGAGCTGTCTTGTATTTTTTATAAATCCAATATCTTTTTTCTTTTAATCCCTTCATACCTTTCTAGGGTAAAATGTTACACTAGCCAAATAAACCAAGGGATATGAAGATGTAGACTCATTTTATAATGGTGGCTGCAGGATCCCTGCCCAAAATGAAGAGTCTTACAGTGTCCTCCTTTTAAATCACAGGTTTATATGATTGTAAAATCCCTATGAATGTGCGGCAGTATTGGAAATGCTGACACAGACCTGATCTTAACATCTTTCTCTGCATACTTCAATGTTATTTTTTTTCATTATTATTATTCAAGAGAGACTCACAGTGTGCCTACCATTTCCTTTTAAATTGTTATTCTGTATTTCATGCCAAATTTATTCTTTATGCGTCAACTCTTTCCTTGAGACATCTTTTCCCCTTCTAGTGAGAATTTGGCAACTAAGGCAGCTGTCCAAACTAAATTAATTATAAAAGCATATTAATGTCATCTGGATAGTGATGGAATTAATTTATTCCATAAATCTGAGAAGTCATCAATTTTGGCTGGTGAATGTAAGCACTTTGTGTCACAACATTCGTGATTCTGACGCATTTTCATATTTCCCCCAGCAAGTCTACACCATGAATATTGTCTGCAAGGTAAGGTTGATTTATGCAGTAAGGACACCTTTTATATGTCATTTGGGTACAAATATTACACATTCTGTCTTTATTAAGAGTGCTTGTTAGGATGTTTATTCCTCCATGAAAAAATAAGGAACTCTACTCTCCAAGAATTTCATCTGTCCTTAACATGCAGGGATACAGAGTCTGCATTGATAACACTTCTCCTTGAGATAGAGGTCTTTCATGCATCAGATAGATCTGAGCAGAGTCCACAGATAATCCATAGCATAAACCTCCCAAGAGAAACCAGAGCAATAACGCATCTTCTAGCAAACCATGAAATGGTTTAATAAAGATTTGTTTTCAGAACAATTTCATTTTAAGGTACCTACATTAGAACCTATTTTTTCTCCCTCATTTCCTTAGTTGAACCTCCGACTCATCTATCTTTATTCAACAAAGGCAATGCCAGTCTCCCAATCCTATGTATGTATAAAGATAGAAATTTAACATTGAACATTAAAATAGAAACAACCTTCATAGTAATAATATTTAGATTAATTTCTATACACAAATTATTATTTCCAGTCATTACCTTATAACTCCTTATGTCAGGATTCCTTGTCTATTCATTTTTACTTACTTGTCTTCATATGACCATAGTATAAAATCCATTCTGTTAATACTATGTTTTATTTCATAAATCTCTGTCTTGATTCTCTTATATTTGCTAATCTTCATTGAATTATAATCAATGTAATACAATGTAAAATATGTTATCCTTTCAATTATAGCTTGAATGGCCACCTTCAGTAGGTAGTGAGTTTCCCATTCCTAAAGGAGTTTAAAGGGGATCTGTTATAGGGAATGTTATGGAGAGAATTTCAGTGCAATCATTGATTAGACTAGATGGCTTTTGAGCTACTTTCCCATGCTGAAGTTATGAGATCCTAAGCTTGAAGTCATGTGTGGTAAGGCAAATTTGGGATTGCATATGAGTTGTCATATCTGTCAGTTTGATTTCAATTAATGGCCAATAAAAAATGTTGCAAAATGAAACATGGTTATTTTTAGCAGGGGTAAAGGAGTATATAGTAATGTAATGCAAGTAAGAAAAAAAATGTTGACTGCCTACATATTTGACCCCTTTCATAAAAGCAAAGGCTGGGACAAAAAAAGCATAAACCCATTATAAGCTTTCCATGTTATAATGAATTAGACTAAGTATACACTAGTTCATATTTCTTTTTCTGGATGTGGAAGGCATGTCTATAATCTCATTAATGTGGGTAATATTTGATATGCAAATTCACAAAAGTATTTAATCTATCACTCATGGCCTTAGTGAATTTCCTGCCCCCCCTCTACTGCACCACACTGCCTTCCATTCATATGTACACAGTAGGATTTAATTTGGTCCCTCATGCCACAGAAATCAGGTAAGGAGATAACTTAGAATGATGGGACTTTGAGCTGAGAGGAACCTTAAACATCATCTAAACCAGCCTTTTCATTTTACTAATAAAAAGCTTGAAAACTAAAGAGATGAAATATAGCCCATGGTTGGACAGTCCATAAGTACAAATGAGATTCTAATCTATCTTCTCTGACTTCAAATCTAGTTTCCTTTCCTTGACAGCATGCTGCTTCATCGTATAAATAAAAAGGGCACTTACTTAGAAGTTAGAAGTTAGGAGACCTAGGTTTGGGTGCTGACTCTGCCATCTACTAGCTATGTAAGCAGGAGGAAGTCACTCTATACTCCTAATGACTTAGCTTCCTTAATTCTAAAGGTATTAACATATGTGTGGGGTGTATGGAGCGCTCAGGACTACTCCTCTGCTCTGGCTAAGACTTTTTCAAGGGTACTCATCTACCTTTGACGTCTACTTCTCGCTCAGTTTTTGCTGTATGTAGCTTGTGCAAAGACAATAAACCACTAAAACCATCTCAGCAGATGGGCCATACCAGCGTAACTTACTGACCTGAAACCTGTCCATGAGTTAGGGGGATATCACTCAAAGAACCCGACGACTTCCCTCAATGGAATGGACAGATGAGAATAGTTTGTTACAGTGGTCACAAGGGCAGCTTAACAGGCATTGTGGAGCACTTAAAGCTTGGTCACACATCAAAGACACCAGGGTCATTCACTGTATCTGGGGCCATTGCCAATCATCTTGACTTTAGACTTGTCACTGGACTCTAATGATTCTGGAAGAGGGCATGAGGTTGATGATTTTATGCTACCCTAATGTCATTGGTCCATCCAAAACAAAACAAACAAGACAAACAAAACAAACAAAAAAACAAAAAAACAAAAACCAAGCAACAATGACAATGTTATGAATAGAATGATCATTGTGTTAATAAGATTTCTATCACTTATATTAAAAATTATTGCAAGGAAATAATTTTGTAAAATGTGAAGACAGAATCGTAACTAGTATAGATCAACTGTAGCTCTACCCCTGAGGTACTGAATTTAGAGGAAGTTTATAACACTTGCAGCCCTTTGGTAATGAAAGTACCTAGTGTGTAAGAATCCTTAGTTAAAATAGAAAGTTAACAGGTGATGCTAGAGTGCGTCCTTCTCCTATCCACCCTGCCCCTTGATCCATTGCTTGGTGAGCAGCAGCTTCACCCCAGTGAAGTTCTTTGGATGATCACATCAATGAGAATGCCTTTCATGACATTTGTCCCTGGAAATTTATGGTGCTTTCTATGAGCATAAAAATTTTACTATGATTCTTTGCACAATAATCTGTAAATATGAGTAATTATGATTAATTTTATTGTGTGTAAAACATATTTGTTATATATGTTTTGCTATTATAAGTATTATTGCACATTAGCTTGAGGGTATTTCTCTAAGATCAAGTACTTCTTTGCATGCTGTCACTTGTAGAAATAGTTAACAATTGTCATTTCTGTACTCTACTCACTAAGACACTAAGCCTCTCTAGAAAATTTCTCCATCGAATACCTTATAAACATTCTCCTAATGCCCTGTTATTATGTTGCAAAGTGCTAGCACGACCATTTATCCAGAAATAATTGTTCCTGTGTTTATCTGACTATTCTTCCATCCCAATATGCATTTATCGTAGTGCACCTGGATAACCAAAAGGGGCTCCCGCATGATTATTGCAATGATTGCATTTCTATATAGCACACAGGTGCTGTTTACATGCATGAGTGCAAGCACAGATAAAGTGATATCTTCCTGCATCTTTGCAATATATTCCTTTTAAAATTATCTATTAATTTCATTGTTTATTTAATTTTTAAAATAAGTTTTTAAAAATTATCTTCTACTTTATAGTGGGCTGTCAGTAAGTATACTTTAAAATGATTGTAAACTCAATGGGTAGATTTCTTTAGCCATCATTTTACTCAATTCTCTAACATTTCAATAATCACATCAGCCCTAGTTCTATCATCTCATAAGTACCTTCTATCCCTTGGAGTCCTTCTGACTGGAAGGCAGACTATAGGGCCCCTTCCAGAACCTTCATTTTAGGAAAGCATCCAGGCCAGCCAGCTCTCTGTCTCTCACTCACCAGCCTTCCTTTGGACTTTTCTGTCATACTCTCATTATGGGTACTTCCTCCCTCCACTTTCAATTTCCTCTCCCTATTCATATTTCTTTTGTACTTTGTCCTTCTTGATTAGATGTAAATTCCTTGAGGACAGATATTGTCTTTCTCTTCAGCAGTTTATACCATAAAGAAGACACTTAATAAAATTCTACTGAAAGGATGAATGATAATAAGAAAGTAATCAGAGACCAAAGTCGTCTCAGAGTGTTATCCTAACTAACAAATACTTACACTTTCTTTTTGTGTTATGTGGACCTAACAAAGATCAAACTACACCCAGGATAAATACTTTAATTTTTTTGTTGTTCCTCTAAGGTCTGTCAAAAGCCACAGAATCACAGAAATTCAAAGAAAAGAATCCCTCTGAATTGTGGTGGTTGAGCCTATACTAAAAAACAACAACAAGAACAAGAACAACACTTCTACTCAAGTGGGAACCACTATTTCTTGAGGCAGACACTTTCATTTTGGGGAAATTCTAATTGTTAGAAGACTTTCCCCAATTTCAGTTCAATTTCCTATCTTCTTGACTTTGTATAGGCTGTCTCCTATCCTTGAATCTTTCTTATTTTTCCTTGTCTCCATCTCTTAGAATCCCCTAACTTCCTTATACAATCCTAAAATGGGTTTTAGGATTTTCTTGCCAAAGATACTACAAAGATTGTTTGCCATTTTCTTCTCCAGCTTATTTTACAGATGAGGAAACTGAGGCAAACAGGATTAAGTGATTTGTCCAGGGTCAAACAGCTAGTAAGTTATTTAGGATGGATGCAAACTCAGAGCTTCCTAACTTTAGACGCAGAGTTCTATCCACTGTACCACCTAGCTACCCTTGCATATAATACTTTATATTAATTAAGTATATTGTATTATTGTACATAATACTTAATATTAAATGTTATTAATGTAACAATATTAAAAAATCCTCTTTTAATTAATGAAAGCCAAAATTTGCTTTCTTGACTAAATTTATTACCAGTGGCTCCAGGAAGACAGAATAACATTAAAATTTACCTTTGCAAGCTCCATGGAACCAAAAATTATCTTGTATTACCCAAGCAGAATTATAGTAGGCCTTACTTTAAAAAAAATAATGATTGAATAAACCAGTCATGATTCTAATTGTTGTATTTTCAAGCAGATGGTAAAGAATTTGGTCTATTCCATTCCCAAGAAATTTTAGCCAGAGCTTTTAGATTCCCTTTGCTGTTTTTTCAAGTCATTACAGACATTACAAAACAAATAAATAAATAAATAAATAAATAACTGGTCTTGAAAACCATTTATGCCACTAGCACAAATCTGGCTTTCCTTTTCTAACCACACAAATCCAAAGACAAAAAGGAAGAAAAAAATCACCATATTAAACAAAATGTCCTTGAGAGACTCAACAGCCATCAAGGAAAGGATGAGAGTGTTGATGAAGGTAAAGGATGCTGCAGGGTTGTAATTTCTGCTAGGATATGATTCTCTACCAAAGAATAAATATCTTTATGCTCAGAGGCTTCTTAAATCCTGCAGATAATTCCTGAATTCCAGGGTCATTTAGTCTACTCTTCTGTTATAAGCAAGACAGGATTTAAACTACCCTAGGGAGAAAAAAGATATCTACCTCTTTAAACAACCAGGAGAGACTCTAATTGCCCTTCTTGCCAGCATAGTTCCAGATGTCACAATCTCTTAAATCAGGAAATTCTTGCTCCATTCTAGCCCATATCCCTTTTGTTTCAATTTAAACTAGCTCTCTTGTCCTGTCATGAAATGAAACTAAAACTTCACTCCCTAATTCTCAGACACAGTCTCATTTTTGTTGCCGAGCTATAATCCTATCATACAGACTCATGAGCAAGTTAAATTATTTCAGAAACCTATTTGCAAGGCAGATTTTTTTTAAAACATTGAGAGGCAAGGCAAATGGTTGAGATTTAGCAAAAGATATAAGGCTAAATCTTTGAATGTATAAGCACTCAGCATCACTTCTTTTGTTGCTGATTGTCCTAGACACACACACACACAAAAATATATATATATATATATTAAGTTGAAGACAGTCTGATTCTCCATAACCTTGCCACCATCATCAAGGAGCATTTATTTAGTCCCCCTTCAGCATGTGGCTCAGGGCTTTAAGCTAAACAGAGTGAATTTTGACAGGCAATGGGGATAGATCAGTGATCTCATTAGTGTGGTACTTCCTTTCTATTACACATTGTGAGCCATCAACTCATTTTAACAATAACCAAAAAAAAAAAAAAATAGTAAGAGTATAGCACTGTGTTGGATAATTAGGGACTCAAAGATGAGATTTTGTTTGCTGCCCTTAGGAAGCTTATATCCTGCTTGGGGAAGGTGAATTATAGATTCTTATAATATATGGTAAACTGTAAATGGGATAATAAAGAATTAGAGATACAGTGATCTAGGACAGAGGTGTCAAACATAGAGCTGTAACCTTTCTAATATGGCACAAGTCAGATTAAAATGCAATGGGAAAGTATTTTTTAAATAAAAAAAGTTCAATAAAATACATTTAATATTAGGGTGAGGGTTACATTTTAAAACTAAGTCAGCAAGCTGCCAAGAAGGTTCTCACATATGATATAGCTGTCTCTGTCCATCAGAATTCAACACTATAGATCTGGGAAAATTGGAGGAGAAAGAAAAAATTTTCAGCTAGAGGGATTAAAAAAGTCAATATGGAGGAAGAAGTATCTGATTTTCCTTGAAGGAAAAAACAAAAACAAAAACAGAATCCTGAACCTATGGTTGCCTCAGTTTCCTCAATTGTAAAATGAGGATAATAATAGCAACTAGTTCACAGAGTTACTGTAAGGATCAAATGAGATATTTGTAAAACTGCTGAGCAAAGTGTCTGGTATAATAGTAGCTTTATAAATACTTATTCCTTTCCCTACCTCTTGTCCTCAAATAAAGTTATAAAAAGCCATTTCAACATATGCATTTCTTGTCCATGTCTTTTCCTAAATTCTCACTGGAAACCTTCCCCTCTGATTATTTTCATATTTCATAGATACCAATATAGTATTTGATTTGTCCAGCTGTTATCCCTAGCTCTTGCTGTGTGACCAGCATATTTAATCTAACCCTTCATGGTGATGTGGAGGAGATCCCTAGTGCTCAAAGAATACACTCACCAAAAAAATAAATAAATAAATAAATGTGTCAGCTTCAGGAGATTAGGGAGTCCTTGATATCAATTAAGTGGGGCAAGCAGGAACCCAATACCACATGCCTTCTATGAGCACCTAAGGACTTTCCCAGCTGAATCAAGGACCCAAGGAGCACAGACAGAGCAATGAAAGGTGGCAGAATTGTTGGATTGGAACACATAAAGGTCTAACTCAAGAGCAGTTCCAGGGAGAGGGGCCTGAAGCCCAGTCTTCTCAGGGCAGAAATGATCACTCCTCATATATAATCAGTGAGCTGGTAAAGACACCTTAGTTCTTTAATGGAGAGTATGGCTCTCCCAGGAGGAGATTTGGGGAAGGATGATAACAAATTGATTGCAAATCACCACAAGATTGATCTGTGTAGTAATGCTGAGGTGGTCATACTGAAGGAAGAACTGTAGCAAAGGGTAGTAAGGCAAAATCTGCAGGAACATGTTCTTGGCTCCTGAAGACAGCATTTTCCCCCTACACAATCAAAGGCATCCTCACATTGAATATGGCCAGAGCTGAAATGGAGAAAGTCCCAATCATACTGGAAAGCACCTTCCACACAAGGTCTTTATGGATCTCCCTTTATGCTAATACTTTTCCTCTTCTGATTACCTCTAACTTTGTGTATGTATATATGTGTGTGTGTAGGTGTGTGTGTGTAGGTGTGTATGTAAGAGATAAGTGTGTGATGTGTGTATATGTGTAATATATGTGTATTTATTTGCATGCATACATATAATTCATGCACGTTGCTTATGTGTTGTCTCCCCCATTGAACTGGAAGCTCCTTGAGAGCAAGAATTGTTTATTTTAACCTATTTTGTAATCCCAGTGCTTATTTCAATACAGCATATATAGTATGTGCTTAATCAATACTTAGTAACGTGACTTTTACTTGAAAAAAAAAAAAGAAAATTAATTAAAGAAGTAAAGTAGGGAAAATATTATGAAACAGAGGAATTAAAAATGGCAAGAACTTGGATTCAAATCCTACTCACACACTTAATACTTCTGTGACCTTAGCAAGTCGTGCTAGCCTCTTTTTGCCTCCATTTCCCTATCTGTAAAAATGAAAGGGTTGGTTCTGATAGTCTTCAAGGTCTCTTCCAGTTCTAAATCTATGACCATGTGAAGAATAGAGAAAATATTTTTCCAAGGGTACTCTTGCCAACATTCTTGTTCCACAAGTGATGAACTATGCCATCATAGTTTAGAGGTCCTGATACATCAAATAGAAAGTGCCAGTCTTCAGCAGTTCTAGTCTGCACTGGCTCCTAAATCCATGCATCATGCTGAAAAGAGGAACCAAGAACTGGGTCTACAATTAATGCATTTTCATCGAATCACCAATCCTCTTGAGTAACATGAGTCAAACAATAGCAGGAAATTCTGTTGAACTTTCTATACTCCCCTTTCTGGTCACAGGAGCAATAGCCATAAGGACTCTTGGCCATAGATGATTTGTGTAGACAAAATATGAGAGAGTAGCAGAAGCTGTGAGGGTGCAGCTACAAGACAAATGTTTTTCTGTGTAGTGTTTATTGTACTTATTGGTCTTAAGCCAGAAGTAAAACATGACATAAAATGAAGCATGTTGTGTATGCTACTGAAGGCGTACATTCATTATGCAAAAGTCTCTAACTATGACTCAGTGGAAAATCAGTTTGAGGAGGGGACAGTATTTTTTATAGGATGGAGACTCAGAACTATCACATCGGTTAAATCAACAACATCTACACTCCCTAGATTGATATACTGACTTGGCTATACTGTGATAGGTGGAGCTGCAGAGAAAAGTTGGCCATTCACTAATAACCAAGGAGAACACTCCCACTCAAATGAGAAATGATCATAACTTCCAAGTTGAGCATGGGACTCACTCCCAAATCTTAAACTTTCCTACTGAATAAGATTGAATTAGGAGCTGTCAACATCACCTGAAAATTCAACATGTCTTTTCTGAATTTTGTCTTTTCTCTAACAATAGGCACAAGTTGCTGCGCAGGTAAGTGCTTCACAAATGTTTATTGAATGGTTAGTATACGGTGAGATCTCTTCAAAGTAAGACCCATTCACATGGGGTACTTCAGTGCTAAGATGTGCAGAAATATGACTTTTATGTAAAGGAAAAGACTGTAACTGGTAAAGGATGTAATGTATTGTAGTAACAAGTTTGGTGTCTGAAGGGAGTAAGAAAACTTTGGTTTAAAAAGACTGAATTTTAAAAAAAGACTATTAAAAGATGTGTAAAGAAACGGTTTTATGAGGGGATGTCAGGGAGTTTGTGGCAGAAAATGTAGTATGTATATAGGCATATATACCTAGATTAATAAACAGACATTTATATCTTAAATAATCATAAAAATGCCTCTTTTATGTGAACAATGTAGTAGAACAAGGAGCAAAAACATCTTTTATTTATTTAAAACTGATAAAATGTCAGTATGAAAAAATATAATTTTCAGGCACAAATTATAGAAGAAGACCACTTTAAGAATTTATAAATGACCAGAGCCAAAAGGTGTTGTGGTCTCTTAGATCATTCATTTATAACTGTATTTTAAAAATTTAAATGTAATTATATATAATATAAAATATAAAAGAAGATAAAACAGACATAAAATAATTCTTATGTCATTGGTCCAGTTCATGAGGAGCTCTGTGCTCAGATTATGCATAATCAAATCAAGTTAAGCCAGTATGACATATTAAGCTCTCACTATGTGCCAGGCATCTTACTAAGCATCTAAAGACCAAAAAAGGAAATTAAAAAAAAAAAAATTTTTAAGTCTCTACTTCCACAGAGCTCACAATTGAATGAGAAAAACTACATGAAAACTATTACATATGAATAAGATAGACATAATAAATTAGAAGGAACTGACAATTAACCTTTTTGCAGAAGGTAGGATTTTAGCTGAGACCTCAAGGAAATTAGGAGACATAGAAGAGGGAGAGATTTCAGACACAATAATAGTCAGTGAAAAGGAATAGAATGGGAGATGGAATACTTTGTATGAGGAACAACAAGGAAGTTATTGTCACAGGATCACAGAGTTAGTTGGAGGGGAATAAACAATAAGAAAACTAGAAAAATAGAAGGAGTATAGGTTATGAAGAGCTTCAAAAGCCAAATGAGCAATTTTATATTTGACCTTGGAGGTAAGAGAAGGTAACTAGAATTTATTGAATGATAGGGGAAGGGTGATATGGTTAAATTGTGCTTTAAGATTTCTTTGGTAGCCAAACACCCATGTCTAAAGCCTAAGTGACTGGAAGTCTGGTGGTGTCCTTAAATGTAATTAGCAAATTAGGAAGAGAAGAGAGTTTGTTAAGAAAGATAATTCACTTAGTTTTGGATGTGGTGAATTTAAATTGTCCCTAGGAATCCAGTTCAAGATATCTGGTAGATAGTTGGAGTCTAGAGGTCAGGAGAAAAGTTAAAGCTAAAAAAGTAATTGCAAGAATCATCAGCAAAGAGATAATAATTGAATACAGTTGTGCAATTGAACAAATGGGCCTCTCCTTAAAGAAATCACAGTTTACACCAAGCATTAAACAATATAATAGTATAGGGAAAAGAAAAGAAAAACTAAAACAAAGCTTTATGGGACACCCACCATTATTGGGCACTACATAGATGAAGATCTAGCAAAAAAAAAAAAAGATTAAGAAATAGTGGTCATACAGGAAAGAGTAGAACCAGGAGAGCATAGTGTCACAAAAATCTAAGGAATAGAAATTATAAAAGTGTAGTAGACAGTGGCAAAGGACAAAGAAAAGATAAAAAAAAAAAATGAGGATTGAGAAAATGAGATTAGATTAGGAAATTTAGAGATCATTGAAGATTTGGAGAGAGCAATTTTAGTTGAATGATGTCGCTGGAAGCCCCAGTACAGAATTTAAAAGAGTAAGGAAAGGAACTGAAGAACCAATTTTAAACAACCTTCTCAAAGGAGTTTAGTCATGAAACTGAGAAGTTTGTGGAGTTGGATAGAGCAAGTGAGGATTTTTTGAATCATGGATTTGTTATTAGTAGAAAAGCAGCCAGAAGGCAGGGAGATTGAATTAATGGGAGATTAGGGATGGAAAAGGGGCCCATTGCTAAAGGAAATAAAACTAAGGAGAGGAAGAATATATTCTACCATTAAAGTATTACACATAGTGTCCTAAAAGAATTTGGGTGTAGCTTAATGGTGGTAGCCATTCTGAACTGCTATTGTAAAGGCAGATTGAAGCTAGTAAGATAATTCAAAATTTGAGTAGGTAACCACAAAGCCCTTGTGAGAGGTGTGAGGCAGGAGAAAATGGAGCCTCTTGACACATGAGTAAAATGCATCAGCTCTACTCAACTCTAATACATTCAAGGCAATATGGTTGCCCAAAAATTTGGGTAAAGATGTCCAAATCATTTGATTGGAATCTAAGGGGAAAAGAGGTTAAGGAATATAATGTGTTTGCCTTCATTGAAAGTCCTTAAAGAGAATATAATTGACCATTTCTTATTGCTATTACAGAAGTGTTGGTGATATGAACCTGTTTCATATCAGTCTATTGGAAGTTTATGTTCAGCAGTGGAGCAAAATGAGATACACACATAGGTCATTTAATAGTTAAGAAATCATAGGAAGGGAGACATTCAACAAAGATATTCAATAAAGACACTATGTTGATTCAGTTGAACATAGCTTCCATCCATGGTCAGAAGACACAGAGAATGCTAGAACTGCTCATGATCTTTTTTTTATTCAGGCAACCAAGAAATTTCCCTAAGAATCTAATTTCCCTTGCTTTTGAATAGGAATTTACCTTATGGTTTCTAGGATTTCTTCCACCTAAAACCTATATTACTATGGGCAAATAATCTAATTCCTGCAGTCCTTAATTTTGCTATCTGTAAAATGAAAAGCTGGACTAGATGACCTTTAAGCTTATTTCTAGTGAAAAATCTATGATCCTATAAATTGAAATATTATTAACTCCATAGCAAACTCTCTCCATTTTTTTAATTCTTGATCTTATGTGTTAACCCTTAGTCTACTTGTCTCAAGCTTTTGGATTTTGACACCTGGCAGATATGTACATAACAACCCCAGCCTAATGCTTTAGATTGCATTAGCTCTCAATTAGCTCCTTTCTACTTTGCTCTGGACAAAGATTATGATTCCCATTGTCCTACGTAATTTTCATAATTATTGATATTTGTTTTCAGTTTTGTTTTTCTTAATTATTGACAAATAGTGAGAGCTGGTGTTTTGTTATGTCTTGGCACAAAATTTGGCTAGGGATACAATGTCCATTGTTTCTTCCCTGCCTTTAGCAAGGCTAAAGCCTTTGTAACCTATCATATTCCTATTTGTCAGTTTTTCATTTGTAGAATTTCTTAATTACCCTATCCCTCTTTTTTCACAAAGCCCAGAATACCTTATGTCTGTATAGTACTAAGTAGTTACAGATTATTTGTATATCCTTTATCTTATATAGGTCAAATAAATAACTTTTTTGAGACAAATGGGTCAGGTATTATTATTGACACGTTGTAGACAATAAAATGGATGCAAAGAGAGATATATATTTTTGTTGTCTTTGTAATTACAAGGTTTCTGTGGCTTCATCCTGGTGTGGCTGTGATTCTGGATTCCCAGACAAAATGCAAGTGAAAACAAGGTCTGGAAGCTTCTACTAAAGTTTAAAAGGCTTCAAGTATGGCCCTGGTAATAGACTATATCTGTTGTTTGAGGACCAGACTGGTTAATCATCATCTTTAGTTCACCCGATGATGAAAAAAATGTTCATTTGGCAACCCATGAAACAAACAAAAACTAGCTTTAGTCCTAATGGCCTCCTTTCTCTTCTTCAGTAATGATGACAGGAAAAGGAGAGGAGTATGTTTTGAATCATATTGTTAGTACATCAACAAAATTTGACTTGAGTTTTGATACTCTAAATTTGAGATCCTTGTCCAATGATCAACAAGTGGATGTATTGTTGTTCTACATCATATCAATCTTGACATTTTTATAAATAAACAAATCCAGAAGGATAAAATTGCAATTAAATAAATGGATGGCTCACAGATACTTCTTGGAGAGGTAAAGAAAGGAAATAATGGAATGGGTTTTATTGTGAACTCAGAAGCTACAATACACATCATTTATGGAACATTTGATAAATACATACAGCAATTCTAATGATAAAGACTTGCAAAAATAACAACACAAAAATTATTGCGGCTTATTCGCCAGTATCAATTGATAAGGACAAAGTACAGAAATTCTACAAAGAATTTGAAAAGATGTTCAAATCAAATTGACACTCCCTCTGATACTTGAAGACTTAAATACAAAAGATGAGAAATGGTAAGAAGAAATAAGTGAAAAAATACAGTTTCAAAAATGAAATGAAAAAGACCAATACAGAAACCCTAGACTTCTCTAAAAAAAGGAAGAGGAAGAAGAGAAAGAAGAAGAGGAGGAGGAAAAATAGGAGAAGAAAAATACAGTTTGTAATTCAAAAGATTAAACTCAGAATCATTTAAGTAAGTAAATGGATAAAAATGGGAAATGGACAATAAAACTGACATTGACATTGGATATTCTAATTCCAATCAGAGGTTTAACTCTTGTAAACTATTTGCCACAAGAAAGAGACAAAAGGACGCCAGAAATCTTAGTTCACAAATATCTGATGTACTGATAAAACAGTGAAAGACATTTATCAGAGTCAACACCAGGTTAGAATATAAAACTATCTGTAAAGTCTGACAAAGTGTGATTGACAATTATTAGCAGTTATATCTTGTAAAGCAGAGAGAAGCAATAGAGAATAAAATAAAGTTTAAAGAAAACATGGCAAGATATCTGACTAAACAAAATCATGCCAAGGACATGCAAATATAAAAATAGAGAATTGACTAGAATCAGAAGGAAAAAAAACAAAGACTTCTTAGAGCCATTTTAACAAAATGTTTTCTCTATCAAGGATAGGGAGCCACCACAGCTGAACCTTAGCATCATAGTCTTTAACATGTGTAGATTGTTCAGTTATTTTTCAGTTAGATCTGACTCTTCATTACCCCATTAAGGTTTTTCTTTGCACTTATATTGTAATAGTTTGATATTTCCTTCTCTAGCTCATTTTATAGATTAGGAAACTGAGGCAAATAGGATTAAATCACTTGCCCAGACTCACACAACTAATCAGTATCTGAGGCCAGATTTTAATTCTGGAAGATGAGTCTTCCTGAATTCAGGTGTTGTATACACTGTGACACTTAGCTGCCTACATATATATATATATGAAGGAGGTAGGAATAGCAATAAAAAAAGAGAGAAAAAAAGAAATGTATATAATCAAATATATATCAAGCAGATTTATATTGAAGGTAATGCAGTTGTGAGGACATTGAGGAACTGATTCTTGAGGTATCTAAAGGAGGAGATAATACTAAAATCCTGGGAAAATTTCAGACCTTGTTGATGCCCCCCAAAAAATGACTGAAGGAGTATCAGTTATTACTGATTGATGTGTATAGTATCTTCTCTCATTTAAAAAAAACTTTAGGAGGATCTTTTCTATACATTAGGTGAGGGAATCTCCTAAGGGGTATTAATAGAGAACAAGCAGACTTTTGCAAAGGATATTCAATGTACCACATCTTTACCATCTCACACTTAATTGAAAAATATAGAAAACAGAATTTCTTATTGAGACTATTATTTGTTGATTATAAGAAGTTATCTATTTGAGAGGCCAAACTGTTGCCTCACAAGCTCTTTATTCAAATGCATGTCCTATTCATATATCAAGATCATTCATGATTCCATGTAAGATGTACAACAAAAATAACCCTACATCAGGTTAATCATAAAAGAAAAAAAAAAACTGTAAATGTACCAAGGATCTTTGATCCTTCATTGGAAGAGATCCATTGTAGAATCTATGTCAAAAAGGCATCCCCTGGTGAAGTCCTCTAGATGCTCCTATTTAAGGGGTACATTATGTAAATTGCAAGTCTTCTGGAAGAATCTGCAATTACTCAAAGGAATTTGACTTATTTATCTATCTAGACAGTATATATTTGCTACAAAATGAAAAGGAGTAGAACAAAATTTTCTGGTGGTAAATCACAAAACTTTTTTTTTTATTGATCCTAAAATTCTCATTAAAGCAAAAGTTCACATCTTCAATATCAGCATATCATGGTTGTCTCTCTATGCCAGTAAGATATGGGACATCCCTACCATCAAAGAACTAAAGAAGAGCATTAGCCAGAGAGCAGTGGAGAAGTACAAGGTAGACGTATAAAATGTGAGCAGGCTACAGCACTTAACCAATAAGGAACTCTGAAAAAAAGAGGAGGAGAAAATTATATCATCAAGGAAGAAAAGATGAGAAGGCATTGGTAACAAGAGGGAGGAAGGATGGGTGGACAATCCAGGACTCCCACTGGTACTTTCACATGGTGAAGAGAAATTATAAATCCATCTGAGTGTCCTCTCCTAACCAACACACTCACAACATTAAGTAATAGAGTGAGGAAAATGCTCTAAATTGCTACTGATTGGAGAAATGCAAATTAAAATAACTGAGGTACCACTTCACATCACTCAGATTGGCTAAGATGACAGTAAAAGATAATGATAAATGTTGGAGGGGATGTGAGAAAACTGGGACACTGATATATTGTTGTTGGATTTGTAAAATGATCCAACCATTCTAAAGAACAATCTGGAACTATATCCAAAGGGCTATAAAACTGTACATACGTTCTGACTCAGCAGTGCCATTACTGGGTCTGTATCCCAAGGAAATTATGAAGGAGGGAAAAGGACCCACATGTGCAAAAATGTTTGTAGCAACTCTTTTAGTGATAGAAAAGAATTGAAAAATGAGTGGTGCTCATCAATTGGGGAATGGCTGCATAAGTACATGAAGATAATGGAATATTGTTGTTCTATTTAAATTGATGAACAAGCTGATTATAGAAAGGCCTGGAAATATTTACATGAACTGATACTGAACAAAACAAGCAGAACCAAGAATACATTGTACACAGTAACAACAAGAATGTATGATGATCAGTTATAATAGACTTGATTCTTCTCAGTGGCTCAGTGATCCAAAGCAATCCCAATAGACTTTAGACAGAAAATGCCATCTGCATCCAGAAAAAAAAAAAAAAAAAAAAAAAGAACTAGGGAGACAGAATATAAATTACATGCTACATTCATTTTTTCTGCTTTTTTTCCATTTCTCACCACGGTTTTTCTCTTTTGCTCTGATTTTTCTTTTCCAACATGATTCATAAAGCATTATGTATTAAAAATAAATAAACTTACTACAATAAAAAAGATAAAAGAGTGAGGGTTCTGTAGCCAGATTTTCTGATTCTAAGCCCATGTAAGGTTCTTTCTACTATAACATGACATTGCAAAGATATACTTTTAATCCTTCCACTTAGAGTTAAATTACTTAGTAGAACTACATTCATTCTATTCCTCTTCAAAGATTATTCATTGTCTTGTACCTCTCAGTAGAAGTATTTCAGAGACAGACCATATATCTGTCTTTTTCTTCTCTTCACCCTATTCCCTCCACTTATGTCCCATACTGCATGCCAAATGAATCCTCCTCCTTCCTGATGTTTATTTCTTTTAATTATTTATAGCTCATGATCAATCTTTTCTCCCCTTTCTGCTCACTTGGTCTTTACAGGTCCAATATATATATATAGACCCAGCTCATGTACGCTGGCATTTCAAATCAGTTCCCTCCAGCTATAGACAGAAAATGGGAAGAAAAATGAATATTTTGAGAAAAAATAAATAAGCATATCTTATACTGATTAACTACATTCACAAAGTCCACCTTTGAGTATGCTTGTGTGTGGATGTACATGTTTGCACGTGCATGTGTGGAGAAGTGCATGCATAATTATGCACAAGGGAACTGACAAACAGGTGATTTGGAAAGTATTCTGGCCTGAGTTGGTATAAAATGGAGTGTTATTCATCCCAAAGCATAATGTCAGAAATCAATTTCCATAGACAGGTTTCCCAAACGCCATGGGTTGGTTATCAAAAATATATTTTGCAGCTTCCCAGACTAGACTTGACACCCAGAGTGCCTTAGCATTACTCTAAGCCTCAGAGCAAGATAATGAGGCAAAAAACTAGGATTATTGGGAGTGTCAGAAAGAGGTTAGTATGCAGAAACCCTTCTTGCTTAGTAAATGACTTTCTTTTATTTTAAAAAACCTCGCTGGAGCCATGCCATTTATCATGAGAGAAGCTGATTTATAGCTGGGTTCTGGCACACCACCAAAATCACAAGAACATGTTCAGAGTTCTTTATGGACAGCTCTTGTTCAGATAACTCATGCTTCCCCTTTCAGGGAGGCTGCTGTTTGGATTTGCTATCAGTACCCGTAATCATGCTGGTCAAGAATAATGGGAAACGAGGCCAGGCCATTTCAGGGAGCTTTCGAACTGCAAACAGGATTCTAAAATCGCTAGCTCATTAATATTTAACACACTGGTGTTTTGTTTTGTTTTTTCCTAGTTATTTTTTTTTTATCTATGCTGAAGAACTTAGCAGACTCGGGGCAAGTTAAATCATCTGAATCTGCAGTTGAGTGTCATAAAGGACATAAACATCATTTTTCTTCATTTGTATATGAAGTCATTGGCAGGATTTGTACCAGGCAACATGAACTTGCCTTAAGTTGTTCCTCTAAAGAAATTCAAATGCTTTGAGGCTTTTCCCCTCCCAACTCTCCCCCTACTATAATTTGCAGGGCCCAGCCTATCCTCCCAGTGAGAAAACAGCTGCCCAAGAATTAGGCAGAAACATTTATCATCATATTTATACTTTAAAATTTAAATTCCATTAGGCTTGTAATATCATTTCTCCCAGGCTTTGCTTCTCTAGACCTGAGCTGCTGTTGTTTTTCCAATTACTCTCTGCCAAGGGCTCTGTGTGAGAAGGTTGTCAAATTCACAGCCAACTTTCCCCACCCTCCTGAGAGGTCTGACCTAGGAATCAGCCCAGCAGAGGACAGGGGGGCCCTCCCACTCTGCAGAGAGGCCCTGTTCCTCCAGGGCTGGTCTTTTGCATCAGAGCTTACTTAGTGCACGGAATAGTAGAACATGGGCTAGGGGGAGGGAGGAAGAGTATTTACCTCAGGCAAGAAATGAAATTGCTTTCTAAACCACTTGGATGTGTGTGTGTGTATGTGTGTGTGTGTGTGTGTGTTCAAATATACATATGAGGGAGGACAAATAACAACCACAACAATGTTGAGGGGAATGGTGCTTTCATCTAAATAGCATGGCAGAGGGAAGAAATCTAAATTTGTAGTCAGAGGACTTGGGTTCAACTCTATGCTCTGCATTTGCTGTCTATATGAACTTGTATAAATAATTTTATCCCTTAGGATCTCACTTTTTTTAATCTGTAAAATAATGGACATGGACTAAATGATTTCCGATGTCCCTTAGGACTTTATGCTTATGATCCTACATCCTGAATATAATATTCTTTCCACTGAGGTCTAGAACTTTTATAATTCACATTAGTATGGATTTGCTATAAGGACCCATGCTTAACATGGCCCCACTCACAGACTTGAGTTCTGAATCATAGAGCACCTTTCTGTATTAGAGAGTCACCCATTAAGAGTCAAAGCAGGGCTTTTTCCTTCCTAAATTGACCTTAAGTGGTAATAGAAGCCCATCCAGTATGGGAGTGGGAAAGTGTTGATAGTAGGCATATATTAGGCACTTAATAAATTCTACCAAACTCAAATTGAAAGCCACTCTTCAAACAAGAGAAACATCACATCCTGAAGGCTATGAAAGGGAAAAATAGCCATCCACCCAAAAGATTTGGAAGATCATCATTATGTTGAACTCCATATCCATATATCCAGTCACTATTCATCTTTTGTAATGTCTCTCCCATTCAATTCTTCTTTTCTATTCCTGCTCCAATGACTTCATCCCATGCAACTCCTACCTAGACATTTCATCACATCTTCTGATTCTCCTCTGATTCATCCTTCCAATTTCTGCCAGATAAATATTCCTCAAACTTGAGTTTCATCATGTCACTTAATATCCACCTCTCAAATCTTTAATGGTTCTTTATGTTGATACTCTTCAGAATAGTCAATTGGTTAACAAGCATTTGTTAAGTACCCAGGTACTGGGTTAAGTGCTGAGGATACAAAGAAATGCCTAAAAAAACTCTGCCCTCAAAAATCATGTAGTCTAATAGTGAGATAAAGGCAAATTATATACAGAAGAGTTACATACAGGATTGGAAGTAGTCTCAAAGGGAAGGCTTAATGACTAAGAAAGATTGGGAAAGGCTTCTTGCAGAAGAGGCTTTAGCTGAGACATGAAGGAAGCTAATCTTTAGGAAAACCTCTGCTCCCCTTTAGATACTGTCTCAGAGAGTTCATCTATCTTCACAACTTAATTTCTATGATTATGGGAATGACACTCAAACATGTTTTTTCATCATTGCCCTCCCACTGAGATCCATTTCTGATGTCATTCTGGACATTTCCATCTGGTTTGTCTGCATTCTCCTAAAATGTGCCAAAATCTGAACTCCCAGAAGATTTTTTTGCTTTTATTCTAATTTTCCTAATCTGTTAAAGGTATCACTATCTTCCCAATCACAAATGAAAACCCTGAGCCATTTTTTGATTTCTCTGTCCTTCATGGCAAATCAGTCAATAAGCCATAGAGATTCTTCCTTGTGACTTCTCTTCATTTTTCTCTTTCAAAACAGTCCTTGCCTTTGCTCATGACATTTCCCTCACCTGAATTTCTCCACCCCAACTTCTACTACTTTCCAAGTATTGAAAATCTGCCCATCCTTAAGTGCATCTCTACTCCCATCTAGCCTTGAAGTCTTTTGTGATTACATCTACCTAAACTGATCTCTTTCTGACTCAGATGACAATGCTTGTTCCATTTGGTTCGTGCTACTCATTTGATCCTTATCATTTTCCATCTTGCATTTATATGATTTTATATGCATTTGTCCTGATCTCTAAGTCTGTCTGTCATCTGTCTCCTGGAATCAAACTCTGTAACCCTGACTCATTATTCCCCGTCTCTTCCCCATACCCATCCCAAATTCTGTTGAGAATCTCTGACTTTGATCCTGTGTTCATTTCCAACATGCCTGCCTATCTTTGGCTTTACCAAGTTAATTTACCAGTCCCCCTAGGTAATAATCATAATAGTAACTAGCATTTGGGGTATAGCACTTTAAGGTTGGCAGAGTACCTTAAATTCTTTGCATTGGTAGCTGGTTCTAGGTCCTTGATCTTTAGATGGGCTAGGGCTCCCCTCTCACCTATTTCAACCCATAACTAAACAGAAATATACTTTAAAAAATTCTTCACACAAAAAAAGATTCATCCAATCTCTACATAAAGACCTCTACCGAATGGTGCTATGGAAGGGGAAACCTACTATATCCTCAGAGAGAACCTTCTACTTTTGGATAGATTTAATTGTTAGAAATTTTCCCCTTTCAAAAAACCTAAATCTGCCCCTTTGTATCTTCTACTAATTCTTCTAATTTTGTTTTCTAGAGCATGTCAGGAAAGGATTCCCTGTAATTCAGGATTAGCATCTGGAATGGGGATTTACCTTCCCGGAAACTGGCGGTTTCAGCAATGGAAGAAGACAACAACTACAAGTGCCAGTGGATAGGGTAAAGTTTGGTTCTGGATAAATAGAGTAGAGTTGAGCTGTGTGATGTTTCCATCAGTCAAACATGGCAGAGCTTCAGGAAACTCTCACATCTGAGATCTTAAGGTAAGGTTCATGAGAAGTCTCTCCTGATTTGTAACATCTTTTATGTTATTATGTCTCATTGGGATGTATCTCTTAGGATATTATTTAGCTTATCCTGTATACATCTTATCCCCTATATAGAATATGAGCTCTATGAGGTCAGGAAAAAATTCTAGTATTATAATCTTTCACTTGGAAGGTATTC
Source organism: Sminthopsis crassicaudata (assembly GCF_048593235.1). Lineage (NCBI taxonomy): Eukaryota > Metazoa > Chordata > Mammalia > Dasyuromorphia > Dasyuridae > Sminthopsis > Sminthopsis crassicaudata. The sequence continues at coordinate 602,842,179 of NC_133618.1, forward strand.
ATTAACCATTTGTTAAAGAACTTCAAGTTAATCTGCTTCCAAAGAAGGGAATGGAACTCAAAATGTCTTCTCTAGCTCTTTAATTTTGAAATCCTTTAGTATTTCTCTCCACCATGATGTCAGTCTCAACCTTATTTTCAATTCAGAGATGCAACCTCACTCTGTTTTGCACATTTAATAAACCGTGTAATAAATAGGTGCCAATGCCCATTCTTGGAGCCATTTGGAATCTGGAGCTGTGAGTTGTAGATAGAAGCGACAGCTAGCATGTCACTGTCAGGCCCTGGTGCTAATTGGTTGGCTAGATTAGCATACTGCACTCATTCATGCAGATGGAATTCAAGGAGACTGTTCCAAAAAAAAACCTGAGACAGTCTGCTGAAAGACTGATGGGAATAACCACACATGACTGGGAAATATGGCTATCATCTAAACTCATGTTCCAAAATGGAAGCTTGGTGTTGCCCTGGGCAACTTTAGTCTATGTCTAACATGTTTTCATTCTAAGATTTAATGGCCATAAACTTAACCAAAGCCATGCTAAAGAAGAGAGGAAGAAAAAAAGCCCAGCCCAAAGAACTGTTTGGTTCCTTTCCAAAGCTTCGGCTCTCCCTTTCTAATAATGCAGCTTTTAAAAACTTTAGAAAGCCAAGAGATGCTTTTCCATTTTAGGGCATTAAATATGTATGTCTGGGATTCCTAAGCAGGTGAGATAGATAAGGGCAGCATATTTGAACAAAGAGGTACAAAAGGGTTGGGTGAGAGGACAGCTTGATATCTTGGAATCATGGCATTTTTAGAACTAGAAGCAACCTGCCTTCTTTTTACAAATGAGGAAACTGAGGCATAGATAAGTGAAATTAAATGATTTTCCCAGTCACACAGTTAGTTCTTATCAGAGTCAGAGTGAGAATCAATGCTTCCTGACTCTTCCTCATAGGCTTCTTCCAGATGAAAGGGAAAAGAATAGACACACATCCCTTAATGAGTATTGCAAACTCCTCCCCTCCTTGAGGATTTCAGTGAAAAGAACCCATAAAGCAGCTGCCTCCAAGTCTCACATGCTGTAATTCTCTGATCCAAGGGTGGGATTCCCTTCTGACTTCAAAGGGAACTTTGCTATTGCATTATCTCTGTGAAATGAAAAAGCAGCTCCCTGGGGAGACTGGATCTACTATAATTTCATGCTTTAACTGCCCTTCTCTCTAGAATGCACAGTTCCTAAATTAGCTCAGTGACCACATACACCTCAACCCACACGTACCACATGTTCCTTTTTATTAGTTTATATTCAACTTTGCAAGAACCCACCCAACTTCTCAACTCCAAGCCTCAGGATCTCCTTGGATGGTCTGCCCAGGAATCACACCTTCAACTAGAATGTCAGAAAAAAGCCATGGCTTCTATCCCTAGGATAATGAGGAGAGCTGAGCTGCTAACATCTTTCCTTCCTGAGAACAGAAAGACTGACAGAGCAAGAGTTGGGACAGCCACTATTTCCTAGCTTCACTCCAGAGCCTTTCTTAGGGCCTGTTCACTTGTGGCTTTTTAAAGAATCAGTTTTATTTTTACTGTTCCAATATGAGAAAAAGAAATGTAATTGAAAACATACTCAATGAATCCAGAAATATTCTTCAGGGAGCAATCCTTATTCTATAACCATTATTCAACCCAGCATTCTATGCCATTTCTAATCTTAAAGGAACTGTAGTTAAGTAAGCTGTGCTACTTCATTTGGACATGAAAAAATATACATGTATATGCAGCCAATTCAGGCCTTAGGTCTATGGGGAAATAGTTTGTCCTCACTAAGGACTTGAACTAGAGAAATAGTTACATATTCTCTTCTTCAAGAGGGCAGGTTGAACTACAAGATTTCTGATCTTTCCAACTCTGATCTTCAATTCTGCTTAAAACATTTATTAAATATTGAATTGTGTAAGATACCATGTGTTTGAACATCATAGGTTCTAAGGTTCCTTATGGCTCTAGGTTTTCAAGGTTCCTTCTGGATCAAAAATTCTAGCTCTAATATTCTGAGCTCCAAAATCCCTTCTAGTTTTAACATTCCAAGTTCCAAGATCCTTTTAAATTCTAAAATTCTGGGTTTTAAAGATACTTTTGACCTATTGTTTTATTATTCTGTTGAGATGTTATAATCTTGTGCTGATTCAGAGCTTTTACAGGGAAAAAATATGAAAAGAAGAGCATCTTAAAGTTAAAAGAAACCTTGGAGACTACTTAATACAATCCACACAAGAAGCAATGAATCTTCTCTGTATCTTGACAAATAGTTAATCATCTTTAACTTGGATACCTCCAGGATAAGAAACTCACTGTGTTCAAAGCCAACCCTAAAATACCAAATTTTGTTAGGGAAATTTCAATTATATTAAGCCTGTAATGTGTGAGAGTATGTGTGTGTGTGTGTGTGTGTGTGTGTGTGTGTGTGTCTGTCTGTCTGTCTGTCTGTCTGTCTGTCTCTGTCTCTCTCCCCCACCTCTTTCTGCCTCTCTCTGTCTCTGGCTCTCTGGTTTTCTCTCTTTCTCTATGTATGTGTCTCTCCCTCTCTCTATGTGTGTATCTCTCTTTCTCTGTCTCTATCTCTTTGTCTTTCTCCAATAATTATTGCTCCTTGGTCTGCTTTCTGGTGCCATGAAGAATAAGTCTGATTTTGTCTCTTTCCACTTAACAAACCTCCAGTCAAAAGTAATATTTGGTTTTAAATTGTTCATTAAATGGATTATTTTTGTTCAGTGTTGTAATTGTTGATTTTAAGTTTCAGTACAACCTGATGTCAAAAAGACTCAACTTCATGAATTCAAATCAGATACTTATTAGCTGTGTGACCCTGGATAAGTCACTTAATTCTATTTGTCTCAGTTTTCTCATCTATAAAATGTGTTAGAGAAGGAAGTGACAAACTAATCCAGTATCTCTGCCAAGAAAACCTCAAATGCAATCATGAAGAGCCAGACTACAACAACTGAACAACATCTTGATAAACAACAGCTTTTTAATAATTACAATCTGCATCAGTTCAGAGATCCAAAGAATAAAGACATTGAATACATTAAGTTTGCTTTTTCATGATTCTGTGTAGTCCCATTACCTGATGTCCTCTTAATTTTTTTTAGAGTGATAATGTTGAAAGCTATAATGACTCAGTTATCCATTGTTCCCAGCCCTGCTTATCAATCAGTGTTGAGGGAGGAGGCTCTAGTGGGGAAGGAAATAGCAAGTCTACAGGTTTCTATTTCACCTGCTCTTTGTCAAGTATCTCTACCTGTAAACTATCACATTGTTGCTGGCTACTTTAGGAAGGAACTGAAATGAAAGGACCTAACCTCTTTTGCTAAAGTGGATCTATCTGAATTGTTTTAAAGTTACCTATAAAAGCTATTCCTACTCTGGAGCCATTACTGATCTCCAATGATCAGCCTGTCAAAGTGTTGCAACCTTGATCTACTTATACTAAAATCCTTTTAATTCTCTTTGTCCTGAGTTTTGCCTCCTTCATCAGGGTGAAAGCCCAAGTGAAAATTTTTCCTTTCAACAATACCTAGAAAGGCTTGTATACATATAGAAACAATAATATGAAATGCATTATACTGTAGAGTGAGTGCAAGTGAGAAGTTAAGGATAGCATCATGGCACCAATCCTGGGGGATTCAGAGGATAATGGTACCTTCAACAATAATAAGAAAATTGGAAAAAAGTTTGATGGGTCAAGATGCTGAATTATATTTTTGACATAGTAAGTTAAGTATACTTACAAGACATATTATTTGAGATATCCAAGAGGCAATGAATTAATTATGTGGGACTAGGTCTCAGAAGAGAGATGAGGGTGGGATATATAGTTTTGAGAATCATCATAGAGATTGGGAGAAGATGAAATCACCAAGGGAGACAGTACAGGAGGAAAAGAGAAGAGAGATCAGCACAAACCCTTGTGGTACACTGATAGTTTGTGGGCATAATTCAGATGAAGATCCAGCAAAAAGATATAGATAGCTAGTAAAGGAAATAGTAAAAGAACCAAAAGAGATCTATATCATGAAAATATAAAAAAGAGAAATTATCCAAGAAGAGATGTTGTTAGATCCTATCAATACTGCAGAAAGATTAAAAAATGGACACTGAAGGGAAAACCTTTAGATTTTTCCCTTAAAAGATCATTGGAAACTTTGGAGAGAGTATAATTTATGAACAATAATGGTATTTGAATGTTATGGAATATTATTGTTCTGTAAGAAATGACCAGCAGGATGAATAGAGAGAGGCTTGGAGAGACTTACATGAAGTGATGCTGAGTGAAATGAGCAGAACCAGGAGATCATTATATATGACAACAACAAGATTATAAGATGATCAATTCTGATGGATGTGGCTCTTTTCAACAATGAGATGATTCAAACCAGTTCCAAGGTCTTGTGACGAAAAGAGCCATCAATACCCAGAGAGAGGACTGTGGGAACTGAATGTGGTTCACAACATAGCATTTTCACTCTTTTTGTTGTTTGCTTGCAGCTTATTTTCTTTCTCACTTTTTTTCTGTTTTGATTTGATTTTTCTTGTGCTGAAAGATAATTATACAAATATGTATGCATATACTGAATTTAATATATATTTCTATCATGTTTAACATATATTAGACTACTTGCCATCTGGGGAGGGGATGAGGAAAGGGGGGTAGAAATTAAAACACAAGATTTTGCAAGGGTTAATATTGAAGAATTATCTATGCATATGTTTTGAAAAAATAAAAAGCTTTAATAAAGAGAAAAAAAAAAAAAACTTTGGAGAGAACAGGTTCACTTAGAAAATGGGGTCAAAAGACAATGACAGAGAATGTATAAGAGAGCAAGGGAAGAGGAAATAGAGAACTCAGTCCCCAGTAACCTGCATACTTTAAGATCTTTAAGATAGATTTATGTTTGTCTCTATATCTGGCCAGTCTAAATCAGGGATCTTTGGTGACTTTGTTTTAAAGTTACTTATAAAATCTTCCCCCACCCTGAAGCCATTACTGATCTCCAATGATTAGCTTGTCAATGTGCTGCAACCTTGATGTACTTATGCTAAAATCCTTTGAAATCATGAACACAAAGAAATGTGTCATGGATTCATTTGGTGAAGCTTGTGGATTGGTCCATTCTCAGAACAATGTTTTAAAAGGCATAAATAAAATTTGTTGCTCAGTCATTTTAGTTATGTCTGATACTTCATAACCTCATTTGGGGTTTTCTTAGTAAAGATACTGGAGTAGTTTGCCATTTCCTTCTCTGACCCATTTTACAAATGAGGAAGCTGAGGCAGACTGGGTTAAATACTTTGCCCAGAGTAACACAGCTAGGAATGTTTGAAACCAGATTTTAATTCAGGTCTTCTTGATTCCAAAAGTTAATGAAAATGAAGGAATGGTTGGTTTGGTTTGTGGAGGGTATTTTTATTTTTTGGCTGGGGGGGGATGGTTGTTTGGGGTTTTTTGCTAAGTTTAAAAACTTCCTAAAATCTATCTATGTTTTCCTTTGGTAAAGAACTTCTAGTTTAGAAAGAAAGGGACAGCCATTCTCTGTGAGTGTATAAATGCATAGGATTAAGCCCATATCTATTTTCCTTACTTTGGAAAATGGAACTACAAGTTACAGAGCAGATAAATTAAGAAGTGATTATTCAGAATACAAAAGGATTGCTTTAAATAGCAATTCCCACAGTATATTTAAGTGCTATCAAGTTGAGAAGCATTTCTCCCTAAAGCATTGCTTTGATCTTGTCATCCAACCCTTTCAAAAACCTCAAATGGTTCCAATTGCCTACATAATGATGTTCAAACTCTTAACTCTTGAATGCTTTTCATCTCCCCTTTTTTCACTTTATGAAACTTGCATTCAGCTGGCACTTAATGTAGGCCTTGAAGAATGGAAATCACTGTGGTACTTGGGAGGAATAAGAGAGAAGTTATATCAAGTTCTGAGGATTCATTTGGGGGTACTGGTGGTTTTTTCAAGGTCATTAACTAACATAAAGACTAAGGAAAAAAAAAAATATTCAGAAAGTAGCTACTGCTGAAACATAAGTTCCATGAGAGCCAGGTTGCATTCCAACATATACTTTATCTGTCAGAACCAAACAACAAGTTATCAATATAGTAATTATTTTAAAATTCCATTTGAATTAATTTGAAGTCGAAGGACAATCAAAATAAGTATTTCTGAAATTAAGGTGTAAATGATGAAATGCAAATGATGATGTTAGTGGGAGTGAAGAGGTGCAAGAATTGGGATGGGAAATCCCCTCCGGTCAGAGGTGCAGGTCCTGTGCAAAAAGAATTCGAAAACCCAAAATCTGTGGGGCAATAAGGGATTTATTGGCACTGAGAAGCCAGCCTGCTAGGAAAACAGACTTCTTAGTGGGTAAAAAAGGTCCTGTTAGGAAGATAACAAAGGTTAATACTGAGAAGAGAATATCTTCACCAGTGGGCAAAAGTCCTGGGAGGGCAGCTTGCCAAGAAGAGAGCTTCCTTGGCAAGCATAATCCTGTTTAGGACTTTTGCAAAGATTCGGGGTTCAGAGTTGTCTTTTATTAGCTGTCTGAGGTTCGGGCTTCAATTCAAAATTGAATAAGATTCCTTCAATTGTTCACAATGCCCCTGGGCTTAGATCTCTAATTGAAAAGAGATAACTTGGAGCTACTGGGAGTGGTTCCCGACTAATCTTCAAGTGAATGAGACCACCCAACTGGGCTCCCTGAAGGTGGGCTTATTTCAGAGGAGAGCTTGGACAGTTTCAGGGTTCATCCATCACTTCCCCCCAAAACATCTCAGTTTACTTCATTAGCAAATGAGAAGATAATTGTATGACTTGTGCTCACGATTTGCTCTTCTAGACCTCAGTTTCCTTATTTGTGAAATTAAGAGCTTAACCTAGATCATAGGTATTAGAACTGGAAGGAATCTTAATCCTTGCCTTCATGCTACCAGAACACTAACAATGAGCAGGCTAAGAAGAATGGTCAATCAGGTCAGCTGACAACCACCTGGGAAGCATGAACATTCAGAGAGAGGATCAGAGATCACTTCCTGCAACAAAACTATAAGTAGCAAAATAAAGACATTAAAAATTTGGCTCCAGATGGAGCCAAGATGGTGGAATAGTCAGTCAGCAATCTAGCTGAACAATTGCAACACTCTGCTCCAGACAATTTAAAAATAATGCCTCAAATCACATTGTGGATCTGCAAAGTCAACAAAAGGTCTAAGCCTAAAACAACTTGGAAGGTTGGCAAGAAAAATCTGTGATACCATAGTACCGAGCAACCTGGAGTTTGTGCAGTAGCAGCACCAGTAGCAAGCCTAGTTGGTGACTGTGACAGCAGCAATAGCAGCATTAGAAGCTCTCAGCCTAGAGATGGTAAGAGTCAGACAACTCATCAGAAAGATATTACAAGGGACCCTCTGCTGGCACTGGGTGCAGGTGGCACTGACTGGCAACTCTATTGTCCATATGCAGTTCTAGGTCACAGTTTTAGGGTGGGGAAGAGTACTTATGGACAATCACAGGAGAGCAGGGGTCCTGGTTCCAGTGTTGAACCAAAAAGGACCCCATAAGTTTCCCATGAGAACCTGAACATTAGATCACCATAGAGTGACCTTGCTTATTTCTGTTTTTCTGCTTACTTGGGTATTACACCTGTAAGGTGCTTCTGCAGATAAGATTAGTTATTATTGTCCAAAAAAGCTGACCCTGGAAGGTCCCCTTAAGCCCATTCCCACCACTGTATGCATACTTATTGCTTTAGGCTGTTAAAAAACATTTTTTTCTTATATAATAGTTGCCTGACGATAAATAAGGAAATAACTGCATTCGTTTTGCTTCTGTTATCATCTGCTTGCTTTGCTGTTTGCAATCCTATATAAACTCTGTGCCTAAATTCCTCTGCACCAAATGTTTTGTAGGAGAGTCCCCTGCGTCAGCTAGTTTATTAATAAATTCTCCATTTCAAAATTAAACTAGTTGCTACTCACCTCAGTTTCCCTGATATTACACCAGGACTAAGAAGAGTTCTAATACTTGCAGCTAAGAGAGACCAGAGCACAGACCAGGAAAGCAGTGACCACAGGTCTTCCTGGATCATACCACCTTGGAAATCCTGAAATTTATAAACTTCCAATGCTAGAAATGAATAACAGCAGTACAAAAAAAAGTCTAAAGTTTAAGACAATGACTCTTCAAGCCCAGGTGAGCAGAGCCCAACTTTAACTTAAAGTTCAAAATTGAGAAACAGACTGGGAAAATGAACAAACAACAACAAAAGGATCTGACCAAAAAATGTATCAAAGAAGACCCAGACACAAACTCAGAAGAAGTATGAAAGTATGAAAACATATACAACCAAAGCCTCAAAAATACATTATTTGGGCATAATTTCAACAAGAATTCCCAGAAGTTTTTGTTATTATTGTTTGTTTCTTTATTTACAAGATAAGAATGGTAGAAGAAAAATTTGGAAAAGAAATAAGAGTGAAGCAAGATAATTATGAAAAGAAAATTATCAGCAACTGGAAGCTAAGGACTGCATGAGATATCAAGAAGCAATAAAACAAAATCAAAAGAATTTTAAAAATAGAAGAAAAATGCAATCTCTCAGAAAAAAAAAAAAAAAAAAACCTCACCTGGAAAACATTGTGGAGAGGTAATTTAAGAATTATGGAATTAACTATGTTTTGTTTTAAATATCCTAGATATCATATTCCAAAAATTTATAGAGGAAAACTGCTAGATTATCTTAGAGTTAGAGAATAAAATAGAAATTCAAAAAAATTGCTAATCATCTCCTAAAAAAGATTCCCAAATGAAAGTTCCTATGATTATTATAGCCAAATTACCAAGATCCCAGATCAAGGAGAAAATGATTCAAGCATCCAGAAAGAAACCATTCAACTATCCTGGAGCCACAATCAACATGACACAAAATTTAGCAGCTTCCATGTTTAAGAAACAGAAGACTTGGAATATGATTATACCAGAAGGTGAAGTTACTACAATTATAGCCAAGACTAGCCTACCCAGCAAAACTGAGAGTAGTTTTTTGGGGAGTGGGGGATGTTTTTTTTGGGGGGAAAAGGAAATAGACTGTAATGTTCTGATGGTCTCTCAATTGTAATCCTCTGGGAGGAGATCTCTTTTCTCTGTGAATCCTTTTCTCTGTGTGCAGGTTTCTTGGGAGGCTTCTGGAGCCTTCCCCTCCAAAAGTGTGGGATTGCTGGACTTGGGAATCCACAGGATGTCTTCTCTTTAACTCAATCTAGACTGCCATCCAAACTCAATCTCCCAGTCTAGACTCTTCTTCAGACTCAACATTGCCTCTTTTTATCCTTCCAGAGAATGGGCTTGTGGGAACTCCTTCAAGCAATGAACTTGCTTCTTTAAAGTATTCCTTCGAGGTGAAAACTCCCTTAAAGGTTTAAACTAAAGGTGTGAATTATGAGCTAGAGAATTGTTAAGTACCAATTTAGCACTTAGTAAGAACCTAACAATAGACATTTAATAAAATAGAAGACTTTCAAGCATTCTTAATGAAAATACCAGAGGGGAAGAGAAAATGTGATATCCAACACAAGACTCAAGAGAATCATAAAAAGATAAAAATGAAAGAAAAATCATAAGGGACTCAAAAAGATTAAACTTTTACATTCCTATATGGGAAGATGATAGCTGTAATTCCTAAGAAAGAACTATATCATTATTGGTATAGAAAGAATCTACCTAGACCGAAGGCATAGTTGGGAATCAATTATGTTCAGATGAATTAAAAGAAATGGAGTGAGTTAAAGGGATGCATTAGGAGAATGAAGAAGGGAGAGGAAGAATGGGTGAAATTACATCACATGAAAAAAGAGATGCACAAAGAAGAGTTTTAACTATGGAAACAAAAATGGGGGTGGACAATTCTTACTCAATAGAGAAGTAGAAAAGGAATAAGATATATGAGAAGAAAGGTAACAAAAGGGAAACTATATTAAGGGAGGCAGTGTTCAAAAGCAAAACAAACTTTTAAGGGATAGGACAAAAGAGATACACAAAGAAAGAAAGACTGAGACAGAGACACAGAAACAGACAAAAGAAAATATGATGGAGGTAAATACACAGTTAATAATTCCAACTGTGAATGTGACCCATAAAACAGAAGTGGGTGACAGAATTAATTCAAAACCAGAATCCAGTATCATATGGTAATAAGAGAAACATTTGAAACAGAAAGATACACATCGTTAAAATAAGTTTCTGGGCAAAATCTATTATGTTTTAGCTGAAGTAATCAAAAAAAAAAAAAGGCAGAGGTAGCAATCATAGCATCAGACAACACAAAAGCAAAAGTAAACCTAATTAAAAGATAAAAGCAATGAAATTAAATTTTGCCAAAAATACCATAGATAATGAAATATCAAGGGCAAATTTATCTGATAAAAGTCTCCTTTCTCAAATATATATAAAGAACTTTGTCATTTTTAAAAATAAGAGTAATTTCCCAATTGATAAAGTGTCAAATGATAATGACCTGGCAATTTTCAGAAAGAGAAAACAAAATTGTCAGTAGTCATATAAAAATGCTCTCAATCTCTGTTAATTAGAGAAGTATAAATTAAAACAAGTCTGAGGTATCAATTTACACCTATTAGAAATGACAACTGCTAGAGGGGGTGATAAAAAAAAATAGATGGGCTAATAAACTGTTGGTGGAATTGTGAACTCCTCCAATCATTCTGCAGTACAGTTTGGCATTATGTACCAATTAATCCAGCAATACCAGGGTGTATTTCAAAGACAACAAAGGATGTACTTATCTGTACAAAAATATTTATATCAGCTCTTCTTGTGGTGGAAAAAAAATGGAAATTGAGGGGATGGTCATGAATTAGGGAATAGCTGAACAAATTATAGCATATGACTGTGATGCAGTACTATTATTCTATGAGAAAAGATGAGAGAATGGTTTCAGAAAAAAAATATGGCAAGATCTATATGAACAAATGCAAAGCAAATTAAGAAGAACTGGGAGATAATTGTGCACAATAAAAACAATGTTGTGGTGTTGATCAGCTGTGGGAAAACCTGATCTTTGACCAATACAATGATTTAAAACAATTCTGGAGGGTTCATGATGAAAACAAAAATGCTGCTGTACACCTCCAGAGAGAGAATTGATGAACTCTGAATGCATAATGAACTATTTTTTCTTGTTTTACTTATTTTTCTTGGTTTTTTTGTGATTTGAATAATATGGATATGTTTTGCATGACTTCACATGTATATTTGATATCATTTTGCTTGCCTTCTCAATGGGTGGTGGAGAAGTGGGAAGAAGGAGAAAATTTGGTACTAACAATTCTTAAATATAAATAAATAAGAAATTTTATTTTTTTTTTATAAAATTGGACAAATGGAAAAAAAAGAAATACAAACTCTCACTGAAGAAAAGAATTTGTTAGTAATAAGAATTTTAAAAGTTGAAGCTAATGACTTGTTGAGACATCAAGAAACAATAAAACAAAATCAAAAGAATGAACAAAGAAGAAACTGAAATATCACATCAAAAAAAAAAAACTGACTTGGAAAATAGATCAAGGAAAGTTAGTTTAAGAATTATGGGACTACCTGAAAGCTTTGATTTAAAAAAAAAAACTATGATAAAAAGAGTTGAGATATCATATTTTAAGAAATTATAAAAGAAAGCTGCTCATAATATAGATTCAGAGGACAAAATAGAAATTGAAAGACTTTACTAATTCTCAGTATATTTTAGCTAAATTCCAGAAGTCCTAGGTTAAGGGAAAAATGCTTCAAGCAACCAGAAAGAAACAACTCAAGTATTCTGGATCAGTCAGAATCAGACAAGTTAGGATCATATAAGGTTTAGCAGCTTCTATTTTAAAGGAGCAAAGGGTTTAAAATATGGTATTCTAGAAAGCAAAGGAGCTAATATTTCAAGTAGGAATAACCTAAACAGAAAAGCTAAGCTTAATCCTTCAAATGGGAAAATGGATTCTTAATGAAATAGAAGACTTTTCAAGAATTCTTGATGAAAAGACTAGAGTTGAATATAAAATTTAACATTCAAATACAAGTATAAAAAAGTAAAAATGAAACAGTAATGAGTTAAACTGCTTACATTCCTACAAAATAAGATGATACATATAACTCCTAAAAATATTATCATTTTTAGGATTGTCAAAAGCCTGCATAGTCAGAGGACACAGGTAAAAAATTATTTTGGTATAATCTTTTTTTTAAAAATGAGGGCTGAAGAAGAAGAATATACATGGAGAATGGGGAAGGGAGAAGTAGAAAGGCAAAATTTTTCTTACATAAAAGATATCAGGAAGAATTGTTATAGTAGAGGGGAAACTTGGGAATAAAATAGGCAATGCTTGAAATTCACTCTCATAGTGGATTTCTTCAACATAGAGAAGAGCTAATCCAATTCCAATTGATTAATGATGGACAGAACCAGCTACATCCAGAAAAGGAACACTGGGAAATGAGTGTAAACTGTTATTCTTACCTTCTGAATCCAATTCTTCCTGTGCAACAAAAAAAAAAAAAAAATTCGGTTCTACACACATATATTGTATCTAAAATATACTGTAATATATTTAACATATATAAGACTGCTTGCCATCTGGGGGAGGGGGGTTGGGGGAGGAAGGGAAAAAATCTGAATAGAAGTAAGGGATAATGTTGTAAAAAATTACCCATGCATATGTACTGTCAAAAAATGTTATAATTATAAAATAAAATTAAAATTAAAAAAAAAATAAAAATAAAATAAAATAAAATAAAATAAAAAATAAATTAAAAAAAAAAAGAAATTCACTCTCATCAAAATTGGTTCAAAGAGAGAAGAATATGGATGTATGCATGTGTGTGTGTGTGTGTGTGTGTGTGTGTGTGTGTGTGTGTGTGTGTGTACACACTCAGTTGGGTATAGAAATCTGTCTTATCCATCAGAGAAGTGAGTGCAAGCTGGAGCATAATTTTTTTCTTTCTATTTTTATCTGGCTTTTTTGTGAAATGGCTAATATAGAAATGTTTTGCATGATTTCACATATATAATGGGTATCATATTGCTTGCCTTCTCAGTGAGCAGGGGAGGGACTAGGAGAAGGAGAAACATTCCAACTAAATTTTATTTAAATGGTAAAAATCAATAAATAACATTTTTAAATGACCCCAATTATCCATGTTTCCCCCTTTCCCCAGAAAAACCATTTGGCCATTGATATCCTTTACTTTTCCCACCTACAACCACATTCCTATTTCCAAAGAATTTTGAGTTGAACATCATTTGGGAACTACGTTTTATCACATGAATTTCTTTACTTACTCCCAAATATGTGGGAAAATGACTGATGCGTTCAAAACAACTGAACTATGTCTTTTTCTGTAAATTATGGCTATGAATCATGCTTGCATACTGGTTGGTGGTAGCCTTAATTTACAAGTCTGTAGCTAAGCCACTGGCATGCAGCTATGCTTTAAGAGGTTCTTTTATGTTTTTCTTATTACTTTCTATTTATTTCAAACAAAAGGGCCAAACTTTGCATGGTATAGTATCTCAGCCTCTTAAGTTAACTCCATTATGCCAATGTCCCATGACTAGGGCTCAATGAAATATATTAGAATCAGGGATAAATGCAAGTTTTTGGCACATGAGGGTTCAAGAACTAAATCTGAGTGGATAAAAACATATTAATTGCACCTATGGAATAGGTCACCTACACTCTGAGAATTTAATGCTCAAATACAAGCATAAAAAGGTAAACATGAAAAAGTAATGAAAGACTCAATAAAGTTTGATTGCTTACATTCCTACATGGGAAGATGATACATGTAACTCTTAAAAAACTTTTATCATTTTTATAATTATCAAAAGAAACCTGCACAGAGGATACCAGTATAAGATTATATTGGAATGATATTTTTTTTTAAATGTTAAAAATCAATAAATTTTTTTTAAATGGCCCCAGTGATCAGTTTCCCCCTCTCCCCAAAAGACATTTGCCCATTGATATCCCTTATTTCTACACACACACACACACACACACCCCTATTCCCAAAGGGTTTTGAATTGAACTTCATTTGGGAATTGTATTTTATCACATGAGAATCAAAGAAAGAGTGATACTTCTCCAGTCATCTCAGTAGTGCACAAAATTCCTAGTATGAGTGTAGAGAATCCTTCTGATGGATAACATTGGGTTAGTGGCTAGCAATATCTCCTGATAAAATTCGGAACAGAAGGGAGTACAAGGGATAAAGTTGTAAAAAAAAAAAAAAATTACCTATGCATATGTACTGTCAAAAAATGTTATAATTATAAAATTAATAAAAAACATATAAATAAATAAATAGATCATGTTTGGGGCATGCACAATTGTATAATGAGAGCCATACTTACATGAATGGGACTATATACTTGGCTATATCATCATACTGTGTTCCTAGTTGGAGACAGTGAGCTGTCATGTTAGCCTAAGCACTTGGGTGTTTGATTCCTGTCCCAAAATAAAGCTATTTCTGAATGACCCTTCCTTTAAATGAAAATTTTCTCTCACATACTTCAACATTTTTCTACTTACAAATGTACCATCCATAGATTACTTCCATAGAAGTTCTGGGCTCATTCATTATGAGACCTAGCAGACCAATTTACTCCTGTCTTAACATGCTCTTAACAGCAGTGTGCTGGTAAATGTTTAACAATTGACTTACTGGGGAAAAAAATTAAAATGTATGCTAGACACAATTTTAGGTTTTATCTTTATTATTAACATTTTTTTCTATCACTTTCTTAAGTCTAGACAATTAACAAAATAATAAATAAAACTCCATTGTGTAGTATTTACTTATTTCATGTGGTGGTTAGAACTGGCTCCAACAGGCCTCCAAAAGAGGTAAATCTGGGGGAAATTTTAACCTGATTGTTACATAGATTCTTCAGGTCTTAAATTATATATTTGTTTCCAGCACATTATTGGAATTGATTCCATCAGAAGTTAGTGAAAATAGAGATGCATTTTTTTCCCTTACTTATCCAAGTTCATAGACTCCTTGAAATCTACAAGGAAAAAATGGGTTATGTATTCTTAGACCATGATCTATTTGTTGATTGTCTTTGTTAACTGTATGCTGTTGTTACAAGGGATGGAATCTATATAAAATGGGATTGGTCAGGGTAGTAGCCCAGTGGTTAATGATGGATAACAAAATGAAAAAAGCATTAATAAAACCTTTTTAAATGTACAGAAGGAAAAAAAAAAACTATGCAGAAGGAGTCATAAACAAATAGGGGTTTTTAGGGGTACTTGTGCAAAATATCCTTCCCTGGGGAAAATTCTCACCTGCTAAGAAATTATCCTAGAGGTTGGAGTTGCACCGTGGGCCTAAAATGAGAACAATTGTACTCTTGCAAATAGAATTTTGCAACCTCTAACAATATTCCCATTCAGGCGGTTAGCCAACAAACATGTATTAAGCACCTACTATGTGCCAGACACTACTCTAAATTATGAAGTATACAAAGAAAGACAAGAAGGAAAGAGAGTGAGGAAGAGGAAGGGGGTCTAAGGAAGGAAGGAAGAAGGAAGGAAAAGAAAAGAAAAAGATAAAATGTCAAATGTCAAAAGTCCTCAAAGACTTCATATTCTGATGAAGGAGACAACATATAAATAATTATGTATGTGTTTATGTACAAACAAGGTATAGATAAGTACAATGAAGGTGGGGGGGGGGAACCAGCATTAAAGGGGAATTTCCTAACAACCTTCCTCTGACTCCAAGCCTGCTTGAAATGGTATTTACCTACAAGCAAATATTGTGGAGAGGTTTCACCCCGTTATTCCATCATCCACATCCTTCCTTCTATTAATTAGAAGCTAAGATTGCTCCAACAACCAGCATGTTTTTCAAATTGCAGTGGCCATAAGCAGCAGATTCAAGAAAGGTATTCAGAGTTATAAAAAATCAGAACCAGAAAAGACCTCAGAGATCAAGCAGTCCAGCCTCTTCATTAGGAGGCTGAAGTCTAACAAGGGAAATTTTTGTTTGGGTTTTTATTAAATTTTCTTTTTATGTTGTGAACTAAATCATTAATAAACAAAGTGTTCAATATCCAAAAAAAGAAAAGAGAGAGGTTTGTATAAGGAACAATAAACATCTGTTTTGTACGAAGTATATAATTTAACAAGCATAGTAATAAAACTGTTCTATTTGTTTATGACTCCTTCTGCATGGTTTTTTTTCTTCTGTACATTTAAAAAAGGTTTTATTAATGCTTTTTTCATTTTGTTATCCATCATTAACCACTGGGCTACTACCCTGGCCAATCCCATTTTATATAGAATCCATCCCTTGTAACAACAGCATACAGTTCAACAAAGAGAATCAACAAATAGATCATGGTCTGAGAATACATAACCCATTTTTTTTGTTGTAGATTTCAAGGAGTCTATGAACTTGGAAAACTAAGGGAAAAAATGCATCTCTATTTTCACTAACCTCTAATGGAATCAATTTCTATTTTTCTCAATTATTTAATTATTACTTTACCCATCTATCAGCAGTTAGCACAATACTCCACCACATATATTGGTTGTTAACAGATTGACTATCAATAAGAGAAATTTCTCCCACGTTTAGCTTGGGAAAAGTGTCAGGCAGAACTATGGTTTATCTCCTGACTTTCAGAGTAGTGATCTGATTTCTAAAATTTTGTATTCTTATCAAATAAAACAACTAGCACTTATTAAGCTTTTATGGTGAGACAAGCACTATGCCAATTACTGGGAATACCAAGAAAGGCAAAGACACTCTCTCCCTTAAGGTAAAATCTAATGGGGAAGACAACACGCAAATAACTATGTAGAACAAGATAGGGACAGAATAAATTGCAGGAGGTTTTAAAACAATGACTTGAATAGAAAAAAACCATGGTAAGCAGATTCAGAGGGGCTTTACATTATAGATTCAAAATTCAAAAGGACCATAGAGATCATCTAGTCTGAACTCCAACTATACTAAAATTATTGCTTTAAAACAGATGTTGTATCATTTTGCTTTTGTTTTCAATCTTTCTTGATCATTATCTGATTTTTTTTTCCTATGACTAGCCCAAATGTCTTTGGACTTGGAGAAACATGCTAATTTGTACCTGAAAGACTATTTCAGCAGTAATAGTATATGCTCCTCCAAAAGAAGACCTGTTTCTTTCTAATTTCTCCTTGTGTTCTTGGGTGTTGCGTACTGTGTTGTAGGCTCATTAAACAGTTAAGAAATGCTTGATGACTAGTCCAAGTAAGAGAGTTCATAAAAACTTGAAAATGTTGCCTCATTGCCTGAAATTCAGACCAAATGTGGGAAACAATTCCAAGATTAACTTATTCTCTTTTTCTTTTTTTTTCTATTTTTTTTTTGTTCATACCTATGATTTTACAAGTAAATAGGGAAGTGTTCCATAAAGAAACTCCCTTTTTGCAGCTCTGTAACTGTTGTTATCCTAGAATCCACAAATCACATGGATAGATTTTAAAGAGATCCAGGAATTTGGATAAGGAAAAAAATGACATCTTTATTTTCACTAATCTCTAACTGAAATTTGGCATTTCCTCCAATTATTTAAAAATATGATTCTGAGAAAGATTTTGTGAGTTTCACCAGATTGCCAAAGAGGACCATACATAACAAACAAAAAAAGTTAAGAATTCAGCCTTAGAAAGTTGCCTTTGTCACTGTAAAATGAGATTTGAATGTAGATATTCCTGACTCAAAGATCACCTCTATCCATTCTCTCTTAACCCTTCAGAGTAATAAATGCTCATTTGGGTGCTTACTATTTTGGGAAAGTTCTTTGAGTCACTCAACTTCTGTGATTAAAGGGAGAGTGCTGGTGTGGTATAATTGGCAGTTACGATTATGGTGGTATTGTAATTATTTGTGGTAAATGTGTCTCTGGAATGCTTCTGGCTCTAAGTACATGGCCTGTTGCAGTATGTGATGTACTATTCTAAAACCCAGTCCTTGACCTCAGGGCCTTCAGTTTCTTAAGCTTCATAGAACTAACTGAAGTTTTCCCTTTTATGGGGACCGAAAAGAGGTTCTGATCATAAAAGAGATTGTTGGATAATGTGTCAGGAGCTGAAGTGTAGTATGAGCAAGCGGACATCAGTGGCCCAGGGAACTTCAGGGCAGTAGAAAGGAGCAGGAAGCAGATATAATGGAGGATGTTTCCAGGAAGCCTCATGCATGGTAAGATTTAAGATTCAGGCCATGGCAAAAGAAGTCAAATGTGGTCTAAGATTCATGGTCTCACGTTAGACAAGATCTCACACAATTCTGAAGAAGAGCTAGGGTCTTGGCTCAGCGATCATGATCCCTCATGTTCTAAAGGGATAGGAGGGACCACAATCAAGAGAAGTCCTGCTCAGTCAGATATGATTGATTTCCAATCTCTGATATCACAGATAATGAGGCACCAAGAGTCTAGAACAGTCCAGTCATAGAAGATCCAGACAAGGGAGAACTCATGAATAGAGGAAAATCATGAATAAGAGAGTACTAGATAGGAGACATCCTGTTGGGAAGAAAAAAAAAAAGAGATTTTTTTTTTCCAGACTACAATAACCTCTAGCACTATACAGTCTTTAAACCATTTCTCATTCTAAGGCATAAATAACCTAAGAACCATTCATTTATCCAACTTTAAATCATGCTAAGATTTTTATTTATAGGCATGCTTTATTTCATTTCATTTCTAAAATAAAGTGTTAATTAGATTGACACATAGATTGACATTCTCAGGGTTGCATATTCATGGGCTCTTCTATGACAGCTCAAGATTGACAGCCTCAAAGATAGAATGAAAGGAGGGATTTGATTCTCTATGTAGCTCCTGAAAGATAAGAAGGTTAGAAAAATAGGGCTGAAGAGGAAAGGAATCAGTTAAATCAGCTTTTCTTCAGGCTCTTGCAAGGAAATAAAAAATAAAATGAATAACACCCCAGATGCAAAAATGTAGTCATAATTACTTCAGTAGCAAAAAAATGGCAATATGGTCTTCTTTCAACTTTTTTATGACAAATTATTTCATTTTCAGTGACCCTTTTCCCTCAAGATTCAAGGCCACTTCTCCAAGAATATTGAGCAAAGTTACCCCGGCTCTTCCTTGATCTAGAATTATGGCTACCACAGTCATAGTTGAGAAGCATGATCCCATTATGTTACCGGTTTCTTGTGAAGTCTAAAAAGTGTAACCAGATCTTCAAGAGAATGATTCTCTGCTCCATCAACTTCTTTTCTATTCTGTGTTCCTTTGGAGGCTCCCTGATCCTGGGGGCCAATTTTCTACCACTATCACTTATAAAACATCACTTACAACCTCAAATCATTGTGATAAAGCAATAGTATGATGGGAAAATTCCAGAATTTAAAATCAGAAAATCTGGAATTGAATCCTAAGTTATCTCTTTGTAGTTATGTCACCTATGGGCAAATTATTTATTTGAAAATTTTTCATTTAGTAGTCTTTTATCTTCTCCAATTATATGTAAAGATAGTCTTCAACATTAATTTTTGTAAGATTTTGAGTTCCAAAATTTCCCCCTCTCTCTCTTACTTTCCACTGCCTCAAGACTGTAAGCAATCTGATACAGGTTATACATGTACAACAATTTTAAACATATTTCCATATTAGTCCTGTCAGAAAAGAAAAATCAGAATAAAAGGGAAAAACCACGAGAAAGAAAAAACAAAACAAAAAAGTGAAAATAGTATGCTATGATTTACATTCAATCTCCATAGTTCTTTCTCTGGATGTGAATGGCATTTTCCATCCTAATTCTATTGGAATTGTCTTGGATCATTGTATTACTGAGAAGCACTAAGTCTGGTGCAGTTTTTAATCACCTTGTAATCTTGCTATTACTGTGTACAATGTTATCCTGGTTTGATTCACTTCACTCAGCCTCAGTTCATATATCTTTCCATTTTATGAAATGAGTTTGGTCATTATTTTTTCTTTTTTTTTTCACACTTTAACAGTATTTTATTTTTCTAAATATATGCAAATAGTTTTCAAAATTTGCCTTTGCAAAACCTTGTATTCCAAAATTTTCTCCCTCTCTCTCCTTCTTCCCAAGATAGCAAGCAATCCAATACAGGTTAAACGCTGCTCATCATTTCTTATAGAACAATAGTATTCCATTACATTTGTATATTATAACTTATTCAATCATTTCTTAATCGATTAGCATCCACCCAATTTACTAGTCCTCATGCCACAAAAAGAGCTGCTACAAATATTTCTGCACATGTGAATCCTTTTCCTTCTCTTATGATCTCTTTGGGATACAGATCCAACAAAGACACTGCTGGATCAACAATGGTCACAACTAATCAACTATGCTCAGTTTTTAGCTCATATACATCATATAACTCATATAGATTATAGTTCCAAATTGCTCTTCAGAATGACTACTCCCCTTCAACATTGATCATTATCTTTTCTTATTATCTTAGCCAATCTGATAGGTATGAAATAGTACCTCAGAGTTGTTTTAATTTACATTTCTCTATTTAGTAGTGAGTTAGAGCATTGGGAGGGACAAATTATTAAAGATTACAAAGCAACAAAGTATAATAGTAGCCCTGTAAATTCAAAATCTAAATTTAAACACAGGCTCAGTTTGTTCATAACAAAGTGGGGATAATAATAACACCTATCTCAGAGGGTGATTATAAGGATCGAGGGAGATAATACATATAAAGTTCTTTGTAAACCTTAAATCTCTAAGATAACATTGCTAGCTATGAACACAGCCTCTGCTTCCTTATTTCTAAAATGGGAATAATAGTATTTGGGCCTTATACTTCTTGAAATCCCTATAAGAAAAAAAAAAAAGTTCTATCCACATAGGTCCACAGGAACTGTTGTTGCTAGTGGTCATGGGAGCATTTCTCCTCAAGTAGAGGGAAAATAGACTGTAAGGTCTTACCTCAGCTATAACACCCAGGGCTTTTCTCTCTCTAAATACTGAGTGCAGAGGGACGTTGTGGGAAAGCCGTAATTGCCATCTGACAGCATTTATGCATCAGCTCTACCAAGTTATAAACCAAACCGTTTTCATCCTTATGTGGGGCCTGTCTTTGTCACCGATCACATCATTTAAAGTGGGAAACATATATGGATTCTACTCCGGTGGCAATTCCAGCTCTAAAGACCAATAAAGAAATCATTTATGGAGGCTGCTAGCCCTAAGATTACCGTTCTGATGTGTAGCCAGTGTGACCTGAGGGCAAAGGAAGGGATAGCACTCTGAGCACAATAGATTGAAAAGTATTGATGAGCTGAGTCCAGATCAGAGTACAGCTGCCCCCTGAGACATTACCCTGCCTCTTTCTATTTACTACTCCATTAATCTCACCTTCCTGGCTTAAATACCATTTTTAGTAGCTATGGGCGTTTGTTTTTTTGGGGGGTGCCTCGGCAATCGGCATAAAGCCTTCACCCACCAGAGTATAAGGCAAGACCCCCAGTCCCAAACTAGGACTAACAAGACCAAATGCAGAATGACACACCGATAAATAGAGAAGAGGATTATGTTTTCCTGTCAGTTTTGATAAATACATGCTCTCTGCCAGTCCCTGGACACAGGGCCATTAGCACACACAGATTGACGTTCTCAGAGTTACAGATTCATGGGCTCTTCTGTGACAGCTCAGGATTGATGGTCTCAAAGATAGAATGGAAGTGGGGAGAGGCTTGGATTTTCTCTGTGCTGAGCCCTAAAGATGGGAGGCTTGAAAAAAGAGGATTGAAGAAGAAAGGCATCAGTTAAATCAGCTTTCCCTCAGGTGATTCCAGAAGAGAAGAAATCAATGAACTCTGATAATGAGGCAAAGTTAGACTTGGGAGGGATCTTAGAGATCCCAGTTACAGAAAAAGCAACCCAAAGAGGTGACATTTCGCCAAAGTCACAGAGTAAGTTAAGCAGTATTGTGGCGACTAGCACAGTCCCTGATGCTGAACCCCACCAATTTGGAGATCAGGCTTGGGGTCATTTATTTCATCCAAAATAGGATGAACTGGGGAGCAAGCAAGTGCAGAAAGCCTCTAAATAAGGAAAGTTACCAAACTTTGTACTCTATGGGATTCACACTAGGCCCTTCACACTTGTTGACTAAAAAAAATTTCAAGTCTGGGGAAAATTAAACTTCATGATTTAATAAATGTTGTCAACTGATTAGTTGCAGGAATTGGCAGATTAGAAGGAGTGACAGCAGCAGCAAAATCAGGGGCTTCTAGAAATAGAGACATGACAGAGAGCAGGGAGATGGGGAGGGGAGCAGGAGCAGATTAATGTAGTAGCAAATAGCTACCCAAATCTCTGTAGCTCCTAAAAGTGTGTATGGAGAGGGAAGAGTCAGTGGTATATTGCTAAATGATTAGAAACTGGCTCTTAAAATAAAAATGAGCATGACACAGTTTTAAGTTCAATCTTCATTATTTTAAATAATTTTTTTCATTACTTTATAAAGTCTATTGGTATAGAAGATAGAGTACCAGGCCTGGAATGAGGAAGATTTAGTTCAAATCCACCTCAAGTACTACCTCTGTGACCTGGGCAAATAATAGCCTCTCTCAGACTCAGTTTCTTCATCTACAAAATAGAAATAATTGTAGCACCTATGTTTCAGAGTTGTGAGAATTCCATGAGACAATATTTGTAAAAAGTATTCAGACCAGTGACTGGCACAAAGTAGGCATTTTATTGTTGTTGTAATCTAGGAAATCATCAAAACAATAACTCAAGCCCTGCCCTGTCATATTAGCCAATTTCCAGGTAAATACTCACACTGCAAATTTAACTATTAATTCTCATAAGCTCCTATGAAGAGGCTCCTGCACATGTCTGGGAGAGGGGCCCATTAGTATTGTGTAGAGAAGAATGTGGAGAACCAGCCTTCCAGAGACAATCCCTCACACATAAGGACACATCCTTCTGCATACCTTGGAACATTGGACATGAACATAAAGGTTACAGCGGGAGTAGAGCCTATGCGCTAATTTCCAATCGGAGTGATTCCTTTGCATCTTTATTTTTTAACTGCTTCTGGTTTTTATTCCTTGGATCTCCCTTACAGGATAGTCTGAACCTCAGATTTAGCCCTCCAGAGAGACTTTATCCTTCTCACTTGACTAAGTGACACTCTCAGAGCTGACCAACTTTTATCACACCAATCTTCAAAAGAGCTCATCAACAACTGATGTATATAATAATGATATTAATGGAAGATTAAATAATGTAGAATAATAATAATTGATTGGCTTTATATAATGCTTTAAGGTTGCAAAATGCTTTACAAATGTTATTTCATTTTTTTCTCACAATTAGCCCTTAGAATTAAATTCCATTATCCCCATTTTACAGATGAGGAAACTGAGTCAAGTTTCTAGTCCAACTCTGGCTATCTACTACACTAGCTGCTCCTCACATATTATATATTCTGTTCAATATGGTATGGAAATGGTAAATAGGAGAACTAGAATCTGAACCCAGATTCTCTCTATGTTCCATTCCACCATTTCATATTGCTTCTCCTTGACATCAGAGAAGTGAAATGTTATCATAGCTAATTATTAGTCCTAATTAGTATTAGTCCACTTTAACTCTTAGGCTTCTTCCCTCCTTGATTCTATTTCCTGTAATTACTCCTAAATTTCGCTTACTGTATATTCTGACTCAGCCTCTGGACCCATTTCCAGCTATGACTTGGCCAACAGAATGACCCCATCTCCTCATTTGATTGGGGTATGGAGTTGTTCAGCTCTGCTAACACCATCCTAAAACAGGCTATTAATAATTACAATAGCAAAAACCTACTTCCTGGGCCATTTCTTACAGAAGACATGCTTTTCCCTACCCCATCTAAATCTAGCAAGATTTAGTTACAGGAATTGGCAGATTTCTTTTTCCTTTTCAAATGTCCTAAAATTTGTTTTATTATGACAACACCCACTCCAGGAAGAGAAGAAGGAGATGAATAGAAAGCATCTGGTGTAATGTTAGCAGCCATACCATGAATACCTGAAAATAACACCATATGATGGCAACATAAGAGAGGCATTGGCTACTACTGCTCTCCCATGCCTGCCAATCTCTTGCTACTTCTTCTCACAGTCATACCTTCTCTCACTCCAACCAAATGCAATCTCCATCCCTAACCACAGTCTTTTTCTTACTAACTTGCCAAACTCTGTATTACCATTTATCCATCAATACCATTCCTATATTCTATAATTCCCCTTATATCATTGCATGAATATTGTCTTCATTATATCCAGAAATTGTAAGAGGTATAATAGATATCCCATTAGATTGGGAATCAAAGAGAACTGAATTCAAATTTTACTTTAGACATTAATTATAGGACCTTATGAGCCTTACTCTGTGTACCTCAGTTTCCTCAACTGTAAAATCAATGAATTGTGCTTAATGGTTTTTAGTTCTATCTAGCTCTAAATGTATTACCCTACAAAGCTCTTCCTCTGTAAAGGAAGTGGTACTGCTCAAGTACTTTTCATCCTTGAGGTCCTACAGCATCCCAATCAAAGGACAACTTCCTCTCTTGAGAGTTAGGGTGCATGAGTCAGAGGAGGTACTTTTGGGGGTTGTTAGCATTTACTAATATAAAGCGGTGTGCTAGAGACTTTAGATCCATTTGATAAGGTTAAAGGGATAAAACCATGTTTGGGACTTTGATGGCAAACCACTAATACCTCACTGAAAGAACTGAAAGAATCCTTGAGAGGATTGGGTTTGGATAATTGCCAGCTCTTTTTAATTGAATTAATATAATAGAATCATAACTGGTCCATCTAGTCCAACTCCTTAACTTTACAGAGAAAAAAAAACCTGAGGTCTGGAGAAATTAAAAAGCTTGTCCAAAATCACAGAGGTTGTAAGCATCAGAGGCTGACTATGAACCCAGATCCTTTGACTCCAATGTCAGTGCTTATTTTACTTTACCATGGGGCTTCCATATCAGTAAGAATGAATGATTTGATTGGCTCAGGTAATTGTGGATCAGAAACACCTTTGTGTACTAGGCATTTAAAATGGAGCCTTAAAAAACCCAGTCTGATGTTACAAAAAGATCCAGCAACAGCTGACACAGACTAAAAGCTAAAGACCAGCTTTTTGGTCCATAGAGGTGAAGAGGAAGGAGTTAAATTAGCCTAAGCAAAGTCACAGGCCCTCAAGGAGAGAAATTTCCACCACCACCCACATCCATTGTTCAGAGATGACCATGAAAGAGTCTTTCAGGATAATATGGCAGCAACCAGCTGCAATGGTAGAGTAGCAAGAGTTTCTGAACTCCACGTGCTGGGACCCAGACAAGGATAAATAGTGTCAGAAATTTATCATTTCTCATGCTTTCAATCACTCATCAAGAGATGACAGCAGATGGAGGCAGGAGTGAAGAAAGCAATTACAATGACACAATGAATCCACATGTATCTATAGCCACGTGGTCCTAGGAAATGAGAACCACATGGCTAAGTGGTAAGAATTCCCGAATCCTAGCCTTTCTAGAAGATGAGTAAGAGTTCCCGCAACTCCAACCTTATGGAAGAATATCAGAAGTTCTTGGAATTCAGGATCCAGGCCCCCAAACTGGACAAATAACAAAGTATTAAGTCATATTTTGAAAAAATATTTTGGATTTTTTTTCTTGTTGTTATCATAAACTATATGAATGGTTCAGGGTCCACTAGAAATCCCATGATAGTTTCTCTTTTTTGAGAATTCTAAAGTAATACCACATGCCTAAAGGTTTATATCTTAATGATGGTGTTATAAACTAACATGTCCCAGGATTGTCTTTTTAGATATCTAGTTCATTTTTTCTTCCAATAGTAAAACTCATAAGGTAATATTGTAAGCTAAGAGGCCAATTTACTTTGTTGGATTTTTTCATTTTTTTATTAAAGCTTTTTATTTTCAAAACACATGCATCATTTTCAACATTCACCCTTGCAAAACCTTATATTCCAATTTTTTTTCTCCCTCCCTTCTCCTGCCTAGAAGCAAGCAATTCAATATATGTTAAACATGTGCAATTCTTCTGTATATATATTTCCACAATTATTATTCTGAACAAGAAAAATCAGATCAAAAAAATGAGAAAGAAGCAAACAATAACAAAAAGGTGAAAATACCATGTTGTGATCCACACTCAGTCCCCACAGTCCTCTCTCTGGGTGCAAATGGCTCTCTCCATCATACAATCATTGGAATTGGTCTGAATCACCTCTCTTTTGAAAAGAGCCATATCCAACAGAATTGATCATTTTATAGTCTTGCTCTTGCTGTTTACAATGTTCTCCTTAGCATCAGTTCATGTAAGTCTCTCCAGGCCTCTCTGAAGTCATCCTGCTGGTCATTTGTCATAGAACAATAATATTCCATAACATTCATATACCAATAACTTATTCAGCTATTCTCCAACTAATGGGCATCCACCCAGTTTCCAGTTTCTTGCCACTAGAAAAAAAGGCTGCCACGAACATTTTTGCACATATGGGTCCCTTTCCCTCCTTTATGATTTCTTTGGCAAACAAACCCAGTAGAGACACTGCTGGATCAAAGAGTATGTACAGTTTGAGAGTTCCTAATTGCTCTCCAGAATAGTTAAATCAGTTCACAATTCCACCAACAATGTATTAGTATCTCAATTTTCCTACTTCCCAACTTTTCCCTGTCAGTTTAGCCAGTCTAAGAGGTATTGTAATGTTACCTCAGAATTGTCTTAATTTGCATTTCTCTGATCAATAATGATTTAGATCATTTTTTTCATATGACTAGAAATGTTTTTAATCTCTTCATCTGAAAATTGTCTGTTCATATCCTTTGACCATTTATCAATTGGAGAATGGCTTGAATTCTTATAAATTTGAGTCAATTCTTCATATATTTTAGAAATGAAGCCTTTATAAGAACCCTTGGATATAAAAAATCTTCCCATTTTATTGTTTCCCTTCTAATCTTGTCTGCATTGGTTTTGTTTGTACAAAAACTTTTTAATTTAATGTAATACCAATTATCCATTTCACATTCCATAATGTACTCTAATTCATCTAGGAATTACACAGATTCCTTCTTTCTTCACAGATTTGATATGTGGACTATCCTTTGTTCTTCTAACTTTCTTATTGTATCACTCTTTATCTAAATTATGAACCCATTAAGATATTATTTTGGTATAGAATGTTAGGTGTAGGTCAATACCTAGTTTCTGCCATACTAATTTCCAATTTTCCAACAATTTTTGGCAAAATGAGTTCTTATTCCTGAAACTGGGTTTTTTGAGTTTATTTGTGTAGATAGTGTTTTGTAATTGTGTTCATATATTTTCTGACTTTGTTTTGACAGGTAGATTCTCAAATATTTTATATTATCTAGTAATTTTAAATGAAATTTCTCTTTGTATCTCTTGCTTCTGTGTTTTTTTTTCTTTATGTTAATGCTTTTATTCCTAGACTTCCAGAGTTCATATATTCAAAAACCAGTGGAATGAAATGCAACTCAACTCTTTCAAGCATATAAGACAAAGATAATTTTACAAACATTGTAAGACAACTCAAAACAATGTATTAAATCAAGGAGGAGGAGCAGGAGGAGGAGGATGAAGAAGAAGAAGAGAAGGAAGAGGAAGAAGAGGAGGAAGAGAAGGAAGAAGAAGAGGAAGAGGAGAAGAAAAAGAAGCAGCAGCAGCAGCTAATGAGTGTTAGAGACAGATTTAAACCCAAATCTCCTAACTACAAGCCCTAAAGCATTGGACATTTATTCTTCAATCACTCACATGAAGGCATATTGAATTTGCAAATGACATAGAATTGGAAAGTTTGAAGACACAGCTAAGACCTATGTCTTAGGAAAGGAATTGGAATCCAAAAAGACAATGACAGTTTGGGAAAAATGCTCTGAATCTAATAGCAATAATTGCAAAGTTCTACATATCTGATGTGGGTATTATTAATTCAACTGCATAAATATAGGATGGAGAAGAACAGTTGATGAGCAAAAGTCCTGGGGATTTTGGTCAAATATAGTCCAACAATAGGCAACATATCAGTGAATGGAAAGCTGGCCTTTAAGGCAGGAGAACCTGGATTTAGGTCTCACCTGTGACACACACAGTAGTTAAGTCCTATGAGCAATTCCTTCAACCTTCCAATAGTGTCAGACATCATAGTGACATGATAGTGAGACTATCAGCCACAGATGATTCACTTCTATGCATTGATAGAAGGTATATATACACTCATAATCCCCCATATAAAAGGGGATTTCATATCGAAGAAATTACAGAATCGGAAAAAAAGAGGGCAAGATCTGTAAATGAGTCATCAGTGTGACATTGATGCCCCTAAAAGCTGTTGTGGTCTTAGATTGCCTGGTTTGAAGTCTGGTGTCCATAATGAGAAAGGTGATAGTCCCAAAATGTTCTACCCACAGCAGTCTACAAATGGGGCATTGTGTCCAGTTCCGGGTACCATTTTTTAGGAGGGGCATTGATGCTGATCACAGAATTTCAGCGGTGGAAGGGACTTCACATGTTGCCTATCACAGAGTAGGAAGAAAGCTTAAATGTCATCCAATCCAAACTTTGTCTGAACATAAACTCATTACATTGAACCATAAGCTCAGTGAAACTTACATTCTTATCCAGAAACAAAATAATTTGTTTGGTAATTATGTCTATTCAAAAAAACAAATGATTATTTTACTTAATTGTTTTGAGGCCTCCAATGTTCAGTCCAAAGATATAAAAATAAAAATAAAATATTAAGCCTTAAAATGTGAAGTTCTCATTAATAATTATAGAGCTGCTAATTATATCTGGGAGGCATGGTCCCTAGGATCTAAACTCTAAAAACATTTTAGAATAATGGCAACACTGCCAGGAGGAGGAACTCAGTCTTCTTTCTGAGCACTGATAATCTAGTTAATTAGGGTCAAGGTATAGTCCAAAGTTCAGAACACCAAAGAACCTCCAAAAATCCAACAAAGGGAACCATTAGCTGTCAAGTTCCTATTAGCAATCTGCTCCTAGAAACATGAAAGGTCCCATTTGAACACAAGAATTTGAATTGGACAGCAAGACTCAGGTCAGGATTACAGGAGATCAAAAGCAAACAGAACTGGAGAAGCATCAAGAGTCAAGTACACTGAGTGTAGTGAGGTGACTCACCTGCTGAGAAGAAAGTGCAGAGGAATGGTAAAAGCTACCAACACTGTTCTTTGTAAACCCCTCTCTGGCTCATTTGCTTACTTCATTGGGTGCTTACATGACAGAGCTTGAAAGCATTAGCACAGAGAAAACACTGATTATAGAGAAGAGAGGGTCCAGGTAAGAGCCTGCCAGCCCCAGTAGTCAGCTGCTGAGCCTCCCATAAAGCACTGCATTGCTCTGTTTCCATACAGTTGTATGCTTGCCTGGTGTTATACCCCCTACTCTTCTCCACTTCTTAGAACCCCTCATTTCCTTTATAGTGTAACTCAAACATGGCCTTTTACATGAGACCTTTGCTGATCCTCCCAGCTTCCACTCATTGCTCCTCCTGCCTTCGGGAATCAGAGAACAAAAATAATCTCTCTTCCACAGCCCTTCAAATACTGAAGACAGATATCATTTCTCTTACTTAAAACAGACATCTTCATTTCCTTCAACCAGTACTCATGCTGTTTGGACTCAAGCTATTATTGTGTTTACTCATTTTTCAGTCATGAACGCTCTCCATGACCTCATTTGTAGTTTTCTTGTCAAAGACCCTGGAATGCTTTGTCATTTTCTTCTCCAGTTCTTTTTACAGATGAGGAAACTGAGGCAAACAGGGTAAAGTGACTTGCTCAAGGTCACATAGCTAGTACACATCTGAGGTTAGATTTAAAGTCTGGTTTTCTTGGCTTCAGGTGTAGAGCTATATTTACTATTCTACCTGTCTGCCCCTTCACTATTTCTGTAAATCCCAAACCAAGATCCAGATTCAACACAGTCTAAGTCACTTAATTCTCTGACTTTAAATTGAGCTGTTTCACAAATAAATGCACAATCTCAGATTTGCCAGTAGATGATAGTGGTATTATGCCATTTAATTTAAAAGCATTTTGTAGCCACAACTTCTCTATCAAGGTATTATTATTAAAATAATATTATTAGTCATTTTGATATTATACACTGACACATATATACACCAGGAAAAAATTACA
This sequence comes from Sminthopsis crassicaudata, assembly GCF_048593235.1. Taxonomy (NCBI): domain Eukaryota; kingdom Metazoa; phylum Chordata; class Mammalia; order Dasyuromorphia; family Dasyuridae; genus Sminthopsis; species Sminthopsis crassicaudata. The sequence continues at coordinate 602,872,513 of NC_133618.1, forward strand.
TGTGTTTCTTTTTTAAATGACTATTCCAACAATTATAAAAATACATTTATGATTTCTGGTACTTCCATTTTTCAAAATATTTTCTTACACAATTTGCTTTTATTCATTCTCACCTTGGAGTTTAGGCAGGGCAGGTATTATTGTCCATATTTTATGACAAGAAAACTAAGACGTCTATACAGTTAGGAAGCAGTGGCACCAAGACTCAAAGCCAGGTCTCGAGTCTCAAATTAAATGTCTCAGAAATCTCCTTCAGGGCATCTATACCTCTAGTGTTTTTTTCTGCCAGAGCTAATGCCAGTTTCATTAGTTTAGCTAAAAGACTGCCACCTCAATTACAGGCCATTAGTGACTTTTTAAAAATTAAATTGTGTTTGCATTTCCATAAGTATGTTTGAATTTCATAAGTCTTCTATTTCTTCCAGAACACCAGACACAGAAATACCTTCATACATTTCTAATCAACAGAAAGCTTTAGTTAGAACCAAAATGACTCTTTAGAACTGAAAGGAAAACTAAAGGACAATATATGAATTTGCTAATTGTTCTTTGTGGAAGTAGCCCTGGTCCATAATACAGAAAAACTCTACCTATTCAGAGCCTTGAGAAGAGCTAAGTTTCTGAATCACTAAGGCTTTATTACTTTTTAGTATAAGAATATTTTAGAAAATAATTTTGGATGAAAATATTTCTAAAGTGTATTACATATTTATTGGCTTTCTTTAACAGACAATAATGAATATCATCAGGCATTTCTTGATGAGTTCAATCATGATTATGAGCTTTCCACAATGTACTGTGCTATAAAGCAATGATGCCTTCAAGTCATTATTTGCTCCGTACTACGAGGCCCTAGAATGTTGTGCTTATTTGAGTTCTTGCATAGACCCTTAATTTATTTTTCTCCCCTCCTTGCTGGGAGGCTGCTAGATTCCACTTCTTGCTGCTATCAGTGTATTGTCTGCCCGGAGCAGCCTCTCGTCTCATTTAAAATTACTGCTTCTAATCTGCTATGTTCTTAGAAAACCAGAAAACTAGACCTGTTGGAGCAGGAGGTTAAGTCAAAGGAAATAGACCAAGGCAATGGCTGCCATTCAAGGCTTCTTAAATTTTTCCCACTTATGACCCCTTTTCATTTAAGAAATTTTTACATGATTCTGGGTACATAAAATAGGTACACAAATCAAACATTTGCTACTGAGATAGATGAGCCTGTTTATTTTTACATAAATAATTAAATTTTGGTGGGATATTTGATACCTTTCACTATATTTTTTTATATTTTAATGTTTTTTTTATTTATGCATGGGTAACTTTACAACATTGACAATTGCCAAACCTTTTGTTCTAATTTTTCCCGTCCTTCCCGCCCCCCTCCCTGCCCAGATGGCAGGTTGACCAATATATGTTAAATATGAAACCTTTTATTATTACCAAATTTTTCATAAGTCTCCTCCCCCACATTCAGTTACTTGATTCTATATGAGTTTGCAACCCACAATTTAAGAAACTTTGGATTAAATGACTTCTGAAGTTTCTTCAAATTTTAAGATTCTGAAATTCTGTGAATTTTTTTTTCTGAATTCTATTAGTAAATTTCTTGAGTTTTAGTTCCTGGTCAGTATGTCTATTTTTTGCTCTTCAGAGGACTACTTCTCAGTCATTATTTAGGGGAAGTGAAGTCTCCAGATAATCTGAGCACTCGAAAGGTAAGATATAATTGTTAAGCTGTCTGTTCACATGAAAACTGAGGAAGAAAAAACTAGAGAAATAATCTCTTTTACCAATCAGATAAAGATTTAATGTACCTTAGTAGCTTTCATAATTCCAATTCTGCTTATTTATTTTTATAAGAAAAATTGTTAGGAAAGTTTCCAGTTTTTACTTCTTGTTTTGAAAAGAGGCAAGGAGTCATTTTCTCAGCATGTCACAGAGATTTAGAAATGCCAGAACTTTAGCTCTAACCTCCGAAATGTTCAAGTTGACCCTGACAGAGAACCCAACAGAGAGAATAGGATCAAAGTTCTTGAGAACAAGCTGTGGAATTTTGAAGCTGCTGAGATAAGACACCCTGGTCAGCCTGGGTCAGAGTCAACTCAGCCTCTCAGTAGTTTATCCAAGAATTGTACAAACAAACACAGGTTCATCCCTTCCTTGTAAATACTAGGAAAAATAAGAGGAAAAAATGAGGACATACCAAATATAACTTCAGGGCCAGAGACACCAGAGTGTATCCCAAAAGATCAACAAAAATCTGATTCTGATATTTGGGTTATACGAGATACACCTTTAACTATCAATTTTAACTGATTCTTCACAGTTCAAGACTAATCTATTGATATTTATGTATCTTTGCAACAGATTGAAGTTACCAAACTGTACCAAGGTAGGCCCTGAGATATAGCTACAGAAAAAAACCCATTGTCATCATCATTATTTTCATCTATGTTCAATTCTTAATTCCTGATATTTATTGAGCTAATTAAGGCTCAGATAACAAACTGGAAATCATCCAAATTCACCTCCATTTGTTTTTGGAATGCAGTTCCCCATACATACTACATACCACATACAGAATCACTGCCATTTTATGACTCCAAATCTTCTTTCTTTGAGAAGATGGATCCAATCACTGTTATGACCTCTCACATTGTACTGTGGCAAAACACACCGATGTCTTCAAGTAATATCTAGACACTTAGCTTTGTTGGCCTCTTCACCATTTGGCCCTAGAGACCTATGCTTTTTAAAAATTCTTATATAAGTCTTTTTTTTTTCTTTTCTCTTTTTGCTGGCAAACTCACAGATGTCTTCATCAGACTTCTTACTATTAGCAGATTGGAACTCCAAGAAATCATAAATCTGATTGGAGATATACTGGCCTTTGAAAAGGAAATGAGGTTTCAGGACATGTCCTAAAGGTTTCTTCCTAATTCCTCCAAAATATTCTGCCTTCATTACTCAGAGTTGCCTTTGAATAATAGTCATGCTTCATTAGGGCAATACAGCAGTTCATTTATGTGAGACATAGATCAAATCATCTTAAAAATATTTACCAAGTTCCAAATCACTATTGATCAGAGAAATGCAAATTAAGACAATTCTGAGATACCACTACACACCTGTCAGATTGGCTAAAATGACAGGAACAAATAATGATGACTGTTGGAAGGGATGCTGTAAAACTGAGTGAGTGATTGATGCATTGTTGGTGGAGTTGTGAATGAATCCAACCATTCTGGAGAGCAATCTGGAATTATGCCCAAAAAGTTATCAATCTGTGCATACCCTTTGATCCAGCAGTGTTTTTACTGGGATTATATCCCAAAGAAATACTAAAGAGCGGAAAGGGACCTGTGTGTGCCAAAATGTTTGTGGCAGCCCTTTTTGTAGTGGCTAGAAACTGGAAAATGAACAGATGCCCATCAATTGGAGAATGGTTGGGTAAATTATGGCATATGAAGGTTATGGAATATTATTGTTCTGGAAGAAATGACCAAAGGAGGAATACAGAGAGGCTTGGAGAGACTTACATCAACTGATGCTGAATGAAACGAGCAGAACTAGGAGATCATTATACACTTCAACAACAATACTATATGAGGATGTATTCTGATGGAAGTGGATATGTTCAACATAGAGAAGAGCTAATCCAATTCCAATTGATCAATGATGGACAGAATCAGCTACACCCAGAAAAGGAACACTGGGGAAATGAATGTGAAGTGTTTGTATTTTTGTTTTTCTTCCCAAGTTATTTTTATCTTCTGAATCCAATTTTTCTTGTGCAACAAGAGAACTGTACAGTTCTGCACACATATATATGTATCTAGGATATACTATAACATATTTAACATGTTTAAGCATATATATAATAACATACTTGCCATCTAGGGGAAGGGGTAGAGGGAGAGAATGGAAAAGTCAGAACAGAAGTGAGTGCAAGGGATAATGTAAAAAATTATTCAGGCATATGTTCTGTCAATAAAAAGTTATAATAAAAAAAATAAAAATATTTATCAAGCAACTACCTACCATGTGAAAAAAACATGTGATTAAAACACACATGCTTTCAATGTTCTTACATGATCATTTATTGAAATGATTCATAAAATTCACTTTATAATCAACTAACATTTATTAAATGCCTACTGTATTCCAAATAGTTTGTTAAGCTCAAGGAACTCATGTGAACAGGCATATATTAAGTACCTATTGTATATTAGGCACTGTGTTGGATACTGCAAATATAAATACAAAAGTGAAATAATAGCTGCCTTTAAGTGGCTTATATTACAAGTTATGCCCAAAATACACATATTTGGAGACTGGGGGGAATATACTAACAATTGGGGAAATCAGGAAAGGCCTCTCAAAGGTGATGGTACCTAGGTGAGCCCTGAAGGAATTCTAAGAGGCAGAGTAAGGAGAAAGAGTGTATTTCAGGCCTACACACAGGGGATTAAATATTATATAAAGAAGCAGGCAGAAAGGTCACTTGGATTACACTGAAGAGTAAGACAGATCACTAAATAGTCAACCCAGAAAGAGAGGCTGGAATCAGATTGTGAAGAGCTTTGAATGCCATACAGGAACATTTGTATTTTATCTTAAAGTGGGATAAGAAAGGTGACTGGGGAGACCCTGAAGTTTCTTGAGCATGGAAATGAAATCCTCATTCTTGTGCTTTAAGAATATTAATTTGGTGGTTTTGTGAAATATGTATTGGAGATAAGGGAGGATGGAGATGGGGAGAGCAATTAGGAAATTGTGATGATTGTCCAAGTGAGAGGAACTGAATCCTGGGCTGGCTGGGTCATGATAGACCGTGAATACATCTAAAAGAAATCCAAAACTTGAAATGCAAATGTTCCCATGTATTAACTTAACTTGTCTTAAGTTCTTTGGTGTGAATGTTTATTTTTTGTGACTGTCTTGGACCTTCTTCTATTTCTATTCCTTTATTAATCCAACACATAATCAGCTATCTGTGTTGTACTGTTGAATTGCTTCAGTTATATCCAACTCCATTTGGGGTTTTCTTGATAAAGATACTGGAATGATTTGCCATTTCCTTTTCCAGGTCATTTTATAGATGAGAAAACTGAAACAGGGCTAGGTGACTTATCCAGGGTCACATATGTAGCAAATGTCTTGAGTCCAGATTTGAATTTAGAACTTCCTGACTCTAGGCTTGGCACTCTACCCACCATGCCACTTCACTGTCCAATCAGCTACTAACAGTCAATAATACTTCTGTCTACTTACTATCTCTTTGCCTTCCTCCCTCCCTGTTTTCTTCCCTCCCTCCCTTCCTTCCTTCCTCTGTCTCTGCCTTCTCTCTCTCTCTCTCTCTCTCTCTCTCTCTCTCTCTCTCTCTCTCTCTCTCTCTCTCTGTCTCTTTACCTGTCTATCTGTATCTTCTCTGTCTTTGTCTCTCTGTCTCTCTCTCTCAGTCTTTCTTTCTCTCTTCTTCCCCCTCCCTTTCTTTCTTTCAAGTTCTAATACTCCCCCCCAAAATTCCCCCTTTCTTCTAATATGCCTTTTGACAGATATAGGTAATGTCATTATGCCCACTCCATGCTATTCATAATTTACTCACTCAGGATCACTTTATGCTAATGAATATTACCATCTGACACCCCTTCTAACCATTTTTGAAACATGAAGTAGAACAGAATTCAGATTTTCAATCTGGTAGCTTTTCTCCTTAAAGATGCTATGTTTAAGGAGACTTACCTTCCTGTGTTTTAGGAGAATACCAAATTAAAGACCTAAAACTCCTCTTTACTCAATAACTTGTCTCCCAAGTGACCCGACTTCATAAGCACTAGTTTTCCCCCAGTTTTGCCCTGGAATGATCAATTGTAGTTTTTCCTGCTTTTTTTTTTTTCCATTCTATTTGACTTGTTCTATTCCTTTTGGAATTTCATCACAGACAACTCAGTTCATGCTCAATTATACACAGGCCTGCTCCACTGAATCTGCCTTTTCCAGCTCCCTTTTTAGTTCTTCCCATTTCCCACACCATGATATCAATATATAACAAATGCTTAGCAGGAAATCCCACATAGCCCCTAGTCATTAGCCCCTTTGTTTGACATAAGCAAAATCAAACAGGTTTTATTTTACCATAAATAATTAAGGAGATTGAAATATAGCAACAGCCTGAATACCTGTATGTCAAATGCTTAAGTTCTCCTTAAGAAGGGTGGTGTGTGGGGTGAGAACCAGTTAGGTAAAAGGAAGGAAAGCTATATTATAAGGATTGATTTGAGACTGCTAGGATTCATTTAATAACATTAGATATTTAATAGCGTGGGAGAGAGGAAAGCAGTGCTGGAAAGAATTAAGAGACATTAAATGGGAAAGAGAAGGGTACCAATGACAAATGTCCCCTCCTTAAAATTTGACCTGAAGTCTGCCCTGATCCATTGATTATCTATCCAGCTATCTGTCATCTCTCTATCTATCCCACACACAACACACATATATATATTTATATGCTATATTTACATAATATATATAGTATAATATACTTATATACTATATATGTATTTATATAATCATACTACACATGTATATATGTAATATACATATGTGTATGTGTGTGTGAATATAGATAGATATATCCATAGGGAAAAGTTTCCTTGGGGTCATGATATTTTACACATACATCCTGCATATTTTGACCCTTCCAACAGAATACTTGACTAATTCAAAGGACAGAAGAGTAAAAATGCAGAAGCCAAAGGAAAGTATTTCCAGCCACATCAGGGATCTGTCCAACAAACTGATAAAGAGAAGTTTAAATGACTTGGAACTTCATGATTGTGTAGGAGAGATTGTTTGGATGCTTTATACATAATGCATTCCAAACTTCCTAGAGCCTGTTAGGTTTACAGGAATTTCCAGTGCTCTGGCAGCCCTCACAATTTATTCTTTTTCATTAAGTTCATTTTTGCATATTGCTTTGTGTATCTTGTAAATCATCCCCTTCTCCTTATAGCACAGTAAGAGGTTTAGGGAGGAGTTGTCCATCAATCTGCTGTCAAGTTTGTACATCCACATTATGGCCTTTGTGGCAGTTCTCTTGGACAATTGGTCATTTCTGCCTCTTTGCCTATCCCTCTTATCCCAGCCTTGTTGCAATGTCAGAATTGCTCTTGACTTCAAAGAGAATAAAGTAAACCTGTAATGATGTCTCCTTGGAAGCTGAATCACTAAAAAGAATGAAAACATTACAAAAGTCCTACAGCCTCACCTATCCACTTATCTGAAGCAACGTTTTACAGGTGATCACAAAAGACAATGGCATGATGCTCAATGAGAGTGAAGAAGGATCTAAGACATTTTCCACGATGATTTACACAGTAAAAGTACCATAAATCTTGAATAACATAAGTGATTGTAAATTAAGGAGGACCATATAGCCAAGTAGGGCTAACAAAAGTTGCTGCTGCATCAGTCCCCATGTGGAGGAAGGTCTCAAATGTTGAATAAATCCTTGGTGAATGATGAGAGGGTGAATGGTAAAACAAAATAAAAAATTGGAGAGTTTGGATGAATTGTCATTTGCAGTAGTTGAAACATGAGATTACAGAGGATTTGCATGAATTTGGGAGATTATCTTTTATTTTGAAAATTTCATATATTTTAATATACATTTCTTATGTAACCTCTATGAGAAAATTACTATGCTAGGTATAATATACTACAGTATATTATGAATGTTATTTTAGTAGAAGTGCAGAGGAAAGTCTTTCAGACCTAGGATTTTATCAATATGGATGTTTCTTTTCATCAATGTTGATTGGCAACTCATATGTAATAGTTTCTGGGAAGTATATGGAATATTCAGAGAGGAATAGAACCTCTGTTGTGAAGGCTTTGCCAAGTTCTTTTCAGGGCTGCTCTCCCACCTTTTGTGTTCATCTGGCACTCGGTTTTCACCTGTGGCTCCTGAAAGCTATAGCAGGCACATATACATATGTAATATACATATAAAGACATATGTATGTGTTTGTGTGTGTGTTTATCCATGAGGAAAAGTCTCCTTGGGGTCATGATACTTCACAAAAACACACCCTTACGGGACTGAACCCAGTTAGTGAATTAGGGAAATGTCCACCCCAAGTATAGGAAGACACCCCTGCAAAATAGGCAATTAATAATAATTTATTCCAGTGGCCATGAAGACAACCAAAGCAGCCCTTTATGGAGTCAAACGTCTAAGACAACAAAGTTAATTCACTGTATCCTGGGCCATCACCACTTGTTTTGACTTTTGTCTTGCCACTGAACTTCAGCGACTCTGGAAGAGAGAATGAGGTTGATGATATTAAAATCTCATTTAAATCTAATTAATGAGACATCACACAGTGATGCCATTGGTTCTTTTCCAAAATGATGCAACAAAAAAAGTACTACATACACACATGTGTATGTATGAATATACATATTTATATATAGTATACACATATACACATTTATGTATATTTATATATGTGAGTGTGTATATATAAAAATAATATAATGAACAAATCATTTAATTATTCTACCCTTAAATTTCTTTACCTACAAAATGAATATGGTAATATCTGTGCTACCTATCTCCTAAAGTTACAGAATTATAATGAAGTCTAAATTAGATAGATAGATAGACAGACAGACATATGCATATAAATAGTTTGTGTATATATTACATGCATATATACATATATAATGTCATTTACATACAGGTGCCCTGAATCACACAGCCAGTAAGGCACTGGGATATTAGCACATTCTCCTGAACAAAAATAAGCAATGAACAATCTGAAGACTAGGATGTACATGAAGCTATAATTTTACTTGTTTTTTTAAAGCACTGATTTCAGCCACAAGTAGATTAAGTCTACCAATAATGCTTCATCATGGTGATTCTGGATATGGCCCTGTAGAATACAAGTTCCTTGAAAATAAGAACCATTTTTCATTCTTGTCTTAGGATAATTAATGTTTAACACAATGACTAGCATATAGTAGGCCTGTTGAATTAGGTTGAATAGAATTAGTTCTAAAATGTGAGGGCAACAAAACACAAGCTCTGGTCAGTCCTACAAAATCAAGTTAATAATCCCTTATTGAGTATCAACTATATGTTGGTTAAATACTAGAAATACAAAGAAAGACAAGCCAGTCCCTACCTTCCAGGAGTTTGTAGTCTAAAGGAAGCAAAATGCAAATAGATATGTTCAATTGAAATCTATACAAGATAAATTGGAGAAAATCTTGGAGGGAAGGCTAACGGTAAGGAGGACTGGGAAAGATTTCAACACAACTTTTATAAGTTCGTTGTCATTTGCATATGTCTCCCCAATAGATTGTGAGATACTTAAGGACAAGGACTATTTTTGCCCCTCTCTACTTTCTTAGGGTTTACTTCATTGCCTGGCACATAGAAAGTGCTTCATAAATACTTATTTTACTATTTAAATTTATTATTTAAATGCTTATACTGAGCATTGGTCTAGCTAATGGCAGAGAGTTTCATCATCAGGTTAGCTAAAAGGCAATTTAGTGTTTTAGCTACTGCAATTCACAAGAACTATCTGATAAAATTATAGTATGATTGCAATTTGCACCTGTATAGGAAATGCCTGAAATATACCCAAATCACAGATTTTTGAACAACTAAAATGAAGGCATGGGCGACATTTCTTTAAGTAACTTAAAATGAACAAATTAGGTTCCTCATTCCCATTGTTCAGGGTCAAAGGTCTGACCTAGCAGAATCCAGGATTAAGCATCCTTAATAACCATCTACAACCCTAAATGTCAGAATATCAAGCAGACCATCACCATCACCACCCAAAGTAAATTGTCAAGATAGTACATGGACAGCACCTGTGGTTCCTTATAAGAAAAACAGATGAGTCCCTTTGTAAATAGTCATGCAGAAAAATCGCAGGTCCATGACATTCCCCAGCAATGAAAATTGTCTGGGAGAAACACATGATGACCAAGTTGGCAGCCAGCATCCACATTTCACACAGCTTTGATAACAAAGGCTAATGATGTGGCTTTCTGTCAATTACTGCAGAAATATGCAGCTCCACTGGACTGTAGGAAGCCCTGTATAGTATAGCTCTGAGTCCTGATTTTAGAGGACATCTGGGTCTGTGTATCCCAAATGCTTCTTTTTTCCCTTTCTCTCCCTCAATCTGAGTCTTCCAATTATTACCAATTGGGGTTAACTGGAAGAAAATTCATTTGGGTCTCTTATGCCTTCTGGTAAACTACACAAGTAGAATAAATAGCTCTCAAGCTAGGCCAAAGTTTGGAATTTTTCAAAACTCTATTTTGAAATCAAAGAAATTAGATAGATAGATAGATAGATAGATAGATAGATAGATAGATAGATAGATAGATATAGATATAGATATAGATATTTGTTTTCATCAAAGATTCAAATAACAAGAGTATTCAGAGAAATAGCACTGGCCCAGCATCTAACTGTGTTTTAGCCATAGTTCAATAACTAATCAACAATGTGACCCTGTACAAATTGCTTCTTTGGACCCCAGGTTTTGATACCTGTAAAGGCAATTAGTATGGATCTGGAATTCTTAACCTGTGGTCCACGGACTAAATTTTTTTTAAAAAAAATATGTTTTAATAACTATAATTAGGTTTTTTGTGGTCCTATATGTTTTATTTTATGCCTTAATAAACACTGTACAAAGAAAAAGTCAATAGGCTTCACTAACTATACTGGTACCAAGGGGTCCATGACACATACAAAAAAGATTAAGAACTTTTGGCGAGAAGGCCTGTAAGGTATCTTCTGAAACATTCTATAATAAATATTTGAAAGTCAGCTAGTAACTACCCAACACCAGAAATGTACTAGCTTTCATATTGTCCTTGTTATAATTAGGGAACAAGACTTGAACAATGTGCTATGTACTATCTGCTATTTAATTTAATGCTGCTATTCTTTAGAGGTAGTATGTGGTAGGGGAAGAAGATGCAAAGTAGACATGGTCTGATTCAAAAATATAGAGTTTTCTAATATCTTTAGTGCAATCATAAGGTATTAAAACTTAAAATTACACTAAAATGTTTGGAATGCCTTGTATTTATGCATTTGTGTAATATGAACTATGCTATAATCCTGTTCCACTGGAAAGAGTGTTGTCAGAATTTAGATATATAGAGACTAAAATGCTTATAGTAGCTCTTTTTTTGTGGCAATAAAAACTATAAATAGAAATAAAAACCTACAAACAAGGTAGATGTCTATAGATGGAAGAAATGGTACACTGAGGTAGTGGGACACTATCATGCCATAAAGAATGAATATGAAGAATTCAGAGAAGAATGGAAAGAAGCACTTGAAGACTTTTGTGAATTGAAGTTGGGTGAAGTAAACAGAACCAAGAAGATTATCTATGCAATGACTACAGTATTTTAAATGGAAAAAAAAAAACAATAAAATAAAACTGTACTCTTTGCAGTTATAGTAATCAAGCATGACTCTGGACCGAGATAGAGCTACAAACCTAATGGTAATTTTTAAAGTTTTCAAATCATTTGACTACATATTCATATATGTGTTTATGTACATATAGTTGTATATATGTATGTATATAGGTATATGTGTATATATGTGCATGTGTGTGTGAATGTGAAGAAATAGAAAGGAGACAGAGAGAGACAGAGAAAAAGACATATATCCTCACTGGCGAAATAAGTGGTATAAATATTATTGTTCCCATTTTATAGATCCCATAATCAAAAACAGATGATTTGTGAGTAGAAGCTGAGGAGTCAGATAGCAAGAATAAGCCAGGCTTAGGGTTTAGTAAAGTATAAGCATCAATAGAGCAAGGAAGAAAGACTCCTAGAAATGTCAGTGTTATTAATGGAGTTTTTCAGTATTTCAAAATGTGAACCTTTTCACTTTCTTTCTATAACACAGAGTGTAATTGTGAAATGCTATAGGTGCGACAACCTAGAGGGGTAGTTTTTCAAGTTGTTTACTCCAGAAAATGTTTTTCCAACATTTCAAGTGGCCCCTAGAGAGTTACCCCATCAGTCACAATTAACATGCCAAAAACTTTAATTCAGATTTCATTAAAGGATACTATGGGAGCATCATCATTCACGACCAATAATAGCTTTCCATTTGCTATTAGACAATCACCAAGTTTGCAAACCAGTGAATATCATTATTAACAGATGAAAAATTCAGGAATTATTTAAAAGACAGAACAACTAACTTCAATCATTAAATCACTGCACCTTAGTAGGATTTACTTTTTTTTTTGGACATGGGAAGGGGGCATGTTCTAATTTTAAAGCAGTGAAGTCAAGAGTAAGACCTTGTCTATAATGATCAGGAAAACAAACATGACACTTTTCACATATTTACATATTGAAGATATTAATTGTATTTGGCCCAGCCATTGCGGGGAACAATGTTGTCATACCTATGTCCAGAGCCTTTGCTGCAGGATAAAACTACCAGACTTTGAAACTCTCTGATATAGCTTCCAAGAACTCAGGGATACTTCCATGTCAAGATGAACTATCAGACTAGGTCTTTAGTGGAAGCTTATTTGAATTACTTGAAAAGAAGAAAGTTAGAGACAGAGAAAAAACAACTTTTTAAACCTCAGAGGAACATTTTCTGAAAGCATTTTTTATTCAAACATGATATCCATGATCCAATATATTTTAAGGAATGGAAGAAACTAATCAACAATGACTAGTTACATGTTTTTTGCTTGATTAAGGACCAAAATAAGTAAGTAATATAAATGACATATTTAAATTCTTCTTAAGGCATCTAAAATATTATTAGCATCTATGAATAACAATTTTGACATTTTAATTATCCTATTTAAATAATTCCATTCAATAAAAATTATTAATTGCCTCCTTTGCAATAGGGGTCTTTGCTAAGTGCCAGGAGTACAAAGACAAAAAAGAAAAGCTCTCAATCATCAAGCAGCTTTAGTGAACCATGAATCTTTACAGCTGGAGAAGGAAATGGCAAATCAGTCCAGTATTTTTACAAAGAAAACCCCAAGTAGGATCACACAGAATTGGATGTGACTGAAATGACTCAACAACAAAAATTTATATAATCCTTCAAGTCCCCCTCTAGTCTACCTAAAAATTGTTACTTCTATTCTTTGGGTATTTTATTTTATTTTTTTTTAATTGTGTATCCTATTTAAAATGATGTAATTTTTTGGTTTAATTCACAGAATAAAATCTGGTTTAGCTTATCAAATAAAATGTACCATCAGGTGATTTTTATCATAAAATAAAAGAGGATTATTAAAAGAAAAAACAAAGACTACTTATAGGGAAGTGAATTGACATTCTTCCTCCTTCATTACTTTACAGTGCAAAGAAAGTTTAAATTATTTAGACAAAGCAAGCTCACACTGCCTTGGAACAATCCAGATCTCCTGTTTTCTAACCCAGATGGTATCTTTGGATCACATTTCTAATATAATTAGAGGATAATAGGAATCAGGTGAGGGAGGACAGTGGCTGTAGTATTATAAAGTGATCCAGCACTACTGACTTCCTACCATCCCATTCCCTAAGGAATTCCCAATAGTAGCTTCTTATTCTTTTCATTTCTAACTCATATTTGGACAGCAGGGAGAACATGATGTAAAATTAGTTTTTATGTCTTTATAGAAACCTGATATTAATGCCTGCTTCTTTTAAATTAATATTATTACAATCATGCAATAGTGTAGTTTTGCATCAATTAAAAACTAAATGTAAAGACTACTTAAACTTTGCTACTTTTCTAATAATAGGTATGACACCTTTATTTTAAAAAGTGTGTGTGTGTGTGTGTGTGTGTGTGTGTGTGTGTGTGTGTGTGTGTTTGTATGTGTAGAGGAAGAAAGTGAAGATTGTTGTTTGCCTCTTTCAAAAATAAATTCAGGCATAATGATGACAATGATGATGACCATTTCTATAGTATTTTAACTGTACCAGGCAATTTCCTCATGCTAACTCAAAATGACAGGAGTACAACTATTATTATGCCCATTTTATAGATGGGAAAACTGAGATTTAAAGAAATTAATTAACTTGCATATAAACATAGAAAGAGGAAGTCAGAGCCAGCTCTCAAACCTAGACGTTTGTACTCAAAATCTAGTATTATTTCCACTATACCATGCTTTAAAAATAATTATAAATGTAAAATTTTTTCACACTTATAAAACGCTTTTTGGTTCATACTATGTTTTCCTTCTCCCAACTCAGAGATAAGTAGTGCAAAAATATTTTCATTTTAAAGATTGAGAAATGGAAGTACATAGAGATTAAGGATCCAGCATGATAATACTTGCAAAGTGCTTTGCAAACCTTTAATGCTATACATATGTTGACTATTATTACTGCTGCTATTATTATTCGTGTAATCAGAATGAGAATTCAAAACCAGAGCTTCTGCCTCCAAGCCTAGTTAACAGTCCTTTCCATTATAATGTGATCTGGAAACCAACACTACCATCTACCATCTTTGAAGTACTTTTGATGAGGTATAACCAAATGATATCTAAATAAAATTAGGATTAATTGAGGTCTAGTGGCAGGTTTGGGGTATAGGGAGTCAAATGGAGCTCCCCTGTAATCCCTTTGGATTTGGCACAAGGATACAAAGTTAAATGAGTTCTAGTGATGGTGCAAGAGTTCCCTGTAAATGAATTTACAAGCCCAAAAACCTAGATTGATAAAAAGAGGTTTATTGTAGGGTTTGGAAGCAAGGTTAAAGTCTGGTTAGTAAAAGGTATTAGATAGAGGAAGAAATACACCAAAAGTGTCGGGACAGAGAGTCTGTGATGCAAAGCATGGTTGCCTGCATGTTTCAACTCTCTGACAAGAGATGATTCCAGCTTGGCTCTTTTATTTGCTTGAAGGGGCCTAGGGTGGAACCCACGTTGATTCCTCGAGGGCCAGAACCCACCAGGTGGGGGTTGGGCTACCTGAGCAGATCATTAGAATGGGGGCTGGGTACAGCCCAAACTGGCTCAGATCTGGATCTTTCCCCTTGGAATACAAAAGGGTGGTTTTGACCAGATCTTGTAAATCAAAGGTCAGTCCCAAAGGAAGTTGGAGATCAGGAAAGGAATCTTAAAGGGGGCTTCCTACATCACTTTAAGTTAAACAAAATACTTTCTTCACTGAAGTACAAGCAGGAGTATTAGTCAAACTTCCATTTTACAAATGAGGAAACAGAACTTAAGGGAGTTGAAATAACTTTCTCAGTTTTAGAACTATCAAGTGTCAGGGCCATGATCGACATTCTGACTCACTTATATATCCCTTTCTACTACATAATTGTTTGGGACTATCCATGAACCAGTGATGGATACAGTGTGATGTACTAATCACATTTAATGTCCTTTTCAGCTCTAGGTTCTATGTGAAAATCATAAAATTATGCCATGGGAATTCAGGGGGGGGGAAAAAACTTCATGAGAAGTGGAATAATTTGGGAAAGCTTAGTTGAAGGAGGAATGATTAAGCTGGGATCTGAAGGTAGGAAGATTGCAGGAGAGTATATTAAAGGAAGGAAAGTACATGAGAGCAAAGACAAGAAGACAAGAATGAAGGTGGTGTATCCTTGGGACATGAGGAAGTCAGACTGATTACAACAAAGAGTCTAAACCTTTATCTTTGGAAATAATTATCAGAGGAGTTATGGTACTGATATGCTAATAGTGATACTGAAGTCTTTTCTGGAACTTAACTGTCAAACATTCCAATTCTACTGCAGAGAGCACAATTCCGTTGGGTTGGCCACTTTGTTCGAATGCCAAAAGCACACTTGCCAAAAAGAGTATTTTATGGAGAACTCATATTGGGCAAGTGCTCACAAGATGATCAGAAAGAGTGAAGGAAGGATACTCTCAAAGTCTCTCTTAAGAAATTTAGAATTTATTGCATGACATGGGAGGCATTGGCACAAGGCTACCCAGCATGACATGCCCTCATCACAGAAGGTGTTGAGTTCTATAAGCAAAGCAGAATTGAATTAACTTAGAAGGAAAACAAGATGAACAAAGTTAGAAAATCCACCTCAAATGCTCATAAGGATTATTTGTGTCCTAACTATGGCAGAGTTTTCCCAGCTCAAATTGGCCTGATCAGCCATAATCAAGCCCACTAATTTGATTTTAACACACTGATGTCCTTTTGGTTCTCTTCAAGAAGGACAACAATCAACAAAAATCACAAATCCATCAGGTCTTTTCATTAGCATATTGTTGTTGTTCAGTTATTTTAGTTCTGTCCAACTCTTAATTTGATTTCTCTGGACCTTAGAATCCTTACCTGTAAAATGAAAAGAAAAGTAAAAATCTATCCAATCCCTATGATATTGTGATAAGGAAGAAAAAAGAAAAGAGAGATAGGGAGGGAGGGAGGAAGGGAGAAAGAAAAGATGAACAGAAGAAAGGAAGGAAGGGAAGAGAAAAAGAAGGAAGGAAGGAAGGAAAAAGGAAAAAAAAGAGGGAGGAAGGGAAGGAAAGAGAAAAAGAGGAGAGGGGAAAGGGGGAAAAGGACTGCTTAAGAAAAAGCAAAAGTGATAAAAATGCTGAAAGATATTTTTTATTTTGATATTCTTTCAAATAAATTCATGTATCATTTACATATATTTGTATATTAATCAAAAGCCCCAATTCAGGTTATATTATACAAAATTCATGAGTCTAAGTTTCTGGAAGAAAGAGTGCCTTAAAGGCAGAAGATTATCATGTCCAGGCTGTTTCTCAAATCCAGAGACAATTTGAAGGACCCAATAAGGTGACAGCCTAAGGAGACATGAATAGAAAGAATAATCACTGATTTGGAATCAGAACACCTAGATTCAAATTCTAGTTCTGGTGCTTATTACCCAGTAATCATGAGAAAGCTATAGAATCTCGAAATGGGATTATACATCAAGGATCTTTTTTTTTTTTTTTTTTTAAATGTGTGAACAATCATATCTTCTTGAACATACCTGACAAGTGGCCATACAGCTTTGTAGCTTTGTTTGAAGAATTCAAGAGAGAGGAAACCTACTTTCTCTGAAGGTAATCAGTTCTACTTGGGGATAGTTCCAGTTGTTAGGAAGTATTTTTTTTTTCTTTATGTTAAGCCTAAATCACTCTGTGTACAATTTCCTTCTACTCCTCCTATTTTTGATCTCTTGGTCCAAGTAGAACTATCCCTTTTCCACACAATAACCCTTCAGATCCATACATTTTCTCTGACTCAATCTAAACATCCTCATTTCTTTCTATTCACTCACATGATGTAAGCTTGAGATTCTTCATCATCCTGATTACTCTCCAATGAACATGATTACGATTCCCTACATGCCAGATCCTCTAATTGAATCCCTAGCCATGACTTATTATATTTATTTGTTAATTCATCCATTCACTCATTTGTTTATTCATTCATTCTTTCATGCATTTATTTGTTTATTCATTTGTTCATCCACTTTTAATTTCAGCTATACTAGATTTGAGTTAGAATCTTAAGTTTGAAACTGATATAGTATATATTTTCTTTTGAGACTGGTACTCAGCAAAAAGGAACAGAACTTCACACATGGTTAATGCAAATAACATACACTAGTTGCAGATTAAAATTCTGCTCTACTAATGAGTTTTAGATGAGACTGCATAAATTCATTCATATATATTTATGTGTATATATGCATATATTCATATTACATATATATGTGTGTGTGTTCATGCAAAGAAAAAACTAAAATTCAACAATAATTAGGCAGGAGTTATTATTAAAGTAGAACAGCTTAGCTATCTTTGTTGCTGTTATTGTTCATCATT
This sequence comes from Sminthopsis crassicaudata, assembly GCF_048593235.1. Taxonomy (NCBI): domain Eukaryota; kingdom Metazoa; phylum Chordata; class Mammalia; order Dasyuromorphia; family Dasyuridae; genus Sminthopsis; species Sminthopsis crassicaudata. The sequence goes on from NC_133618.1 coordinate 602,890,380, forward strand.
TGTTTTTTAAGAGGACTGATTATTTCACAGATAATGCGTGATGATTTGTGTATCAAGCTTCAAATTGAATTTAAGTGAGGTAGAGTTGCATAAAGTCATCAGCCTCACTCTCTCTTCTAGTCATTGAAGTCTAGTGGCAAGACAGAAGTCTAGTGGCAATGGTCTAGGATGCAGTGGATGACCTTGGAGTCTTTGATGCTTGACCGCACTCTATGAGCTATATTGTGCCTTCTTTAGCCACCTTCATGGCCACTAGAATAAATATTTTCATCTGCCCATTCTGTTAGGGAAAGCTTTTACATGCGTGGGGTAGACATCCCCCTCACTCAATATCTGAAATCAGACCTGTCAGTCATCCACAACCTGGTTTATCCCATTAATCAAGACAGTTTCCTATACACAGGAGCTACAGGTGAGAGTTAGGTGAAGGTGAACAAAACTCAAAGGTAGGTGAGCAACCATGAAAAACCCCTCACACCCAGGAGTTCTACTTATAAACAGAAGTCCTTGCCCTTTCTCAATTTAAAACCTTCATTTTAGAAAAGGGGACAAAGAAGAAAGAAATGGAAATCTGTGCCTATATGTGTGTCTGTCTCTGGATGAATAAATATTATTTGAAGGTACTACCTTTACTTTATGATTATGCTGTACCCAACATGTGTAAGAGAATAAGACACCCGAAAGATGAGCTGTGGAAGTTCAATGATAAACTACATTGTAATTTTCCCCAGTGACTGGGAACTGACTAAAGTCAGATATGAGACTACCAGACTGAAATGTGAAGGAGATAATGGCCATCAGATCCAATCTTAGATATACTGTGATCCAGTAAAGACAGCTCTGTTCTTTTTTGTTTTTCTTTTGTTTTCTAAGTGGTAGCAATGGTACAGTTTCCATTCAGAAGACCATTTAGCCACTTGTTAATTTGTCCTTTTGTTCTTTATCTGGAGTTGCTCCTTTTATCAGGATTACTTTTACTATGCTGGAGGAGAAATGTTTCTGTCCATACTAAAGAAGCTCAATTCAGTCTTTTAAAATTGACATCAGTAACTGGGTAGCTCAAAAGAAAGGTTAGGGGCAGAGTTGAATATGATCTGATTCTAAAAAACATAACTGTCTAAGAAAAAGTAAAAATAGTTATTATGTTACACAAGTGAGATGCAGAGGAAGAACTAATACAGGGGCATTAGAGGGAAGGTAGGGTTTGTAGTTCTGAAAACCTATTCACATCGGGAATGGATTAAATAGGAAACACTACATATATATACCATGAAGGGTATAACATCCTCTAAAATCTATAAAGAAATATGGGCAGAGAGGATAGAATAAGATGAAGTATAGAAGGATGTGTAGATTTATGGCAATGGGGCAAGGTGTGTAGATTAATGGGCAAGGGATAAAGGATATAGAAGGGTAGTGAGACAAAGTATGTTAGATTAATGGCAAAGGGATAAAATCAGAGAAGGGGGGGGAGGAGATAATGGAAGGATCCCTGAGTGGGGGGAGATTAAATAATAGCAACCAGTTAAGGAGCAAAATTAAAGTAAAAGAGATAGCGAGGATAGGAAATAGGAGATATACAGAAATACTACAACAAGGATCGGGGTAGAATTTATAAGAAAAAATATGTAGGGCTAGTAATCACAAGCACAATCTTAGACAAAGTCAAACAAAGATTCAATCAAGAGGAAAATCTATATTATGTCAGTCAGATTAATATTATTTACATGTTTAAGTATATATGTATGTGTGTTTCTGAGTATATGTGGATATATATGCATATAGGTCTAAGTGTATGTCTATATAGATATATGTATATGTATGTGGACCTGTGCATGGATATGAATGTGTGTGCACATAAATACAGCTTGCTTAAATAATATGGGATGAAGGGATGAAAGAGGAAAAAAAATAAAGCAAAAAGTGTGAAGCAGAGAATAAAAGAATAACTACAAGGAAGCAAATATGGACAGTCAAGAATATAATTTCTGATTATATATGTTTTCTTGAAATGGAAATTTATTATTATATATTTTAATCCTTCCTGTTGTTCTGCTGGACAGATGCCAATGTTTTGTTTTGTTTTGTTTATTTTCCTTTTCTGTCTTTTTCTATTTTTTTTCTTATTTTGTATTTAGTTCAATAAATAATTTTTTATTATTTATTTTTCTGGTTATACATGTATATTATTTTTTTGATACACGTCTTTATAAATCATGTTGGTAAAGAAAAATCAGAACAAAAGGAAAAAAATCACAAGAGAAAACAAAACAGGAAAAAAGTGAACATAGCATGGGTTGACTTACATTCATTCTTCATAGTTCTCTCTCTGGGTGCTGATGAAGTTTCTATCCCAAGTTTATTGGGATTGTCTTTGATTACTGAATCACTGAGAAGAATGAAGTCTTTCATAGAAGATCATCGCACAATCTTGTTATTACTGTGTACAGGAATGCAATGTATTCCTTGTTCTGCTTGTTTTGATCAGCATCAATTCGTTTAAAAAGAACTTCGAATTTAGGCCTTTCTAAAATCAGCTAGCTTGTCATTTTTTATAGAACAATAATAATCTATTACCTTCATCTACCACAACTTATCCAGCCATTCCTCAATTAATGGGCATCTCCTCATTTTCCATTTCTTTGCTGTCTCAAAAAGAGCTGCTTACAAACATTTTTGCACATATGGATCATTTTCCCTCCTTCATGATTTCCTTGGAATACAGATCCAGAAGTGGCACTGCTGGGTCAAAGGATATTTACCGTCTGATAGCCTTTGGGGTATAGTTCCAAATTGCTCTCCAGACTGGTTGGATCATTTCACAAGTCCACCAACAATGCATTAATGTCCCAATTTTCCCACATCCCCTCCAACATTTATCATTATTTTTTTCTATCATCTTAGCCAATCTGAAAGGTGTGGGGTGGTATTTCAGAGTTGTTTTAATTTGCATTTCTCTAATCAATAGTCATTTAGAATATTTTTTTATATGACTATAGATAGCTTTAATTTTTTCACCTGAAAATTGTCTGTTCATATCTTTTGACCATTTGTCACTTGGGGAATGACTTGTATTCCTACAAAGTTGACAACAGTTCTTTACATGTATATATATATATATATATATATACATATATATATATATATATATATATATTTTAATGAGACCTTTATCAGAATCACTGGCTATAATATTTCCCCAGCTTTGTACTTCCCTTTTAATTTTGTTTGTGTTGTTTTTGTTTGTGCAAAAATTTTTTTTAATTTAATATAATAAAAGTTGTCCACTTTGTATTTCTTACTTCTTCAAAAATCTGATGGGTAAACTATCCCTTACTCTTCTAATTTGCTTATGGTATCACCCTTTACTCCCAAATCATGTACCTATTTTGACTTTATTTTGGTATGGTATGTGAGATGTAGATCTATGCTGAGTTTCTGACATATTATTTTCCAGTTTCCCCAGCAATTTTTGTGGAACAGTGAATTCTTATCCCAGAAGCTAGAAATTGGGGGTTTGACAAATACTAGATTACTATAGTCATTGATTATTATGTCATGCATATCTAATCTATTCCACTAATCCACTACTTTATTTCTAAGCCAATACCTCAAGAAATATTTTTTTAAAAGAATTAATTGCTTTGATTTCCTCACTGTCCAGGAGGCTTTCTAAAGTCTTCTCCAGCACAGTTCACATGTGTTGAATTTTCATAGTCATAAATTGGTATTGGAAAAACCATAACAAATAGTGAGTATATTTTTAAGTGGAGAAAATGCAAATAACTGCATTATCAGGAAAGTGCTTATGTAAACGCTATACATCATGAGTCACGAAATAAATGGACTGGAAGGGCTGAGGATGTCAAGGATGAACTGACATGATGTATTTGAACTTCCTTAGAGAGCATTGTGCCCAAACTCCTCATTATATTTATATGGAAATGAAGATCACAAAGAAGGAGTGTCTCCTTATCTGAGGTGGTAGTTTAAAACTCATTCTGCCTTGCCATTGGATGAATAATATGGTCATGGAAATACTGCCTGTCAGGAAAGTGAAGGGAGACATCATTTGTCAGAAGAGAGCTCTTTCTTTATCACAATCTAAACAACACTTAATAATCAATTGTTTATCACCACCCAGTTATTTTGCACTCACAAGATACAGTAAAGACAGTGCTTGGATTCTGCCTCATTACAATTATATTAGCTGAGTAACCTTGAACTTATTCTCAATTTCTTCATCTGTGTAATAATGATTGAGGAACATTGTGATATAATGGATAAAGGACTGACCTCAGAGGCAGGAGGACTTGAATTCAAGTCTCTTCCCAAATGTATACCAACTATATGATCTTAGGTTACTTAAGTTCTCCTTGTATCAAGCAATTCTTTAAAACTGTAAAATTCAAAGTAAACATCTGTCTGCATTTTGATAGAGGGAGCTCTGTGCTAGAAACTCTCTCCAATGAGGAACTCACAGACCTAGGGAAAAAAAAAAAGTTTTATTTTAAAAGACATTTCTGTAGTACCTGAAAGATTTTCAAAGTTTATTACATACATTTTCTCATTTTCTACTCACAATAATTCCTTGAAATCATTGCTACAAGTAATACATGACTACTGAATTTCAGAAGTGAGACCTTAGGAAGACATTTAGCTTAACCCCTTACTATTATAGAAGAAGAAGAAATTGAACTAGAGGAAGTCAAGTTGACATGATACAAAAATATTATGGAAGTCCCAAATGCTCCTGTAACATTGTTTTAAGCAACATGGTTGACCACACCTGGAGTCAGTGTTCCCTGCAGTAGCAAAGTAAATGCCTCTTTTTACATATCATTTCCATTCAAGAAATCAGACCCATTTCTTATGTTGAACCACTGTCAAATGGTTGTGAAACTACATTTCCACTGGAGTTGCTTCCCAGGATGATGGTTTCAAACACTGGACTGGAAGCATTGATATTTTAAAGGTTGTTGGGTTAAAGTCCCTTCACAAATGTATACTAATAAATATGTATACATATATTAGATTTAACACATATTTTAACAAATTTAACATGTATTGGATGACCTGCTATCTAGGGGATAAAATAGAAGAGTTAAAAGGACCAAGTATTGGAAGCTTTTTTTTTTTTTTGTGAAGCAGAGCTATGTCAAAGTCAGACCATGGGATTCTATGTCCAAGCCAGGAATCCCAGAATAATCTGAGATGAGACTATTGATGGGCAAGATCCAGGCTTCAGGAATGCTGCCCTCTGAGCAATGCAGTAGGAAAAACATAGACTTCCTGATGATAATTATGAAATCCATTACAATAGAAGGATTTATTAATGTAAAGGCCAAATAGCTACTTGAAAGCTCCCTAACTATTAGCAATCAGAAGCTTCTTTTTAAAATGTTTAACCCTTCCCCTCCACCTTCACAATATCTGGCTAAGTGCTGAGTACAGGGAATCATAAACCTTCAAAATGGAAGAGATCTGTGAATGTCACTGTTGATACATAGAAGTTAATAGAAGAGAGCTTAGCCCAAAGAGAATAATTGAGAAAATATACTCTACTTCCACTTTGCAAAGGTAGGAGACTTGGTACATATAATCAGGCATAATCATATGCTGATTGTTTTTGCTGATTTTTTTTTTCTTTTTTTCTTATTTTAATCTGGGTTAAAAGGAATAAATCCATAAGTAGTATAGGGAGAGAGGTAGGATTCAGAATTTTCTTGACTCATGAGATTATTTAAAATACTGATAAAATAAGATTTACAATAATATCACAAATAGTAGAGATAGGAATAGTCAATGTTGGAGAGCACAAAGGAAAGATAAGCTATGAGTTGCTACAACTCTTATGAGACACTATTTGGATTTATACAAATAAATTAAGTAAAATGTCCAGATCCTTTTCCCAGATTCCTCAGCTGTGTATATATTCCAAAAAGGTCATTAATAACAATAATAGCTCCATATGCACCAAAGAATTTATAGCAATACTTTTCATCTTAGTAAAGAAGCAGACACAAAGTGGATATCTATTGACTGAGATATGATCACACATGTTTCAATACATGAATGAAATGAAATATTTCTATGCTGTAAGAAATAATAAATATGATGAATGCAGGGAAGCTTGGAGATACATCTTCACCTTTCTCCTTTAGATGATATACTTTCAGTAGAATCAAAGCACCTAGTATTTAGAAATAGGAGCTCTCCAGTTATCACTCCATTTGTCTACCTAATTTTGCATATTTCATCCCAGTTATCTCTATAGCTAAAAATCTGAGTTTCCTTTTCCCATGACTAGCTTCTTTGAATACATTTAGAAATAGCTTCTACTAATATTGGAAGCTACAAGAACCCTAGGTTGCTGTCCAAGCAACATGATCCATCAGCCCTCCATTTTCCACTTCCACTTGGAACTCATAGTTTTGGCATACTCAACCCATTATTCAATTCCCACCACCCTCATTTTCCTGCCAAAACTAACAAACTTTTGTCACAATTTCATTTGATTTGATTTTTTTAACCTCTCACCTAATGATTGGAGTATTTCCTTCTAAATAGGTTTGTCCATAGCAATGAAAAGATTGCTGAAGGGAGGAAGATCTGTTCACCCAGCTTCTGGATACCAAGATGCTCAAAGTCTACTTTGCCATCCAAGGAGCCTCCAATACCCTAAAAGCTAGATTTTCTCCAAGAACTATTTAGTATATTAGTGCAAATAGCAGGAGTATTTTTATGCTGGGAGCCCAGAAGTTGAACAATCTCTTTAACATAATCTCTTAGAATACTGATAAATGCACAATGAGAATTAAATTTTTATGAACAGAACAGAGTATACTACACTATGATCATTACAATGGTTATTGGAATTCCAGAGGTAAGGTTGAACACAAGAGTAACTATGTGAATAGTTTTAGGTTTTTGCTCTTAGTTTTGGAGAGGGACAGATGAAAAGTATACTCTCTTAGAAGAAGAGAAAGTAAACCACTCAGCTGAGTAATTTGAATAGTAGCATTTCAAGGAGACTGCTGGAAAAAGCAGTGCTACTTTCTCTTAGCAAAATCCCTGGTTAAGAAGTGACTGGATTGTTTTTCTCAAAGAACCTAAGAAAACCAGTGAAGTTCTTGAATATTTCTCCTTATTATCCCTTTCTTTGTCTTTATCTACAGAGAGCAGATATTTGCTTTAGTTTCTCTTTAAATCTTTTTTTTTTAACTCCTAACTTAACTCTTTTAAAAAGTTACCTTTACATAAAATTGTGTTATAATAATAACTTCTTTGTGATAGATGTCTGCGTATTAATTGCATTCAGGGAAAAAATGGAGGTCAACTGAGATAAATATAATTAAAAATCAGTCAGTAGATTATACTTCTTTGTCCATTTGGTTCCTATGAGCATAATAGAGAATCTTGTAATTTTGACAATTAAGAATTTTATAAGCTCCTAAATTGTTGGCAGAGATGGTTTATAGGAGTAGATCTATGGAAAATCACAACTCATGGGATCACATAGAGGGAAGGAAAAAAAAGTATAGTCTAGAAAGAATTTGTCCTTGTCTATCTATTCATCTGTAGGTGTGAATAAAAGAATGAGTGCCTTTGACTTTTGGTTTCTTTTATGCTGCTAGACTTTGCCCACAGCGACACCTGCTGATTATATCACTTTTAAGGGGTATTTTAAGAGGATCTAGTGCTTTGAGTTGGATTAAATGATAAATGAGATCCCTTTCAGCTCTGAGATACTGAGAATTTTGCTGCTAGTGCCCTAGGGTTGTTAACCAGGCTCCCTGCCTAGATACTGATGACAGAATTTTTAAACCAATTTTATTGACATCATTTGTTATATCAGTTGCATTTCCTGTATCTGTCCCTCTCCTAGAGAACTGTCCATTTTAGCAAAGAATAAAAAAAGGAAATTTTTTTTTCAGCAATATTAACCAACCTATGGTTTGAAATTATATGTGCTATTCCACATCCCTAATCCGTCACTTATTTGTAATTTCAGAGCATTTGATAATAATTATACATAAATTTTCCCAAGTTCTTAACCTTCCTTCCTTTTTTTCTTCCTCCTTTTCTTTCTCTTTTCCTCTTCTTTTCTTTTTGGTTTTTCTTCTTCTTTCCCAGTTTTCTTTTGTTTCTTTCCTTCCTATCTTAAAATATTACAATGTTTGACATTTTTTTTAATAGTGAAAGGGGATAGAAGTAGATTATATTCTTTCTCCTGGGAAAGAGAATGGAATTACTGAAATGGCTCACATAATCCTTTCTTAAAAGCTGGTTTTGATAGTTGAAGAGTGCAGAGTGCCTAGAATGACTAAGAAACTGTACGCTGGGGCAACTAGTTGTTGTAGTAGATAGAGCACCATCCCTGAAGTCAGGAGGAGCTGAGTTCATATTTGATCTCAGACACTTAACACTTTCTGTGACCCTGGGCAAGTCACTTAACCCCAATTGCTTCAGCAAAACAAAAAAAAAAAGAAACTGGATGCCCCCTACAAAAAATTTAAATTCACCTATTTCACGTTTATGTCCAGGATCACTTCTGCTACTCATTATTACAGGTAAGGCCTAGATTTCAAGGGAAAAGTGAATGTATATTCATTACTTAATTTACTGAGTCCTAAACTTCCTATCTATCAAAGAAGCTTGTGTGATACAGACTCTGAACTTTGGAAATTCGATCACATACACACACACACACACACACACACATCATAAAAATGGTTGTCATCATAAAAATGGGTCAACATTATAGGAGCAGCAGTAGGAAAACATCTGAACAATATTAATTCTAGAATATTGCCTTTTCAGAAGGCTCAAGTTGTGAGAAAAGGGTTTATATTAGCTACATTCATTTTAAACACAAACCTACTTAACCAGTTATTTCAGCATCACTCTCTTATGCTAGCAAATCAAAATTTCTTATAATTTCCAAAGGTTAAGCAACACAAATATCTTGAAATTATTTCTCAAAGTCACTTTTTCTCTCCTTTAAGATTGCCTTTATGATACACTTAACCTGTGTTTGGTATTCTGTTATAAATAGAAACCTTCCCTATGAAGGGCCTCAGTTTTCTTGGAGAGCCTCTTAGGGACACAGTCCCAGAAGCAAAAAGAGATTAAAAATACATAGTCTAGAGAGAAAAAAAAACTGATGGGAATATAAAGAGGTATAGTTCTTCTGAACATTTAAAAAGTTCCAACCTAAGCAGTTCTTGAACTTATTTTTTCTTTTGTAGATATCAAAAAATATAAATTAAAAGTAGCTCATATTTACCAAAACTTTAGGATTTTCCCAAAGTGCTTTGCTCAGGATAGTTTTGTGATGTTTGTTAGTACTAGTATTATTTTCAAATTACAGTTGGATAAACTAAGAATCAACATGAGGGGAAATTATTTATCCAAGATTACAGAACTTGTAAATACTAGAACCCAAATCCCAGGTATACTACCACATCTGGTTAAAATTGATTTAAGCACAAACAGGACTTTAGAGATCTTATATCCCAATTATATTTCATATTATTATTTGGGCCTGTTTTTTTTTAATTAATTTTATAATTGTAACATTTTTTTGATAGTACATATGCATAGGTAACTTTTTTACAACATTATCCCTTTTACTCCTTTTGTTCTGAATTTTTCCCCTCCTTCCCTCCACCCCCTCCCCTAGACGGCAGGCATTCCCATACATATTAAATATCTTATAGTATATCCTAGGTACAATATATATGTGCAGAACCGAATTTTGTTATTGTTGTTGCAAAGGAAGAATTGTATTCGGAAGGTAAAAATAATCTGGGAAGAAAAACAAAAAATGCTAACAGTTCACATTTATTTCCCAGTGTTCCTTTTCTGGGTGTAGCTGATTCTGTCTATCATTGATAATTGGAATTGGATTAGCTCTTCTCTATGTTGAAGATATCCACTTCCATCAGAATACACCCTCATACAGTATTATTGATGAAGTATATAATGATCCCCTAGTTCTGCTCGTTTCACTCAGCATCAGTTGATGTAAGTCTCTCCAAACCTTTCTGTATTCATCCTGCTGGTCATTTCTTTCATTTCTTACAGAACAATAATATTCCATAACATTCATATACCATAATTTACCCAACCATTCTCCAACTGATGGACATCCATTCATTTTCCAGTTTCTAGCCACTACAAAAAGGGCTGCCACAAGCATTTTGGCACATACAGGCCCCTTTCCCTTCTTTAGTATTTCCTTGGGATATAAGCCCAGTAGTAGCACTGCTGGATCAAAAGGTACGCACATTTTGATAACTTTTGGGGCATAATTCCAGATTGCTCTCCAGAATGGTTGGATTCTTTCACAATTTCACCAACAATGCATCAGTGTCCCAGTTTTCCCCCAGCCCCTCCAACATTCATCATTGTTTGTTCCTGTCATTTTAGCCAATCTGACAGGTGTGTAGTGGTATCTCAGAGTTATCTTAATTTGAATTTCTCTGATCAATAGTGATTTGGAACACTCTTTCATATGAGTGGAAATAGTTTCAATTTCATCATCTGAAAATTGTCTGTTCATATCCTTTGATTGGGCCTGGGTTTTTTGCCCCATTGGGATCTTGATTCTTCCATCCCAAATTCACACCACCTATATATTTCATCATCATAACATGTTTGCCTTTTCCCAAAGCTCTGATAAAGATCCTATGTATTGTTCTAAAGTTCCCTTAGGATTGACATTGATCAATCATTTCTTTTAGGGTACAATTATTCAATAATCTCATCAAATATTCCATGCTCTTATCTATTAATTAGGACTGCCTTATCTTCCACATCTTTCTATCCTATCTATGAAGAATCATGAGAGATTTTAAAAAATATGTTGCCAAAGTCTAGATTCATTATGTCTACAGAATTCTGATCTAACAGTCTAGTAATGTTGTCAAAGAAAAACATTATGAATATATTTTAAAAGAATTTTAGAGAACAGTATCAAATTAAAGTAAAAAGTGTACAGCAGAGAACAAAAGAAAACCTACAAGGAAGCAAAGATAGATAATTCTGAACATGTATAGTATTTATATATATAGTATAGAATAGCCTATAGTATAGGCTTTCTTGAAATAGAAATTTATTATTTTATATTTTGAATCCTCTCTCATGTTCTGCTGTGCACATGGTGATTTTTTCCCCCTTTTTCTAATTTGTATTTAAGTTTAAAATACATAGATAAATTAATAAATAAATCAATGAAAGGATAGATAAACCAACAAATTAATTAAACAAAGAGAGATAAATAAGCCCAAAGTACCTTAAGTGACCCATTGGGCACTTTCACCTTTTTATCTTTGTTCACAATGTCCCTAACTCTACTTTCCTTTGTCTACCCCCACTAAAATCTTAACCAAAATTCTGTTTAAAATGTTATCTCTTTCATGAAATTTCTTATGACCTCACAATTAGGAATATTCTTTTTTCTCCTCCAATCTTGTACACAATTTTGCTCCACTCTATTTTGTACTACAATAATTCAGTTATGTATGGAGCAAGGATGAGCTTTATCTATGTATTTCCTCCAGAATCTAAGATAGAGCCCAACACTTAATAGGAGCTATTTGAATTAGATTGAATAGCAATTTATTTTCTTCCATTTCCCTCCCTTATTTCCAGTTAAAAGACCATAGATATAGAGCTAGAAAAGACCTCAGAAGCTCTCTTCTCCAGTCTCTTCTCTTTAGAAATCAGGAATTGATATTCAAAGAATGGGTAGTTTAAGGTTACACAATTAGTAAACAACAGATGGAATTAGGATTCCAATTGAAGGTTTCTGATTCCATATCCAATATGCTAGTAGTGACTACTTGAAGGCCAGATTGATGGCAGTATTTTAGGGCAAACATTTAAAAGACTAAAAATCATATCCACCAGCCCCTCCCAATGGAATCTTCAGCTTCAACCAGGACACTCCAATGCTGCCACATTTGTTTACAAGGAGATGCAAAGCATAGTCTGGGGCAGCAGTGATCAACACCTTCTGAAAAACACTTACTTATTGGAAAATTTTCAAGGAAATGAGTTCTATGGGGTCTGCTTTCCTGTGTATTCCCAATGGCTGGCTAAAACTAAGGAGGCAGAAAGAGATTTAAGCCAGAGGAAATGTTCTTCCTTAATTCTCCAATGTCATTATACCCTCATTCTACCAATAGAAGAGTAATGTAATCCAGACCCTCTCAGGCTTTGAGTCAAGCACTTCAGCATTTGAAAGGATTAGCTCTTTAAGACAAATAGCCAATCTATATCCTGAGAGTCCTTGAGTGGATCCATAGGGAGAGAAAACAGTCTTGAAAGCGGGGTGGATAAAGAGGGAGGTCTTGATGTATTATTCATGAGCAGGACATAAGTGCATTATTAGTAGTGTTTTCTAAAAACTGCTTAGAGGTACCTTGATCTAAGAAAAGGGAAGCAGGAGAAACCCTAAAGCTTCCTTAGTGGAAGGAGATGACCAGCATCAGTCATTCATCAATGCTACCTCCCTGAAACTAATCAATCTTCACCCCTCCAAGAACTACAGAGTCAAATATTTACCATGTTTTATAAACATGGAAAAATTGGAAAATATATCACTTGGCACCAGGTTTGGATTTAGATGACCTGGCTTCAAATACTACCTGTATTACTTAGTAGCTGTACGTCTTTGACCTAGTAGTCCCTTAATTTCTCTGATCCCTAATTTCCACATTTGTAAAATGAAAGATGTTGTATTCAGTGGGCTCTAAAGTCCATTCCAGATATAAATCTATGATGATCCTATGAACTCTGTGATTTATAGAGTCCAGAGTAGGATACTAGTCTTTTTCCTTCTTCTTATAAAGATCTTTCCCCCTACCTAATAGCATGCATATAGCTGATTATATAGCCTTTCATCTCTATTATGCCCAGGATGCTTAACAATAGCAATAAAAAAAAAAAAAAATAAGAATTGGTATTATCCCCATTTTTTTAAAAGATGTGTTATTTTTAAAAAGTAATGAGAAGGAAAAAAAAAAAAAAACAAACAAACAAACCTGAGTCTCAGAGAGGTCTCCTTCAGCAATAGAAAAAGTAGAGTCAGAAGTCCTGGTTTTCCTATCCTGTCTCTGGTAGATATTAGCTGGTAAGTAAATAAATCTCTTAACTCTGAACATCTCCAAAATTGAGTTCTAATTAGGTATAAGAGATATCCTGGAAGCATAAACCTAAACCTGAATTTAGGAGTCCAAGATTTTAATTTTGACTCCACAGCAATTAGTGCTCCAATAAAATTATGTGGCCTTGGGTTTTTCTTCTCAGGGATTGTTTCCTTATTTATAAAATGGGGATAAAAATACATGGTACTCTCAGGTCAAACTGATGTTTTGTGTTTCTGATACTTAACTAAAGAATTCCTCAGTTATTCCAGACAATTTGCCTTATTTTATTACTTCAGATTTGTAAATTGGTTAATTAATTTCACCGGATCATTGTAGAACTGAATAATGTTTTGTTTTTTACTAAAGACTGTGGCAACATTCAATTTGTTCTTTCTAATAATGTATTTAGTATTCTTCATTTACATAATTTATCCCACTTTTCTAAAATATCCTTTGTAGGTCAGAGGACTGAGTTACTTGTAGCCCTAACTAGTGCCTTGGTGGAACTACCTCATTTAACAAAATGAATACTTGAATATTACCAGCACCACTGCAAAAGAGTAATGCAATGTATTTTAAGTACATTATGCACTCAATTTATTTATCTACTCAGGATAAAAGAGCCCTACCCACTATATTATTCTTCCTCATCTTGAAAAGTGTCCCAAAAACACAGGAAGTTTTATCAGGACAAAATCAGAATATGGGTTGACATAATATATATTCACAAGCCCATTTTTCAGAATCTCATATTTTCTTAATCTTCTCTTCATCAGATTGGTGCCCAAGTAAAGACTCTGGTTCTTATTATTTGATCTAGGGACTCAAACATTCCTGACAAATACCAGCCCAATTTCTTTTCCTAAATTACCAGCCATAATTTTCTTACCTATGCAAGGTCGCCATCTAGTGGTAAAGATGCTGACTTCAGACTTTGCATGGAATTGCAGAAAAAGCCTCCCTGTTCTAGCCATTCTTCTTTTAATTCAGTTTGACATTCATTTGACAAATGCTTATTATGTTTAAGGCAAAGTACTTAATATTTATAGAGAGCATATAAATGGTCCCTGCCTTGCAAATGTAGAGAAAAGATACACATATATTTCAGTTCCACAAGGATTTCAGCACCAATATGTGCAAGGACAGTGAAGCTAGGTAAGGCAGAGGACAGAGTGCCAGGCTGGAGCCCTGAAGACTCACCTTTCTAAGTTCAAAATCTAACCTTAGATATTTACTATCCATGGGACCCTGGACAAATTATTTAACCTTATTTGACCCAGTTTCCTCATCTGTAAAATGAGCTAGAGAAGGAAATAGCAAAATCCTCCAATACCTTTGCCAAGGAAATCCTAAATAGGGTCACCAAGAATGAAAATATGCAAGGTACTGGGCTAAGTAGGAAGAGGATGGCCAATCAATGAAGGGAATGACTGAAAAAAGTTTTATGAGAAATTTGAAGAAGGATAGATCCCAATTAATGATGAGGAGAAAGGATTGTGAAGGAAAAAGAATTGTCAAGGAAAGTTGCATGGAATCCTCCATTACCACTCCCACATGAAAGCTATGTATAGTCTTGCTTGCACAAGAACCTAAGACTAAAAACAGTATTCATAGTAATTTTTACACACTTTACAATTCCATAATAGCACTTAATAAATTTTTGTTGCCTTGTTAACTTTAATTTATATTCCTCTAATAATTAGTGATTTCGAGCATTTTTTTACATGACTGTTGGATTTCTTCCCTTAAGAATTGCTTGTTAATATCCTTTTACTACTTTAACAATTAAGTAGAGAATAGCTGTAATCTTTGCAATTTAATTCAATTCCTTATGGATCTTGGAAACAAAATTTTATCAGAGAGATTTGCTACAAAGGTTTCTCCCACCTTATTTTTCTATTGTTTCTCTCCTAATCTTAGCCAAATTGGTTTTGTGCTAAAAAAAATTACTTTGCATAATCTACTTGTCTGTTCTATCTTTTGTGATCCTTTTTATCACTTGCTTGATCATGAATTATTCCCCTACTCCTAGTTCTGAAAGTAATTTTTCTTACTTTTTTTTGTTTTTTTCATTTTTTTATTAATGTTATAATTATAATTTTTTTGACAGTACATATGCATGAGTATTTTTTTTACAACATTATCCCTTGTATTCATTTTTCCAAATTTTCCCCTCCCTCCCTCTACTCCCTCCCTTAGATGACAGGCAATCCCATACATATTAAATGTGTTACAGTTTAACCTAGATACAATATATGTGTGTAAATCCAATTTTCTTATTGCACAGTAAGAATTGGATTGCGAAGGTATAAGTAACCTGGGTAGAAAGATAGTAGTACAAACAGTTTACATTCAATTCCCAGTGTTCCTTCTCCAGGTGTAACTGTTTCTGTCCATCCTTGATCAACTGGAAGTGAATTGGATCTTCTTTATGTTGAAGATATCCACTTCAATCAGAATAAATCTTCATACAGTATTGTTGTTGAAGTGTATAGTGGTCTCCTGGTTCTGCTCATTTCACTCAGCATCAGTTGATGTAAGTCTCTCCAAACCTCTCTGTATCCATCCTGCTGGTAATATTCCATAATATTCATATACTATAATTTACCCAACCACTCTCCAATTGATGGACATTCATTCATTTTCCAGTTTCTAGCCACTACAAAAAGAGCTGCCACAAACTGGCACATACAGGTCCCTTTCCCCTCCTCAGTATTTCTTTGGGATATAAGCCCAGTAGTAGCACTGCTGGATCAAAGGATATGCACGGTTTGATAACTTTTGGGACATAATTCCAAATTGCTCTCCAGAATGGCTGGATTATTTCACAACTCCACCAACAATGTATCAGTGTCCCAGTTTTCCCACAACCCCTCCAACATTCATCATTATTTGTTCCTGTCATCTTAGCCAATCTGACAGGTGTGTAGTGGTATCTCAGAGTTGTCTTAATTTGCATTTCTCTGATCAATAGTGATTTGTAACACTCTTATATAAGTGGAAATAGTTTTAATTTCATCCTCTGAAAATTGTCTGTTCATATCATTTGACCATTTATCAATTGGAGAATGGTTTGATTTCTTATAAATTAGAATCAGTTCTCTATATAGTTTGGAAATGAGGCCTTTATCAGAACCTTTAAGTATAAAAAATATTTTCCTAATTTGTTACTTCCCTTCTAATCTTGTTTGCATTAGTTTTGTTTGTACAAAAGTTTTTTAATTTGATGTAATCAAAATCTTGTATTTTGTGATCGATAATGATCTCTAGTTCTCCTTTGGTCATAAATTCCTTCCTTCTCCACAGGTTTGAGAGGTAGACTATTCTCTGTTCCTCTAATCTATTTATGATCACATTTTTTATGCCTAAATCATGGACCCATTTTTTTGTTGTTGTTGTTTTTGAAGTATACAATGATCTCCTGGTCCTGCTCATTTCACTCAGCATCAGTTCATGTAAGTCCTCCAGGCCTTTCTGAAATCATCCTGCTGGTCATTTCTTACAGAACAATAATATTCCATAATATTCATATACCACAGTTTTTTCAGCCATTCTCCAATTGATGGGCATCCACTCAGTTTCCAGTTTTTGGCCACTACAAAGAGGGCTGCCACAAATATTCTTGCACATACAGGTCCCTTGCCCTTTTTTAAAATGTCTTTGGGATATAAGCCCAGTAGTAACACTGCTGAGCCAAAGGGTATGCATGGTTTGATAACTTTTTGAGCACAGTTCCAAATTGATCTCCAGAATAGCTGGATATATTCACGATTCCACCAACAATGTTGCATTAAGTTGCTGGCCCAATTAATTGCTCTTCTCTTTCTCTATTTTATTCAAGTAAGCCTCTAAAGATATAAAATTTCCCCTTATTACTGCTTTAGCTGCTTCCCACAAATTCTGATATGATGTCTCATTGTTGTCATTATCTTGAGTGAAATTATTGTTTCTATAATTTGCTGTTTCACCCAGTCATTCTTTAAGATGAGATTATTTAGTTTCCAATTACTTTTTGGTTTATTTACCCCTAACTTCTTGCTGAATGGAGTTTTTATTGCATTGTGATCTGAGAAGAAGGTATTTACTATTTCTGCCTTTCTGCATTTAATTTTGAGATCTTTATGTCCCAATATATGGTCAATTTTTATATAGGTTCCATGAACTGCTGAGAAGAAAGTATACTCCTTTCTATCACCATTCAGTTTTCTCCAAAGATCTATCATACCTAGTTTTGTTAATGTTCTATTTACTTCTTTAATTTCTTTCTTATTTGTTTTGTGGTTTGATTTATCTAATTCTGAGAGTGCAAGGTTGAGATCTCCCATTATTATAGTTTTGCTGTCTATTTCTTCTTGCAACTCTCTTAACTTCTCCTTTAGGAAGTTAGATGCTATACCACTTGGTGCATATATATTTAGTATTGATATGGCTTCATTGTCTATGCTACCTTTTAGCAGGATATAGTTTCCTTCCTTATCTCTTTTTAATTAGATCAATTTCTGCTTTTGCTTGATCTGAGATAAGGATGGCTACCCCTGCTTTTTTTGGCTTTACCTGAAGCATATTAGATTCTGCTACAACCTTTTACCTTTACTCTGTATGTATCTCCGTTTTAAATGTGTTTCCTGTAAACAACACATTGTAGGGTTCTGACTTTTGATCCAGTATGCTATCCACCTCCGTTTAATGAGAGAGTTCATCCCATTCACATTTACAGTTAAAATTACTAATTCTGTATTTCCTGCCATCATATTATCCCCTGATTATGCTTTTTTACCTATTGTCCCCCATGAACCCCTTCCCAGTATTGAATTTATGGACCCCACTTGTGACACACAGCCCTCCCTTTTTAGTATCCCTCTCCCCTTTTAAGTCCTTTCCCCTTTCTTGTACCCTTCCCTTATTCCTCTTTTCCTATTCCCTTTTCCTCTCCCCCCTTATAATGAGGTGAGAGAGAATTCTCTGAAAAACAAATATGTCAATTATTTACTCTTTGAGCCTACTCCGATGAGAGTAAGATTCATACAATGTTTCTCCCCCTCTCTAAATTCCCTCAGATGTGGTAAATTTTCCATGCCTCTTCCTGGGATGTAGTTTCCCTCTTTTTATCTCTCCTTTCCCGTTTTCTGATACTATCCCCTTCCCTTTACTACTTCCTTTTTTTTTTTTTTTATGTTATATCAGTAAAATCTAATTATCCATGTGGTCTTTCCGTATATCCACAACAGAGATACAGTTCTCAAGAGTTCTTTTTACCTTTTTCTGCTTCTCTTGAGTCTTGTGGATATAGAACAAATTTTTTGTTTGTCTGGTTTTTTTCTTAGAAACAAATGGAATACCTCTGTTTCATTAAATGTCCATCTTCTTCCATGGAAGAAAATGCTAAACTTGGTTGGATAGGTTATTCTTGGTTGCAATCTTAGTTCTTTTGCCTTTTGGAATATCAGGTTCCAGGCCCTTCAATCCTTTAATGTGGAGGCAGCCAGATCTTGAGTGACCCTTATTGTGGCACCTTGATATTTGAGTTGTTTTTTCCTAGCTGCTTGCAATATTTTTTCCTTTGTTTGATAGTTCTGCAGTTTAGCCACAATGTTCTGTGGAGTTCTTTTTTTTAGGGTCTTTTTCAGAAGGTGTTCAATGAATTCTTTCAACTCCTATTTTCCCTTCTGTTTCTATTATCTCTGAACAGTTCTCTTTGATGATTTCCTGTAAAATAGAATCTAGGCTCTTTTTTTCATCATAATTTTTGGGAAGTCCAATGATCCTCAGATTATCTCTCCCAGATCTATTTTCCAGGTCTATAGATTTTCCCAGTAAATATTTGACGGTATTCTCCAGCTTTTCATTTTTTTGTTTTGTTTGACTGATTCTTGGTTTCTCAATGAATCATTCATTTCTATTTGTTCAGTCCTGATTTTTAATGAGTTATTTTCTTCATTCACATGTTTTAGTTCTTTTTGTATATGTCCAATTGAGTTTTTCTTTTTTTTTTTTCCTGAGGCTGGGGTTAAGTGACTTGCCCACACAGCTAGGAAGTGTTAAGTGTCTGAGACCAGATTTGAACTCAGGTCCTCCTGAATTCAAGGCTGGTGCTCTGTCCACTGTGCCTCCTCCCCTCAGAACCAATCTTTTCTGTCAAAATTCCTGATTCTCTTTGGCTGGTAAGTTGTGCTTCTAATCCTTGTAGTTTTTATCAGTCCAGAGTTATTTTTGAGGCTGATTTAATTAGTTGATATTGAGGATAGAAGGGAGCTTAGAAATGCGCATGTATCTTCTCTGCCATCTTGGCTCCGCCCCTCAAATTTTTCTTAATATTTTAAGATGTGACTTTTTATATTAGTATAAATAGTATTTAAGGTTAATCTTGTATAGTATAAGGTGTTGTTATTAGTCCAGTTTTGTTAGTGTGCTTTTCAATTTTTGTCAAAGAATCCTTATTCCAATATCTGGGGTCTTTGTGTTTATCAAATATTAGTTTACTAGGTTCCTTTGCTTTTCTGTGTGTTATATAACCTCTTCCCTCAAGAATATGTAACCTATTTCCCCAAGAAATCCAAACCATGGCTCCTAGTCTCCCTGTACTCCAATCACTTGTGCCAGGAACTGAGAAGAAAAGCTCTAATGTCAACTTGATGAGCTTACAAAGTAGAGGCTCGTTTGGAAGGAGGACTTTCTTTCTTTTTTTTTTTTTTTTTTTTTCTTGAGCAAGTAACTTTTTTTTATTAATTTTATAATTATAACTTTTTTTTATAGTACATATGCATGGGTAATTTTTACAACATTATCCCTTGCACTCACTTCTGTTCCAAATTTTCCTGTCTTTCCCCCTACACCCTTCCCTAGATGGCAGGTAGTCCCATACATGTTAAATATGTTGTAGTATATCCTAGATACTATATGTGTGTGTAGAACCGAATTTCTTGTTGCATAGGAAGAATTAGATTCAGAAGATAAAAATAACCTAGGAAGAAAAACAAAAATGCAAACAATTTACACTCATTTCCCAGTGTTCCTTCTCTGGGTGTAGCTGATTCTGTCCATCATTGATCAATTGGAACTGAATTAGATTTTCTCTTTGTTGAAGATATCCACTACTATCAGAATACATCCTCATACAGTATTGTTGTTGAAGTGTATAATGATGTCCCGGTTCTGCTCATTTCACTCAGCATCAGTTCACGTAAGTCTCTCCAAGCCTCTCTGTATTCATCCTGCTGGTCATTTCTTACAGAACAATAATATTCCATAACATTCATATGCCATAATTTACCCAACCATTCTCCAATTGATGGGCATCCATTCATTTTCCAGTTTCTAGCCACTACAAAAAGGGCTGCCACAAACATTTTGGCACATATAGGTCCCTTTCTGGAAGGAGGACTTTCTAAGAGTTTTTCTGTTGTTTCCTGAAGAGGTTTCACTATGAGAAGCTTCCTCAAGATAAACTGTTTATTCCTTACTATTATGAGAAATACTATTTTTTGGGAAATTCAACTCATTTGTACCATGCTACAAAAGGGCCCTGTAGATCCCTTTTGCTCTTGTATTCTTTTATTATTTATTTATTAATTTATTTTTGATGACATATATAGCATAAACATTCTTTATAAAAAATTAATCTGTTTCACCTTTGTTGTTGCTGCTGCTGTTTGCTTGGGGTTTTTTTCTCTCTCATTTTTTTCTCTTTTGATCTGATTTTTATTGTGTAGAATGATAAATGTGGAAATATGTTTAAAAGAATTGCACATTTAACCTTTATTAGATTACTTGCTCTCTGGGGGATGGGAAGGGGGAAGAAAGGGAGAAGAATATGAAACACAAGGCTATACAAAAATCAATGTTGAAAACTATCTTTGCATAGAAAGATTTTGAAAAATGAAAAGCTACTATTATAAAAGCAAATAAATAAATGAAATTTTTAAAAAAGGAAAAAAAAATCTCATTCTCCTATTGCCCTCTTCCCCATAACTAATTAAATTTTGAAAAAAGAAAAAAAAATCAAGCTCTTAATGCAAAATTATAGAGTCTGGAAACAAATAGTCTCATTAATCATGTCTAAAAACATGTGTCTTAATACATTTTAATTTTATCAAATCTCTGGGAAGGAGTGAATAGTATGTATTATCTCCATTCTCTTATCTTATCATTGTGTTGATTGGAGTTCTAAAGTCTTTCAAAGTGCTTTGATATATACATATATATGTATATATATATATACACACACACACACATATATGTATATGTTTGTATGTATATATATATATACAATGTTTGTTGTTCACTCATGTCTGACTCTTCCCGACCCCATTTGGGGTTTACGTGACAAAGATTTTGAAGTGGTTTGCCATTTACTTCTCCAACTCATTTTGTAAATAAGAAAAGAGAGGCAAGAGTGTTAAGTGACTTGCCTGGGGTCACACAACTAATAACTGAGACTATATTTGATTCAGGAAATCGAATCTTTGTGACTCCAGGTCTGATACTCTGCCAATGCACCACCTAGCTGCCTTGTTTTCATTACATAATTTGTTCTTGTTCTACTCACTTCCCTCTACACCAGGTCCTAGAAGTCTTTCCAGTTTTCTCTGAAACTACAATATTTCTGTACAAATTTTCAGTCTTTAGAGTGTAGGCATAGTGATGGTATAATTGAGTCTCCATTCTTATTTTAAAGAGTTTCTGAGAATCTAGGAGAGCTAAAAAGGATCTGGATGAGATGATGGGTGGTCCAGAGATTTCCTAAAAAATATTAATGGTTACTTTGGAACAGAAGCATCAAGCATAAGCAGACATGATATTTCCCTTACTATCCAAGAAAATGTTTCCTGGTCTCAATCTTATCATCCAAAGATTATATTTTTTCATCCAAAAGATGGAAGCAGTAATAACAATGAGGAAGTACTGGGAGTCCTAGGAGAGAGAGTTCTTAATCTCAACCTTTGGAGAGACTGTGTTATTAACCTTTCAGTCCAAGAGATGGCATCTATGGAGATGAAAACCACAGGGTGTTAGGAAAGAACTCCAGAATTGATAGTGTATCTGACTTCCTAAAGAAGAAACAGTCACAATGCAGTAAAGCCACAAAATAGAGAGCAGAGAACAAGGACTTTGTAATATGATATTATTTCTTTTTTGATTTTATATTGTTTTATTTTGTATAGGTCATTTTCCCATAGTAGGAAATAGATTTCTTGTTTTACATTCGTCTATTTCATTTGCTACCTGTATTATATTTGTGAGAGCAGAAAAAGCTTTTTATAAGAAATGGCTATTATGTTGAGTCCAAAAGATAGCTAGAGATTCCAAGAAGTATAAGTGAAGAGGGAGGGCATTCAGTACCAATGATCTTGTGATGAAGAGAGCCATCTGCACCCAGAAAGAGGACTGTGGGAACTGAGTGTGGATCACAACATAGTATTTTCACTCTTTTTGTTGTGGTTTGCTTGAATTTTATTTTCTTTCTCATTTTTTTTCTTTTTGATCTGAGTTTTCTTGTGCAGCATGATAATCGTATAAATATGTACATATATATAATATATTGGATTTAACATATATTTTTAACATGTTTAACATATATCAGATTACTTGCCATTTAGGGAAGAAGGTACGAGGCAAGGAGGAGAAAATTTGGAAAATAAGATTTTGCAAGGGTCAATGTTGAAAAATTATGCATATGTTTTAAAAATAAAAAGCTTTAATAAAAATATGAGGGAGGACATTGCAAGTATAGGATACAGTCTGTACAAAGTCAGAGTGATAGAAATAATAAATAAACTTATTTGTCTGTAATAAAAAGCATGAGGGGGAGTAAAGTGATATTAGTCTGGAAAGATAATCAATAGTTGGATTGTAAAGAGTTTTAAATTCCAGACATAGAAGTTTGTCTGGAATTATCCTCAAGGAAACAGGAAACCATTAAAGTTTCTTGAGCAAAGAGAGTTAAATGATCATACCTATGCTTTAGACTTATCAATTTGGCAGCTCTCTGGAGGCTAGAGATTAAAGGAAGGGAAACCAATTAAATTATTACAACAGTCTGAGAAAGGTGATTATAGCATGACCTAAAGTTTTATTAGAGGTTCAGAACATTAGGGGAGAAGTTGAACTAACAATAAAATTTTTCATTTCTATATCATTCTCAACTTCATGAACTATTTTCTTCAGAATGATCTTCCAAGGTAGGGAGAATAAACATTATCCTCATTTTATAAATGAAGAAATTGAGGCTTACTTGGCTAAGAGTCTGGATCTGAATAGAGGTATCTTGACTCCAGTGTCACAAGAGTGAGACATGATAGAAATTACTGAACAACCAAAAATAATCAGACATCCATCTGAAAAGAAGAATAATATTAACTTTCTCCTATGGAAGTTCAAGATGTACAGCCCAACATCATCTGCATCCAGAGAGAAAACTATGAAAATTGAATGTAAGTCAGCATTTGATTTGTTCACTTTTTTCTTTTCCTTCTGTTTTTTTTTTCCTCATGGTTTTCCCCTTTTGTTCTGATTTTTTTCTCTCCCAACAAGATTAATGAGAAAATATATTTCTTTAAAAAATGAATGTACATGTTAACCAAAATTTGATTTTTACATTAAAAAAATAAGCAATCAATTCATCTCAAAAAAGAGCTACAGATAAGTCACCATATTGTACCACGTTACTCTATCATAAAGTATCAGTACATAACAAGTAATTCTGTGAAAAGCCTGAAATTTTCAGAAACAAATAATATAATCAGAATGCAAAAACATTACTGGTTTGTTTGTCAGATATTAAATATATTACCATTCCCACTATTTTATAAATGAGGAAACTGAGTCTCACAAAGAGTAACTGATTTGTCCAGAGTCATGCAGATAGTAACTAGCAGGTACTGAGTCAGGATTAAACCTAAATCAAAATTCAGTGGTCTATTTACAGACTATGGTTTCCACAAGTTGATTTTAACAATTCTTCATAAGAAATTGGTATTCATTGAGGGACATTCCTATATTTTCAATTCCTTGATAGCAGTCATTGTTGCCTTTACATCATCAAAACCTAGATCAGTACCTGCATAGTAAGCATATAATAAATATTTACTGGTTAATTAATTCAGGGATTGGCCAATGGGAACCCTGTCCTGAGAGGATTTTCTGCAGACTCTACCTTCTACCAGATTATATCAAAACTGAATCATAATTTGTACAAGGATTCTATGATTGTTTCTGGTCCACTAACTCCATGCCTTTTAGATGACTACTAAACTATAACTGGATATGAAAATAAATAAACAAAACCACTAATCCGTCAAAGTATTTTTTTTCTCTCTTCTTCCCTGCTGGGATCAAGGGAATATATGCTTTAAGGCTATGGTTGGGCTAAAGAGAAAGCTCTCTGGCTCACCCCATCTAGACCAACATAGGGCCTATGATTTCATGGTGCTACCATTCTTTGCCTCTTTGTTTTTATTCTTTTCTATTTTTCAGGTAAAGGAGTATTGTAATATTTGAAATGTCAAAGGACCACAGAGTTCCCTAAACTGGAATCTATACAAGAGTTTTTCAACAGCTAAGTCTGGTGTATAATCCCAGCAATGAATAGACACAGAGTCCATTATATTTATGAATCAAGTTGGGAAACCATTGCCTCATAGTAGTGACTTGAAGCTAAAGTAGTTTCTCCTAAGACCATGAAAGTAAAGTAAAAAGTATGCCTCCTCATTACTTTGTAACTTCTTTTCTTATTAAATCTTATCAGTAAATATCTCTTTGGTGACCTAGTTGTACCAGATCTAAAATTATATTATAAAGTAGCGATTACCAAAACCATTTGGTATTGGCTAAGAAATAGACTAGTTGATCAGTGGAATAGGTTAGGTTCAAAGGACAAAATAGTCAATAACTTCAAGAATCTAGTGTATGACAAACCCTAAGACCCCAGCTTTTGGGATAAAAACCCACTATTTGATTTGTTCACTTTTTTCTTTTTCTTCTGTTTTTTTTTTCCTCATGGTTTTCCCCTTTTGTTCTGATTTTTTTCTCTCCCAACAAGATTAATGAGAAAATATATTTCTTTAAAAAATGAATGTACATATGTTAACCAAAATTTGATTTTTACATTAAAAAAATAAGGAAAAATAAAAAAATTGGAAATTAGTATGGCAAAAAGCAGGCATTGACCCACATTTAACACCATACACCAAGATAAGGTCAAAATGGGATCATGACATAGGCATAAAGAATGAGATTATAAATAAATTAGGAGAAGATAGAATAGTTTACCTCTCAGACCTGTGGAGGAGGAAGGAATTTATGACCAAACAAGAACTAGAGATCATCATTGATCACAAAATAGAAAAATTTGATTATTTTAAGTTAAAAAGCTTTTGCACAAACAAAACTAATGCAGACAAAATTAGAAGGGAAGCAATAAACTGGGAAAACGTTTTTACAGTCAAAGGTTCTGAGAAAGACCTCATTTCCAAAATATATAGAGAACTGACTCTAATTTATAAGAAATTAAGCCATTCTCCAATTGATAAATGGTCAAAAGGCATGAACAGACAGTTCTCAGATGAAGAAATTGAAACGATTTCTAGCCATATGAAAAGATGCTTCAAGTCATTATTGATCAGAGAAATGCAAATTAAGACAACTCTGAGATACCACTACACACCTGTCAGATTGGCTAAGATGACAGGGAAAAATAATGATGAATGTTGGAGGAGTTGTGGGAAAACTGGGACACTGATACATTGTTGGTGGAATTGTGAACACATCCAGCCATTCTGGAGAGCAATTCAGAACTATGCTCAAAAAATTATCAAACTGTGCATACCCTTTGATCCAGCAGAGTTACTACTAGACATATCCCAAAGACATCGTAAAGAAGGAAAAGGGACCTGTATGTGCAAGAATGTTTGTGGCAGTCCTCTTTGCAGTGCCCAGAAGCTGGAAACTGAGTGGATGCCCATCAATTGGAGGATGGCTGAATAAATTGTGGTATATGAATGTTATGGAATATTATTGTTCTATAAGAAATGACCAGCAGGATGATTTCAGAAAGGCCTAGAGAGACTTACATGAACTGATGTTGAGTGAAATGAGCAGGACCAGGAGATCATTATATACTTCAACAACAATACTATATGATGATCAATTCTGATGGATGTGGCTATCTTCAATAGTGAGATGAACCAAATCAGTTTCAAAAGAGCAGTACTGAATTGGACCAACTACACCCAGCAAAAAAACTCTGGAAGATGACTATGAACCACTACATAGAATTCCCAATCTCTCTATTTTTGTCTGCCTACATTTTTTTATTTCTTTCACAAGTTAATTGTTCACTGTTTCAAAGTCCGATTCTTCTTGTGCAGCAAAATAACTGTATGGACAGGTATACATATATTGTATTTAAAATATACTTTAACATATTTAATATATATGGTCTATATGCCATCTGGGGGAGTGGGTGGAGGGAAGGAGGGGGAAAATTGGAACAAAAGGTTTTGCAACTGTCAATGCTGAAGAATTACCCATGCATAGATCTTGTAAATAAAAAGCTGTAATAAAAAAAGAGATTATCATTATAAAAAAGTAAAGATCTCTTTGAAAAACCTAATTGATGTTAATAGGGTCTGTGACATTGGAGTGCCAATAATTGGAGAGCATACCAGAATAAGGACTCAGATTGACAGTATTTGAAAGACAACTTACCAAGGGAAGCAAAGCCAATCCATTTTCCCTTCAAAGGACTCAAATTGGCAGTGGAAATAGAAATTGGGATAAGTATCCTTTTCTATATAAAGGCTAAAAATAATGAATAGACTAGTTCCTAAATAAATGACTTTAGCTCACAATTTCTTTACCCAAGATTTGCTAAAGTTTTGTTCAGATCTTCTTTTGGGGATTCTATCTACAGGAATAGAGAAAATATTTCATGAAATCCAATAATATTTTGATATTTAAGGCATCCCTATAGAATATGAAGATAAAATGTCATTATTTTAGATTACCACATAATTATCAAATGATAAAGGACATTCTGCCCTTGAGATTCCTGTTATGAAAGAGAAAGAAATATATACAATTAGCTGAGGAGTGGAGCAATATGGTAGATTAACAGAAAACAATTCGGTGAGTTGCTGTCCTTAAACTCCTCCAGACCCTTTTAGGAAATACAATGAGAGTGAATACTGATGGGAAAATCAAGAAAAAGTCATCATGAATCTTGTCCAACCAAGGTCAGCAGATAGATAGGAGAATCTTTAGAAAAAAGGAACAGATCAGTTCAGGAGTATCCTTTGAGAAGAATTACACATTTTTAACATACATTGGATTACTTGCTATCTAGGGGAAGGGGTGGGGGGAGGAGGGGAAGAGAGGGGGAAAAAATTAGAACACAAGGTTTTGCAAGGATTAATGTTGAAAAAAAAAAAAGGAGTATGTTTTGAGGCACTTATGCTCAGGGAAAATCTATGCACTAGAGCAAGAGGAAGTCTCAGATCCATACCAGATCACCTATGAACCCATATTAAGGTATTATAATAAAGGTGGCAAGCAAAAACTGGCAGTTTTGTTACTTACTACCCTTCTCTGGGTCCCAGATCCAGACTGAGAAGGAAATTAGTGCAAGAGAATGATATTCTTGATTTGGAGGTGCTAGGCAATGTATGGGAAAAGAAGGAAGATCAAAAGTCAGCAACAACATTGTAATTCAGATCCACAGCATAGAGCATGGTCTTATTTTCAGCATCATGTTCAGCTGCAAAGGAGTAATCAGGGCAAGGAACCCAGCCAAAAAGGCCTACAATGACCCCACCCTAAGCTACCAGAGCTTTACAGCTGGCTAATAGAAGTGGAGTCCAGCAAAAATCTAAGTTTGTACAATCTAGGCTTTGATGTGTGCAAAATCTAAATCCAGATCAAGAATTTACAAAGATTAGGAGGAAGAGGAGGAAGAAGAGGAGGAAAAGAAAGGAGAAAGAGGAGAAGGAGGAGGAGGAGGAGTAGAGAAGGAGAAGGAGGAAGAGGAAGAGGAGGAAGAGGAGGAGCAATCACATTTTGCTCTTACTCAGACCACTATGACTAAAAACTTACTAGTGAGTTCCTGAGATCCTAGAATAGCATAATATTTAATATTCCAAGAAAGAAACAGAATCTGCCCAAACATTCCCTCAAGAAGTGTGACAGAGCATAGTCCTAACATCAAGTCCAAAGTCAGGAAGTAAACTGGAGGAATGAGCAAACAATTGTGACGGCAGGGATTCTGAAGATACTAGCACAGAAAAGAATAACTTTAAACATCTGCAAGCAATACTTCAGAGAAAAAGATAGCATGGGTAGAAGCTCAACTAGAACTCTTGGAAGAAATTGAACAAGAGTTTTAAAATATTTTTATAAGTGGAATGAGAGCTCTTAAGGGAAAAAAAAATTGGAAAAGCAATGAGAGCTATGAAAGAAAGAACTGAAAATGAATTAAGAGTTTAACATAAGAGATATAAAATTTTATCAGTAAATGAATTCCCTGGAAATTTGAATGGACCATGAGGCAAAAAGAAAAAATAAAATAGTCAAAAGGAAAGAAGAAGAAAATGTAAGATATTCCATAGCAAAAACAACTGATCTATAAAACACATTGAAGAGAAAAAAATAAGTTATTGAACTCTCTGAAAGTCATGACCCCCTCACCCCTGCACAAAAGAAGCCTAGACATCACATGCAAAAAATCTTAAAAGTAAATTGTTCAAGTCTGTTAGCCTTAGAAGATAAGATGGAAAAAGAAAGAATATACTACTCACCTCCTGGAAGAAGCTACAAAATATAAATTCCTAGGGAGAATTAAGCAAGACAATTTCTAAGGATAAGCAAAATATTTTTAGATCTTTTTGAGGTGGCAAACAATGGGAATTTGTGAGCATGTCCATAATTTTGGGAACAAATAAACTAGTTATGATATATATAATTCTTAGATCTATTCTAGGATGTATTTGGAATAGTCAAGTAAGTTTCTATTACATTTGAGCAATTTAATGTCATGTTTCTGTTATTAGCCCTTACTATTACTCAGTGAAAAGAAGTCTACTTGTTTGAAAATCATTCCATAAGTTTTTAATGTATTTATCATAAAATAAAAGAATGTCTATGAGTCTTCTTCCTTCCTTTGGTGAAGAAATGTTGACATTTTTATCTCTTAATGTAATGGACCTCATGGTTTTTTTTTCATATTGCATGGGATTTTAATGAAAATACATTATAGGAATATTATAGTTTGTTTTACAGTACCAAAACCATATATTAAGAAAGATTTAAGTGTTAATTGCTTCTAAAAATGTCCTTTCCATTTAGCTTTAATTATAGGATGTCAGTAGGCTTTTTAACACAAGCAGTATCAATTAAAGGCAAGGCACATTTGTCTAGAAAAGGCAAATGTACTTATAGGTATCACCTTCACAATTCATAGCACAGTATCTGGTACTTAACAGACATAAATTCTTGTAGATTGATTGATTGATTAATTTATTAGTACATTGAGACTTCTGAATTCAAGCTTGAAGTCTTCAGATTCTGTCTTTCTTTGATATATGTAAAATCTGAATAATATTTTGACATCATTGAAAAAAGATTCCATGAGACAATGGAGTTATTAAGCATATTATAGTGCAGAGCCATATAGTTTGATAGCATCTATTTGTATCAGATGATTAATAAGACATTTTTACTTGATTCTCTCTCTTATTTGAAAGCCACACAATTCTATTGAGGAAAAATAATAATAGATTTAAGGTCAGGCAAAACCACAATGGGCTTAAACTATCTCTTGAAAATTCTACATTTTAATACAGTTGCTTTTTATTTTATGCTGGCAGTGTATTTTAAGAAAGATTTTTTTTGTGAACATCAAACACATCTTTATTATGTGAGAGTTTATTTTACATAGTTTAATTAAGTCATTGTTATAAAACTGAATCAAAGGCTGTAATAAGTAACAAAGACAATATCAATTTCATAGTTCTTTTGAGCAGCTTGTTCAAAAGTTGCTCTTTATACTCCCTGGGATATTTTAACACATGCTTTTTACTCCTTATTTTCTCTTAAGTGTTTATGCATTATGTTTTTAGTGGTACAACCTGTGAATGCCATCTAAAAAGTATGCAATATGTAACTGCTTTATATTTGCAAGAATCACCAATAAAATATATATGATACCTGCTGATTTTAAGAAAAAAAAATGTAAGATTAGATTTATGATTGATAAGAAATTGAGAAGGTGTGTTGGAAAAGTAATTTATGCAACACTGTGAAATATTTGAACCAATAATTGTGGTTATTATCTGAACTCTCCACTTTAAACTTTTGCAGAGGAAAAGGCAGCTATCATCATTTGCAGAGAAGCTAGAAATTTCCCTTACCTCCATTGATATAATTGTCTGTCCATTTATTCATTATACAAACAGCATGAAAAGTTGCTTTTTCATTTAAGACAAGTTGCATCTTCATTGTTTTGGACTTTTATGATCATAAATAGACAGAAATTTTCCCATCATTTTTTCTTTAGATTCTGTCTCTCTCTCTTTCTGTGTCTGTTTCTGTCTCTCTTTATAAAAATACACAGATATTTTTTTCTGTCTCTGTATCTATATTTCTGCCTCTGTCCATCTCTCTCTCTCTCTCTCTCTCTCTCTCTCTCTCTCTCTCTCTCTCTCTCTCTCTCTCTCTCTCTCTCTCTCTCTCTACCTCTGTGTGTGTCTCTCTGTTTCTCTGTCTCTGTCTCTATATATAAACATACATGTGTGTATATATGTAATATATATATATATATGTTTCATGTCTGTCTGTCTATTTCTGTCTGTATCTTTCCTTTTGTCTGTTTCTCTGTATATCTTTTGGTATACATATATATACACATATGTGTATATACTACATATGTATATATACATGTATATAATCTCTTTCTGTCTCTACATGTTTTTTCTTACTCTCCCTGTGTCTGTCTCTGTCTTGCTTTGTTTCTTTATCTCTGTCTCTCTCTGTGTGTGTCTTTTTGGCTCTGTATGCCTCTGTCACTTTCTGTTTCTCTCTGCATTTCATTGATTTTCAAAACATTTTGATAGTGCTAAAGGATTTGTTTTGGTCTTCCCTTATTTTGAGTAATAGGGAAGGAGTTCATCCACCAAAGCCTTCACTCAAACCCTCACTTAAATGCTCCTGGAGTTCTGAGGTAAATGTAATTGAGCTCAGAGTTTGAGTTTTTGGGTTCTGCTAGAGAGAGTTCATTAAACTGAACTCAGTAACCTGACTCACAGGGTAGAGGTGGGGGGCATATTTTAACCTCTCATGCTAGTATTATAAGGTTTTGTGTAGACAGTTTGTGAAATATTAAACCCCACAAGACCATACCTCTGTGAATAGTCTGATCCCAAGTAATGGTATGCCTATAGACAATAAGAATGAATACATTTATAAAATGAGAATCAAGCTTATAAAATAACATCAACAATGGTAGGTATATTTAAAGGAAGGAAGGAAGGAAGGAAGGAAGGAAGGAAGGAAGGAAGGAAGGAAGGAAGGAAGG